>NC_136261.1:136020158-136242473 GCF_964187855.1 Myxine glutinosa
GTTGGACCTGATGATTGGCTGGATAGAGGTGACTCAAATGGGCTATTTTGCCAAATTCCAAACCCTCATGACCAGGTTGGACCTGATGATTGGCTGGGTAGAGGTGACTCAAATGGGATATTTTGCCAAACTCCAAACCCTCATGACCAGGTTGGACCTTATGATTGGCTGGGTAGAGGTGACTCAAATGGGCTATTTTGCTAAATTCCAAACCCTCATGACCAGGTTGGACCTTATGATTGGCTGGGTAGAGGTGACTCAAATGGGCTATTTTGCCAAATTCCAAACCCTCATGACCAGGTTGGACCTGATGATTGGCTGGGTAGAGGTGACTCAAATGGGCTATTTTGCCAAACTCCAAACCCTCATGACCAGGTTGGACCTGATGATTGGCTGGGTGGAGGTGACTCAAATGGGCTATTTTGCCAAATTCCAAACCCTCATGACCAGGTTGGACTTCATGATTGGCTGGGTAGAGGTGACTCAAATGGGCTATTTTTCCAAAACTCCAAACCCTCATGACCAGGTTGGACTTCATGATTGGCTGGGTAGAGGTGACTCAAATGGGCTATTTTTCAAAAACTCCAAACCCTCATGACCAGGTTGGACCTGATGATTGGCTGGGTAGAGGTGACTCAAATGGGCTATTTTGCCAAACTCCAAACCTTCATGACGAGGTTGGACCTGATGATTGGCTGGGTAGAGGTGACTCAAATGGGCTATTTTGCCAAATTCCAAACCCTCATGACCAGGTTGGACCTGATGATTGGCTGGGTAGAGGTGACTCAAATGGGCTATTTTGCCAAATTCCAAACCCTCATGACCGGGTTGGACCTGATGGTTGGCTGGGTAGAGGTGACTCAAATGGGCTATTTTGCCAAACTCCAAACCCTTATGACCAGGTTGGACTTCATGATTGGCTGGGTAGAGGTGACTCAAATGGGCTATTTTGCCAAAACTCCAAACCCTCATGACCAGGTTGGACCTGATGATTGGCTGGGTAGAGGTGACTCAAATGGGCTATTTTGCCAAATTCCAAACCCTCATGACCAGGTTGGACCTGATGAATGGCTGGGTAGAGGTGACTCAAATGGGCTATTTTGCCAAACTCCAAACCTTCATGACGAGGTTGGACCTGATGATTGGCTGGGTAGAGGTGACTCAAATGGGCTACTTTGTCAAATTCCAAACCCTCATGACCAGGTTGGACCTGATGATTGGCTGGGTAGAGGTAACTCAAATGGGCTATTTTGCCAAATGCCAAACCCTCATGACCAGGTTGCACCTGATGATTGGCTGGGTATAGGTGACTCAAATGGGATATTTTGCCAAACTCCAAACCCTCATGACCATGTTGGACCTGATGATTGGCTGTGTAGAGGTGACTCAAATGGGCTATTTTGCCAAACTCCAAACCCTTATGACCAGGTTGGACCTGATGATTGGCTGGGTAAATGTGACTCAAATGGGCTATTTTGCCAAACTCCAAACCCACATGACCAGGTTGGACCTGATGATTGGCTGTGTAGAGGTGACTCAAATGGGCTATTTTGCCAAACTCCAAACCCTTATGACCAGGTTGGACTTTATGATTGGCTGGGTAGAGGTGACTCAAATGGGCTATTTTGCCAAAACTCCAAACCCTCATTACCAGGTTGGACCTGATGATTGGCTGGGTAGAGGTGACTCAAATGGGCTATTTTGCCAAATTCCAAACCCTCATGACCAGGTTGGACCTGATGATTGGCTGGGTAGAGGTGACTCAAATGGGATATTTTGCCAAACTCCAAACCCTCATGACCAGGTTGGACCTTATGATTGGCTGGGTAGAGGTGACTCAAATGGGCTATTTTGCCAAATTCCAAACCCTCATGACCAGGTTGGACCTTATGATTGGCTGGGTAGAGGTGACTCAAATGGGCTATTTTGCCAAATTCCAAACCCTCATGACCAGGTTGGACCTGATGATTGGCTGGGTAGAGGTGACTCAAATGGGCTATTTTGCCAAACTCCAAACCCTCATGACCAGGTTGGACCTGATGATTGGCTGGGTGGAGGTGACTCAAATGGGCTATTTTGCCAAATTCCAAACCCTCATGACCAGGTTGGACTTCATGATTGGCTGGGTAGAGGTGACTCAAATGGGCTATTTTTCAAAAACTCCAAACCCTCATGACCAGGTTGGACCTGATGATTGGCTGGGTAGAGGTGACTCAAATGGGCTATTTGGCCAAACTCCAAACCTTCATGACGAGGTTGGACCTTATGATTGGCTGGGTAGAGGTGACTCAAATGGGCTATTTTGCCAAATTCCAAACCCTCATGACCAGGTTGGACGTGATGATTGGCTGGGTAGAGGTGACTCAAATGGGCTATTTTGCCAAATTCCAAACCCTCATGACCGGGTTGGACCTGATGGTTGGCTGGGTAGAGGTGACTCAAATGGGCTATTTTGCCAAACTCCAAACCCTTATGACCAGGTTGGACTTCATGATTGGCTGGGTAGAGGTGACTCAAATGGGCTATTTTGCCAAAACTCCAAACCCTCATGACCAGGTTGGACCTGATGATTGGCTGGGTAGAGGTGACTCAAATGGGCTATTTTGCCAAATTCCAAACCCTCATGACCAGGTTGGACCTGATGATTGGCTGGGTAGAAGTGACTCAAATGGGCTATTTTGCCAAATTTCAAACCCTCATGACCAGGTTGGACCTTATGATTGGCTGGGTAGAGGTGACTCAAATGGGCTACTTTGTCAAATTCAAAACCCTCATGACCAGGTTGGACCTGATGATTGGCTGGGTAGAGGTGACTCAAATGGGATATTTTGCCAAAACTCCAAACCCTCATGACCAGGTTGGACCTGATGATTGGCTGGGTAGAGGTGACTCAAATGGGCTATTTTGCCAAACTCCAAACCCTCATGACCAGGTTGGACCTGATGATTGGCTGGGTAGAGGTGACTCAAATGGGCTATTTTGCCAAATTCCAAACCCTCATGACCAGGTTGGACCTTATGATTGGCTGGGTAGAGGTGACTCAAATGGGCTATTTTGCCAAACTCCAAACCCTCATGACCAGGTTGGACCTGATGATTGGCTGGGTGGAGGTGACTCAAATGGGCTATTTTGCCAAATTCCAAACCCTCATGACCAGGTTGGACTTCATGATTGGCTGGGTAGAGGTGACTCAAATGGGCTATTTTTCCAAAACTCCAAACCCTCATGACCAGGTTGGACTTCATGATTGGCTGGGTAGAGGTGACTCAAATGGGCTATTTTTCAAAAACTCCAAACCCTCATGACCAGGTTGGACCTGATGATTGGCTGGGTAGAGGTGACTCAAATGGGCTATTTTGCCAAACTCCAAACCTTCATGACGAGGTTGGACCTGATGATTGGCTGGGTAGAGGTGACTCAAATGGGCTATTTTGCCAAATTCCAAACCCTCATGACCAGGTTGGACCTGATGATTGGCTGGGTAGAGGTGACTCAAATGGGCTATTTTGCCAAATTCCAAACCCTCATGACCGGGTTGGACCTGATGGTTGGCTGGGTAGAGGTGACTCAAATGGGCTATTTTGCCAAACTCCAAACCCTTATGACCAGGTTGGACTTCATGATTGGCTGGGTAGAGGTGACTCAAATGGGCTATTTTGCCAAAACTCCAAACCCTCATGACCAGGTTGGACCTGATGATTGGCTGGGTAGAGGTGACTCAAATGGGCTATTTTGCCAAATTCCAAACCCTCATGACCAGGTTGGACCTGATGAATGGCTGGGTAGAGGTGACTCAAATGGGCTATTTTGCCAAACTCCAAACCTTCATGACGAGGTTGGACCTGATGATTGGCTGGGTAGAGGTGACTCAAATGGGCTACTTTGTCAAATTCCAAACCCTCATGACCAGGTTGGACCTGATGATTGGCTGGGTAGAGGTAACTCAAATGGGCTATTTTGCCAAATGCCAAACCCTCATGACCAGGTTGGACCTGATGATTGGCTGGGTATAGGTGACTCAAATGGGATATTTTGCCAAACTCCAAACCCTCATGACCATGTTGGACCTGATGATTGGCTGTGTAGAGGTGACTCAAATGGGCTATTTTGCCAAACTCCAAACCCTTATGACCAGGTTGGACCTGATGATTGGCTGGGTAAATGTGACTCAAATGGGCTATTTTGCCAAACTCCAAACCCACATGACCAGGTTGGACCTGATGATTGGCTGTGTAGAGGTGACTCAAATGGGCTATTTTGCCAAACTCCAAACCCTTATGACCAGGTTGGACTTTATGATTGGCTGGGTAGAGGTGACTCAAATGGGCTATTTTGCCAAAACTCCAAACCCTCATGACCAGGTTGGACCTGATGATTGGCTGGGTAGAGGTGACTCAAATGGGCTATTTTGCCAAATTCCAAACCCTCATGACCAGGTTGGACCTGATGATTGGCTGGGTAGAGGTGACTCAAATGGGATATTTTGCCAAACTCCAAACCCTCATGACCAGGTTGGACCTTATGATTGGCTGGGTAGAGGTGACTCAAATGGGCTATTTTGCCAAATTCCAAACCCTCATGACCAGGTTGGACCTTATGATTGGCTGGGTAGAGGTGACTCAAATGGGCTATTTTGCCAAATTCCAAACCCTCATGACCAGGTTGGACCTGATGATTGGCTGGGTAGAGGTGACTCAAATGGGCTATTTTGCCAAACTCCAAACCCTCATGACCAGGTTGGACCTGATGATTGGCTGGGTGGAGGTGACTCAAATGGGCTATTTTGCCAAATTCCAAACCCTCATGACCAGGTTGGACTTCATGATTGGCTGGGTAGAGGTGACTCAAATGGGCTATTTTTCAAAAACTCCAAACCCTCATGACCAGGTTGGACCTGATGATTGGCTGGGTAGAGGTGACTCAAATGGGCTATTTGGCCAAACTCCAAACCTTCATGACGAGGTTGGACCTTATGATTGGCTGGGTAGAGGTGACTCAAATGGGCTATTTTGCCAAATTCCAAACCCTCATGACCAGGTTGGACGTGATGATTGGCTGGGTAGAGGTGACTCAAATGGGCTATTTTGCCAAATTCCAAACCCTCATGACCGGGTTGGACCTGATGGTTGGCTGGGTAGAGGTGACTCAAATGGGCTATTTTGCCAAACTCCAAACCCTTATGACCAGGTTGGACTTCATGATTGGCTGGGTAGAGGTGACTCAAATGGGCTATTTTGCCAAAACTCCAAACCCTCATGACCAGGTTGGACCTGATGATTGGCTGGGTAGAGGTGACTCAAATGGGCTATTTTGCCAAATTCCAAACCCTCATGACCAGGTTGGACCTGATGATTGGCTGGGTAGAAGTGACTCAAATGGGCTATTTTGCCAAATTTCAAACCCTCATGACCAGGTTGGACCTTATGATTGGCTGGGTAGAGGTGACTCAAATGGGCTACTTTGTCAAATTCCAAACCCTCATGACCAGGTTGGACCTGATGATTGGCTGGGTAGAGGTGACTCAAATGGGCTATTTTGCCAAAACTCCAAACCCTCATGACCAGGTTGGACCTGATGATTGGCTGGGTAGAGGTGACTCAAATGGGCTATTTTGCCAAACTCCAAACCCTCATGACCAGGTTGGACCTGATGATTGGCTGGGTAGAGGTAACTCAAATGGGCTATTTTGCCAAATTCCAAACCCTCATGACCAGGTTGGACCTTATGATTGGCTGGGTAGAGGTGACTCAAATGGGCTATTTTGCCAAACTCCAAACCCTCATGACCAGGTTGGACCTGATGATTGGCTGGGTAGAGGTGACTCAAATGGGCTATTTTGCCAAATTCCAAACCCTCATGACCAGGTTGGACCTGATGATTGGCTGGGTAGAGGTGACTCAAATGGGCTATTTTGCCAAACTCCAAACCCTCATGACCAGGTTGGACCTGATGATTGGCTGGGTAGAGGTGACTCAAATGGGCTATTTTGCCAAATTCCAAACCCTCATGACCAGGTTGGACCTGATGAATGGCTGGGTAGAGGTGACTCAAATGGGCTATTTTGCCAAACTCCAAACCCTCATGACCAGGTTGGACCTGATGATTGGCTGGGTAGAGGTGACTCAAATGGGCTATTTTGCCAAATTCCAAACCCTCATGACCAGGTTGGACCTTATGATTGGCTGGGTAGAGGTGACTCAAATGGGCTACTTTGTCAAATTCCAAACCCTCATGACCAGGTTGGACCTGATGATTGGCTGGGTAGAGGTGACTCAAATGGGCTATTTTGCCAAAACTCCAAACCCTCATGACCAGGTTGGACCCGATGATTGGCTGGGTAGAAGTGACTCAAATGGGCTATTTTGCCAAACTCCAAACCCTCATGACCAGGTTGGACTTCATGATTGGCTGGGTAGAGGTGACTCAAATGGGCTATTTTGCCAAAACTCCAAACCCTCTTGACCAGGTTGGACTTCATGATTGGCTGGGTAGAGGTGACTCAAATGGGCTATTTTGCCAAACTCCAAACCCTCATGACCAGGTTGGACCTGATGATTGGCTGGGTAGAGGTGACTCAAATGGGCTATTTTGCCAAAACTCCAAACCCTCTTGACCAGGTTGGACTTCATGATTGGCTGGGTAGAGGTGACTCAAATGGGCTATTTTGCCAAACTCCAAACCCTCATGACCAGGTTGGACCTGATGATTGGCTGGGTAGAGGTGACTCAAATGGGCTATTTTGCCAAACTCCAAACCTTCATGACGAGGTTGGACCTGATGATTGGCTTGGTAGAGGTGACTCAAATGGGCTATTTTGCCAAATGCCAAACCCTCATGACCAGGTTGGACCTGATGATTGGCTGGGTATAGGTGACTCAAATGGGCTATTTTGCCAAACTCCAAACCCTCATGACCAGGTTGGACCTGATGATTGGCTGTGTAGAGGTGACTCAAATGGGCTATTTTGCCAAACTCCAAACCCTTATGACCAGGTTGGGCCTGATGATTGGCTGGGTAAATGTGACTCAAATGGGCTATTTTGCCAAACTCCAAACCCACATGACCAGGTTGGACCTGATGATTGGCTGTGTAGAGGTGACTCAAATGGGCTATTTTGCCAAACTCCAAACCCTTATGACCAGGTTGGACTTCATGATTGGCTGGGTAGAGGTGACTCAAATGGGCTATTTTGCCAAAACTCCAAACCCTCATGACCAGGTTGGACCTGATGATTGGCTGGGTAAATGTGACTCAAATGGGCTATTTTGCCAAATGCCAAACCCTCATGACCAGGTTGGACTTTATGATTGGCTGGGTAGAGGTGACTCAAATGGGCTATTTTGCTATATGTAAAAACTTAACTGTGAAGGTTCAAGGAAATGCTGTTGCTGAGGGAGTTAGAAAACATTGGAGTCAAAGTCAGAGCTGGGTGTATTTGAATTTTAGCTAAGGATGACTGAGTGCACTGCTTAAAGTCAGGGCTGTAGAGAGTTTTTTTTTTTTTTTTTTTGTATACTGAATCGAGGCTCGTGAAAGAGCTGACATTTACTTCACAAACAAATCAACCAGACAAACAAAATATATAAAAAGAGGGAGCGGAAAAACAAGATGGGGAGAGAAGGGGAAGCACACAAACACAACATTTGAGAGCAGGGAGATGTGTGGAAGGGAGAGGGCTTGGGGGGCGGAGGCGTGGGAAGGGGGGGGGGGGGGAGGGAGAAGTATAAAACGCAAGGACACCAAGGACTTCCAGGACAGAAGTTGGTATTTCAAAAAAGTGGAATTGGGGTGAAATTAGCGGGGGTAGAAAAGATAAAGGTTTTGGATGGGGGAAGATAAGAGATTTTTTTTTTTTTTTTTTTTTTTTTGTATACAAGATCGAGGCTCGTGAAAGAGCGAACATTAATCACACAGAAAGACAAACAGACACATAAAACAAATAACATCGGGAGCGGTAGACAAGATGGGGAGAGAGGGGGAAGGACACAAACACAACATTTGAGAGCAGGGACCGAGAGACATGGAGACATCGAGAGATCTGTGGGAGGGAGAGGGCTTTGGGGGGGAGGCATGTGAAGGGGGGGAGGCATGTGAAAGGGGGGAGGCATGTGAAGGGGGGGGGTGGGAGAGGTATAAACATATGGACACTGCCAGGATTTCCAGGAAATAAGTTGGAATTTCAAACAAGGTGGATCTGGGGTGAATTAGTGGGGGTAGAAAAGATCAAGGTTATGGATGGGGGAAGATAAGAGATGGTGGTGAACAGCTGTTTTAAAGACCTGGAGGGAGGAGAGGGATTGAAGGGAGTGTGGGAGTTTGTTCCACAGGCGGGAGAAAAGAGGAATGAAAGAGTGAAGGTGAGCAGAGAGCCGAGATTTCGGCAGTTTAACCATCAGAGGGTTGCTGGCAGATCTTGTGCGACCTGTAGGAATATTTGGGGGACAGAGCACAGAGAGAGCTGGGGGAGCAAGGCCGGAGAGGAGTCGGTAGAAGACAGAAAGACCACCTACCTGCCTGCGGTGAGTGAGTGAAAGGCCCTCAGAGATAGCTTCATCGCGGGAGATTCCAATGATTTTGAAAGCTTTGGATTCAACAGCGTGAAGCCGAGCCAGGTGTGAGGCAGGAGCACCAGCCCATAGGGGAGAACAGTATTCCATTGAGCTGTGGATGAAAGCCTTGTAAGTGGTGAGGAGCTCAGGGGTGCCGAGGAAGGACTTCGCACGACGGAGGATGCCCAGTCGGCGACTGGCTTTGGAGGCCAGCTTGGAAATGTGGTTTTCCCAAGAAAGATCATGGCAGATAGTGAGACCCAAAAGCTTGAGTGACAGAACTTCTTGGAGAGGATTGTTGAGAAAGTAGATGGGAGGGTTGTCCAGTCGATCTTTTCGGAGAGACATAGTAAGAGAGTGAGATTTGGCAGGATTGAAAGACATGTTCCACTTGTTTGACCAGTCTGTGATTTTGTCCAGGTCTTCAGAGAGTGAGGAGGCTGCAGACTGCCGATCTGAGGGAAGAGGAATGGAGCGGCAGAGAGTGGAGTCATCAGCAAAGAGATAGAGAGGATTTTCCAGAGAGTCAGAGAGATCATTGATAAAGACCAGAAAAAGCACAGGGCCCAGCACACTTCCTTGGGGAACTCCAGCCTGAACAGGAAGGGGAGATGAGAGAAATCCATTCAGGGCCACACGTTGACTACGACCAGAGAGGAAGTCCGCAAGCCATGCATGGAGATTTCCATGGATACCATAGGAGGAGAGTTTGGTGAGCAGAGCTGGGTGCCAGACCGTATCAAAGGCCCTTGATATGTCAAGGGAGACAGCTCTGATTTCCTGTTTGGCATTGAGGACCTCCATCCATTGTTGTGGTGGTGAACAGCTGTTTTAAAGACCTGGAGGGTGGAGTGGGATTGAAGAGAGTGAGGGAGTTTGTTCCAGAGGCGGGAGAAAAGAGGAATGAAGGAGTGAAGGTGAGCAGAGAGTCTTGATTTTGGCAGTTTGACCATAAGAGGGTTGCAGGCAGATCTTGTGCGACCTGTAGGAATATTTGCGGGACAGAGCCCAGAGAGAGCTGGGGGGGCAAGGCCAGAGAGGAGTCGGTAGAAGACGGAAAGATCACCAACCTGCCTGCGGTGAGTGAGTGAGAGGCCCTTGGAGTTAGCTTCATCGCGGGAGATTCCAATGATTCTGAATGCTTTGGTTTCAACAGCGTGAAGACGAGCTAGGTGTGAGGCAGGAGCACCAGCCCAGAGGGGAGAGCAGTGTTCCATTGAGCTGCGGATGAAAGCCTTGTATGTGGTGAGGAGCTCAGGTGTGCCAAGGAAGGACTTCGCACGACGGAGGATGCCCAGTCGGCGACTGGCTTTGGAGGCCAGATTTGAAATGTGGTTTTCCCAGGAAAGATCATGGCAGATAGTGAGACCCAAAAGCTTGAGTGACAGAACTTCTTGGAGAGGATTATTCAGAAAGTGGTTGGGAGGGTTGTCCAGTCGGTCTTTTCGGAGAGACATCGTAAGAGTGTGAGATTTGTCAGGATTGAAAGACATGTTCCACTTGTTTGCCCAGTCTGTGATTTTGTCCAGGTCTGCAGAGAGTGAGGAGGCTGCAGACTGCCGATCTGAGGGATGAAGAATGGAGCGACAGAGAGTAGAGTCATCAGCAAAGAGATACAGATGATTTTCAAGAGTCAGAGAGATCATTGATGAAGACCAGAAAAAGCACAGGGCCCAGAACAGTACAGTTATCATTGAAAATCAGCCTATTTCCTTGCAGCTACTGGGAGGACAACCTGAATGAATCTGGACTCAAGGGTGGTGTTCTCACAATGTTGTGGCTCAAGGAAGACTGCCAGTTGATATGCCATGTGCTAAAACCAGACTATCGGAAGTCATTGTATCATAGCAATGTCTTTTACATCTTTTGGATCATGTAAAGTTTGTGTGTTTGTTTGTTTGTCCGCTCACGTATAGTTGCCTACTGGTCACAATTTTAAACCGATCTTCACAAAACTTCACCAAATGGTGGAGTTCGTGGTCCGACAAAATCCTATTCATTTTTGAGGTCAAAGGTCAAAAGGTCAACATAGGCCAAAGGCCAACCACTTTTTCCAAATTCCTAAAATCCTCAATTTTCATCTTAATGAAACTTGTTGGGCCAAAATTGAAATATGGAAAATCGTTATTTAACAATAGCGCATCGTTAACAACACATATTCAAACTGGGTACGTTTTTTGCCCAAGTTCTTCACGAACCTGCTGTCAATGCCTGATGTTCGACTGAAGGTGGCACAGGAATGTGGAATTTACTGGTTCATCATTTCCCATTCGCCGTTTTTTACCCAAGTCATTCACGAACTGGATGTCCATGTCTGACATTCGATTCAAGCCACCAAACCAAATGAAGGCAATGAAATACATTTTCTAAATCAGCCATACTTATTTACACATACTTGTTCAAAACTGATAGTAAAATGTGAGCATAATTAAGTGATTGAGGAGAATTTTTTTTTACCACAATCATCACCTCATATACAAGTCAAATATCCCATCAATACCATACTCTGTGGCATAATGGTTGGAGCATTTGCTCTGAGTCTGGGAGGTCGGTGGTTCAAAACTCTTCCGACTCTTACCAAAGGCTTTTAAAAACTAGATGGTGTTCATAGAATACTTATCCCGTGCAGTCAACTTGGTGCGAGCCAACTCTTCTGTTTTTGAAGGTTTTTTTTTTTTCTTTGATCCAATATACCTGCTAGACCACGTGAGCGATGACATCTTAAATTTACATTCTCTAACAGAATTGTTGCGTAGATCACGCTCAAGAAATTTCAAACTGATCAGACGAAGCGTTGTCCCTGTCGAATTATGACGTCATAATTAAGGCACCAATGATGTCATCGTTAACAACACACATTCCCCATATGGAGTTCTTTACAATGAGCCACGTTTCAAATTTTTTTTCCATGGAGCGATTTCGGGGATATAGAGGTGCAACATTTTTCGGTTTTTCCAAGATGGCGCCCATACCACGTGATGTATGATGTCATAATTACCACTAAAATTCTATAGGTGGAAGCGCTCCTATGGTGAAAATTTCGACCAACAGTTGTAGAGAAAAAAACATTCATACTGATCGGATGAAGCCTTATATTTGTCGAATTATGACGTCATAATGGAGGGACCTATGACATAATCATTAACATATCTTATTCCCCATGCGGAGTTCTTTACAATGAGCCACACCAATTGTTTTCCATGGAGCAGTTTCGGTGATAGATGTGCAACGTTTTATGGTTTTTCCAAGATGGTGCCTGTACCACATGACCTATGACATCATAATTATCATTACAAAATTATACAGGAAAAGGCACTCCCATGTTGAAAATTTCTTGTCAATTGGACCAACAGTTGCAGAGAAAATCTAAATTCAACTGATAAGATCAAGCATCGTACTTGTCGAAGTAAGACGTTATAATGAAGATACCGATGACATAATCATTACCTCCGCCACCGAAGGTGGATGGAGGTTATGTTTTCACCCCTGTCTGTCTGTCTGTCTGTTTGTTACTTGGCAAAAAAAGGAAATTTTTTTTTTGCAAGTGTGTTGATCACTCCTGTTTGTGTGTTTGTGTGTGTGTGCTTCTGTGTTTGTGTGTTTGTCTGTCCGCTCACTTATACTTGCCGACAGGTCACAATTTTAAACCGAACCTCACGAAACTTCACCAAATGGTAGAGTTCGTGGTCCGACAAAATCCTATATATTTTTGAGGTCAAAATGTAAAAAGGTCAACATAGGCCAAAGGTCAACCTTCTTTTTTTCAAATTTCTAAAACCCTCAATTTTAATCCGATTGACTTCAAATTTGAATAGGATTTGCATATCCGCCAACTGAATTCAACCACCAACAATTTTTGAGATCAGCATAGGCCAAAAGGTCAACATAGGCCAAAGGTCAACCACGTTTTTTTGAATAATTTCTAAAATCCTCAATTTTCATCCAATTGACTTGAAATTTGAAATGGATTTACATATCGGATAACTGAATTCAACCACCAACTATTTTTGAGATCAGCATAGGCCAAAAGGTCAACATAGGCCAAAGGTCAACTACTTTATTTGAATTTCTAAAATCCTCAATTTTCATCCAATTGACTTGAAATTTGAAAAGGATTTACATATCAGATAACTGAATTCAACCACCAACTATTTTTGATATCAGCATAGGCCAAAAGGTCAACATAGGCCAAAGGTCAACCACTTTTTTCAAATTTCTAAAATCCTCAATTTTCATCCGATTGACTCGAAATTTGAAAAGGATTTACATATCGGATAACTAAATTCAACCAACTATTTTTGAGATCAGCATAGGCCAAAAGGTCAACACAGGCCCAAGGTCAACCGCTTTTTTCAAATTTCTAAAATCCTCAATTTTCATCCAATTGACTTGGAATTTGAATGCGATTTTCATATAGGCTAACTGAATTTAACCACCACCAATTTTTGTGATCAGCATAGGCCAATGGTCAACAACAATTTCAAATTTCTAAAATCATTAATTTTCATCCGATTCACTTAAGATTTGAATGGGATTTACATATCAGCAAACTGAATTCAACCACCAACTATTTTTGAAATCACCATAGGCCAAAAGAGCAACATAGGCCAAAAGTCAACAACAATGTCAAATTTCTAAAATCCTCAATTTTCATATGATTCACTTGAAATTTGAATGGGATATACACATCAGTTAACTGAATTCAACCAACACACAGGCCCAAGGTCAACCGCTTTTTTCAAATTCCTAAAAGCCTCAATTTTCATCCGATTGACTTGAAATTTGAATAGAATTTTCATGTCAGCCAACTGAATTCAACCACCAACTATTTTTGAGGTTAAAAGGATGCTCTACTGAGTGCCATTCCACTTTGTTCTGTTTTGCCAAGTGTTGCTCTATGAGTGATTTTTCATTTGTCTGTTTGTGAAGAAGATATCTCAAAGTGTTGTGGACGGATTTGCACGAAACTTGGTGGAGAGGTTGTGTGTGTGAAAAGGACTAATTGTTTTGATTTTGGTGAAGATCTGAACATGGATTCGCCTACAATGATTATTTAATTTTTAAGTGATTCTTCACCATAGAGAGATCGGGTGAAAAACGATAGTTTATGGACGAGTAAAAGTTTATGGACGAGTAATGAATAAACTTGGTGGACGAGTTGGTTAGATGACAAGAACAAGCCGGTTAGATTTTGGTTCAGATCTGAATCCAGATCCGGCCTATCAGTGGGATACAAAATGTAAACTGTTCAGCCTGGCGGAGGCATGCACTCTACCGAGTACCGTTCTTGTTAATATATATTATTCCCCATGGGGAGTACTTGACAACACACCATACAACAACACAACAACAGGTATTTTAAGGCCATTTCCCTGCTAGAGCGGGGGTTAGCCCTGCGGGCCCCATGACAATCTTCTCCGTTTTGCCCTATTTTCTACATTTCCCCTTGTTAACCCCCTTTCCTGCATTTCTTCTTCCACCACCTTTAGCCAAGTCTTTCTCAGTCTTCCCCATCCTCTACTACCTCCTACATTCATTTCCATCACTCTTCTCAACCAGTCACTTTCATCCTTCCTCAACACATGACCAAACCATCTCAAACTGTTCCTCTTCACAGCATCAATCACAGGCTCTATTCCCATCATCTTTCGCAATTCATCATTTGGCTTCCTCTCTCTCAACGATACTCCACACATCCACCGAACCATTCGCATTTCCACCCTTTCCAGCCTACGTTGCTGCTCTACGTTCATTACCCATGTCTCGCTCCCATAAATCATAACACTTCTCACACATACAGCACACACCTTTCCCTTCAGCTTCAACGCCACTCTCCTCCTCGTCAGCATGACACTGAGTTCCTGAAACTTCTTCCATGCACATCTTACTCTAGCAACTGTTGCCGAGTCTGATCCACCTTCTCCATTCAACTTCCGAGGAAGCAAAATGTTTTCACACCTTCCAGCTTCACGCCGTCTCCAAATTCCAACTCAACATTTCCTCCATCTGCAGCTCCCTCTGTGCACACCTTACACTTGAATGTAGCTGCCACACTTGTTAATGTCCCTCTCAGACCACTACATTTTTGATGAACCCACTCAGCGCACATTGTACATTGAATGGATTTCACTCCGACACCCTTCCTGCACACTGCACATGGCCACTTCCCAGTTCTTTCCACCTCACCACATGCTCTACCACTTGCCATCACCTTCGTCTTTCCGATATTTACCTTCAGACCTTTTGCCTCCATACATTCCTTCCACTTGTTCATCTTCTCCTTCTCCTTCTCCTCCTCCTTCTGCCTGACAACACACCATATTTCAATTTTTTCCATGGATCAGTTTCAGGGATAGAGAGGGGCAACCTTTTTCGATTTTTCCAAGATTGGGCCTGTACCACGTGATCTATGACATGATAATTATCAATAAAAATGATACAGTAGGAGGCGCTCCTATGGGGAAATTTCGTGTCTATCGGACGAACAGTTGCAGAGAATTTTTTTTTAAATACTGATCGGATCAAGCATTGTACTTGTCGAATTATGATGTCATAATGAAGACAACAATGACATCATCATTAACATATCTAATTCCCCATAGGGAGTACTTGAAAATGAGGCTTTTTTTTAGCGGTGTCGGAGATATAGAAGTGCAACTTTTTCAAACATGGCGTCTGTACCACATGACATGTGACATCATAATTATGAAGGCAAACATTATACACGCGGATGCGATCATATGGTAAGGTTTTGTGGTAGTCAGACCAACAGTTGCTGAGAAAATGAATTTTAGAAATGCAGACATGTACAGTACGTACACCACACGTACGCACGCAACCAGTCGCTTAACCCAGCTTTTCTCTTCGCGATCGCAGGGTAAAAATGGTACGTGCTGCTTCCTTGTTTGACGCTTAGTATTGAAATAGCTAGAGCAAAGACCCACAATTCTGGAAAGGCAATGGCAAACACCCATTAATACCCTTGCCAAGAAACTGCTTCGGTAACACCAACGCTCTGCAAAGAGTATGGTGTACATCCACCTCAACATACCATTATTATTTTTTCTTTTTGCATCTTCCGTGTTTACGCCTCATAGATTGCTACTATGCCAGCACAATGTCATTGTTTTCTTTGTTTATTTTTTTTCTGAGGTGCAGTGTTGAGTTTTATTGCTCAAGATTGCTTGCTTCTTCCATCTGTTTTTTTCTTCCATTTATGTTCCTCAGCTGTTTCATTGCAGTTTATTTGCTGACTATTTTTCTTTGCTTGTATTTTGATTTGCTTGACATTCTGGTCACAATAAATAAGTGAAAAGGAATTGGGCTGCATATGTAATAAGAGGAATGGACGGCCAGTGGGAAATACATTACAAACTGGCAAACCAGAGAATGCATTGGTTGAAGCAGAGGTAGATAAAAAATAAGATGAAGGGGTGAAATTATTATTATTTTTACTCGAGTGCAATGGCCTCAAATTGCATTGAATAGAAGAGAAGGGAAGTTCATCCATGTTGATGGAAGTCTTCATCTTACAGCGGAGCTGGATTAACCTTTTATGAGCCTGGCGCCAAACATATCTGAGGGCCCCCATTTGGAGAACTGCAGTGCATAAATGAAATGCGTACCACAACAATATTTATTTGGCACTTAAAAACCCCCCCAAAAAACATATACTGTATATATATATATATATATATATATATATATATATATATATATATATATATGAGGTGTGTTCAAAAAGTATCCGACCTTTAGTTGTCGTGTGTAAACAAATGAAGCTAGGGAAGCGTTGATTGGTGCACGTATGTAGGCGATCCTAATGCGCACGCGTGAATTTTTTCCCACCTGCAGAAGCTGTCATTCGACGGCAGACCGCCGATGAGTGAAGAAGTGTAAGTGAGCGCCGTCGGATTTTCGTTTTTGACAAAATGACGGAAAAACTTGAACAACGCTACTGCATCAAATTTTGTGTAAAGCTTGGCGATTCCCAAGTGGAAACAATCCGCAAGATTCAACAGGCCTTCGGGGACGAAGCAATGAGCACCACACAGATAAAGGTGATGCAGGATCGTCGAATCACGATCAGAGAACTTGCAGACGAGGTGGGCGTCAGCAATGGATCCGTTCATTCCATTATGAAGGAGGATTTGGGCTTCAGGAGAATCTCAGCGAAGTTCGTACCAAAGCTGCTAACGATTGAGCAGAAGCAACTCCGTTTGGAGATCACACAGGACATGCTGGAGACTGTGAACAGCGATCCCAGCTGAAAATGCCCCTGAAAGGGACCAGATTTCAGTCCAGAGAAGACATCATGCGGAATGCGACGGACCAGCTGCGCGCCATCCCAAAAGAGGCGTTCCAGCGCTGCTTCCGACAGTGGCAGCACCGTTGGGAGAAGTGTGTGGCAGCCCAAGGGGACTACTTTGAAGGAGATTATTATAAGTTTGTTGTATCTGGATATGAGTATTTTTTATGAACAAAGGTCGGATACTTTTTGAACACACCTCGTATATATATATATATATATATATTGTTACGGATCCGGGGGACGGCACTCCCGTTAGCAAGGGGGGGTAATCCCCATGTCTTGTTAAGCTGGCCGTCCAACCGGTCCTGGGGGTATGATGTCACGCCCGGTCAGCGCTGAATAGGGTAGTAGGCCAATTCTTCCTATGACCTAAGTACCAGCGCCTTCCGGTACGCGAGGAAATACTCCCGCCCGGGCCGCAGCGTAATAGATGGATTGCGCCGAGCGAAGCGAGCTGCAACGCGGGCCGTTAACAAAGGACTAAACCCGATTATAAGTGGTCCTGCCGAAATCGCGCCACAGCTACTCAATAGGGAAAACACGAAGACGATCGGACGAGAAAGAAACCAAAGTAAGAGGAGGAACAGGTATTTATTAATTACTATACAAAACCAAAGAAAGAGAAGGAACGAAAGCAATATACAGAAGAAGAAGAAGAAGACGACACAGCGCAAATCCTTAAACAGTCTTACTTATACCCCGGACAACACAAACAGCACAAACTCACGTACACAAATGGGAATTTCAGTCAGGAATGGCTGGAGGAGATGGTTCAGGTATGGCGTCCAGGTAGCTCGTTCTCCAGTCCCCAACTCGCACCGCGAAACAGATGAACCAAACGGCAGGAGCTCTCCGCGTGTCGTTTGGCGTGTGCGGGACTATCACAGGGCAACGGTAGGCCGGCTTTGGCGGTTATCCCTCGCGGCTCAGCCACGTACGTAATAAGCGAACAGTTCAATTAACCGTGAACAATGCGCTCTTCAGTCGCTCAATGCGTTCTCTCAATACCATTCGCTCGCGATGCGTGACCCCCTTCTCATCTCAAGTGAACTCGCCGAGTGCCTCTTCCTTCTTATCTGATCGCCTTTCCTCACTCATCTGCATAAGCAGTCCATCGCCGTCCCTTTTATTGGCCTTGGCCATACCAAGCCACCGGCCCCGCTGAAACGCCTACCGGTGGGCTCACCTCGGCGATGGTTGGTTGGTAAGGGCTCTCTGACTCTACCTTTGATGATGAGGTGGTGCCACGCCCGTGATCCGGTGGCTCCTCCCCCCTTCTTCTCCGATCTTGGCCTCGTGTGCAATGGAGTTTTGGGGTGTGGTGCCAACGAAAACAGCCCAATGCAACGGCAACGAACGCCGCCAAAAACAGCCCAATGCAACGGCGACGAACGCCGCCTTACTGGCACTTTGAAGAGACGATTGGGGCACTGAAAGGGACCTATCTTATTTGATTGATGCAACGTAGAGTCAACTATTGGAAACAGCCTTACCTGGAACACATAATAATGACATAACTATAGAGAGGTCCTAAGGTGTCCTACGTGTTGTACATGGACTAACTAAGGTGCAATCTTTAATTAACAGCCAATTAAGGGGACATGTACACAGGGGTCATTTATAAGGGAATTTACTACTAAATTTACATGTGAAGGTTCTAAAAACCGTAACTATATATATATATATATATATATATATATATACATACATATATATGTGTGTGTATATATATATATATATATACATATATATGTGTGTGTATAGATATGTATATATATATATATACATATATATGTGTGTGTATAGATATGTATATATATATATATACATATATATGTGTGTGTATAGATATGTATATATATATATATATATATATATATATATATATTGTTGCGGATATGGGATTTGCATCCATCCATATCCGCTTGTAAATATTCCCCTATTTCCTCAATACTTCCCAACTATCCCCAATCCCCCATTCCCTAGTCCCATTTTCTGTAAACAACACTCTGTAGACCCGACCTCCCCCTATTTCCCCCATTAAATGTCGTGCCCAGGTTCACCGCATCTCATGTAAGACAACTATAGGACATCTTGCTAGTTATTCTTAGTCTGTGTCAGTTAAGGACTCGTTTCCATTAATTCTGACCCTTCGTTGCACCAGAATGTGATTGTATGGCACCGTTAGGAAGTTTAGGACCTCCCAATACCACCCCGCAGCTCTTCCTCACAGTTCAACAACAACAACAACAACAATAACAACAACAACGACAACGAGCGCAGGGAGTGCGCGTCCTCACTCAGGCTTGGTTGGTAGGGGGTGTTGGGAGGGCACCAAGCCTTCCCAACGAGCCGCCATCGAACATGTGCTCGACGGGGTTACCAAATAGGGGCTCCCTGTCAGCTCCTCGTCAAGGGCGGAGCCCGGTAACCCCCGCACCCAATGGAAGCGGCGGACCGGCCCCAGTGGGGCGGAGCCAACCAGCCGAGGGCGTGTCACTCCCCGCTGAGCATGCGCAGGGAGAGGGAGGTGACGTCAGATGCGCGCTTAGCTTGGAGCAAGCAAGACGTACCCTCCGAGCGCTGTGAGGCCTCCCCGCATCTTCTGGACTGGACCGTGCTTTATCCTGTCCCCGAGCCAAGGTGCACCTTGTGCCATCGAACTACCTGTCCCTCCCTGCCATCAATCCCTGTGTAAGTCAGCCTTGTTCCGTTTGTCTGTGGTCTGTCTGGGATAAGATAAGACGGTAATTAAGTGCCCATCTCTTCTGTGTCTTTTACCTCACTCTGCCGTGTAATCTACCCCCTTTTCTCCACCACTGTAATTATACCCTCCTCCGGAGGTCTTGAGAACTGTACCCCTTGCGTCGTTTCCTCTTTCCCAGTCGTCGTGTCCTTTCCATCATTGATTTGGCATAGCGTGATTTGGTCAACGTCTGGGTGGAATCGGGGTCTAGTCGGGGAATAACTGTTCGGTCGCGGCAATACCACCGCTCGGTAAATAACATCTAAACCGCGTCCGTAACAATATATATATATATATATATATATATATATATATATATATATATATGTATATGTAATTATGTATAGATATGTGCCCTTAAAGAGTAGGTGAGCTATCACTGGCACCATGGCCAAATTTCAAAGTCCTGCCATAACCTTCAGGGGGCATTGTGTTAGTGGCACAGCCACACCCTCAGCCAATGATGCCACCCCATAACCTTGTGGTGCAATGAAAGAAAATCGTTTGGTCAGTTAATCTAACATGGACGAGACACCTCAAAGGCGAGTACACAAGCTATCTATCCTAAAGGTCTGTAACAAAACTATTGTCATCCCTGGCAACAATGCTGACAATAACTAGCAAAGTAAAACCCATGGTTGACTGTTGTGTGACAAAAAATTTTTTTTTTAATACTCATAGAATTCGAATTATATCAGTTGGGGAAAATATGGATTATTCACGAAATACAGTGAATGTAAAACAAATAGTGGAAGGAGCTTATGAATATTTATCAGAATATGCAGTAAAGCACTAAATTCAGTGCTTGTTTGGAAATGGCAAGTGTTGATGTTGTTGGTATTTAATTTTGGAGCTCTCGCTCTTTGCTGAAGATATTGTTGTGATAATTAAAAATTAATAAAATTGAAGCAAATATGAGCATGGTTCAAATTTCACCTGGACTTTTGATAACACTCAATTAAGCTTTAATGTAAGCTATATCTCAAAAATGATACATTACTTCTCAAGGTGTTCTTCACCTTTACATACAGGTGCTTGTCCTGTTGGAGTGGAAACCTTTTTGGGCCATTTGTGTTTGTGCTATAGGTTGTGTATGTAAGCTAGTGAAGGACACAATTCTTAAAGGCCTTGTTCACCAAAATACTTATTGCTCTCAAGGTGCTCTTTAATATGAATGCCCTTCACAGCAATCATCACCATACACGTTCAGCCAATCAGCTGTAAATTACAACAGGATGTTTTTTGTTGCCTATAATTTCATAATTTCTTGCTCTTTCACCCTCTGTTATCTCATTTGCTGCAGTCTTGTTTTAACCACATGCATGAAAGCAAGAAATATATAATTATGAGTATTGGTTACCAACCCTGTTATGACAAACAATCTAAAAAGTTATTAATTTTCATATACAATACTGTATTATTTTGCCTAATTGCATGAGGTCCATTCAAAATGTTCTCAGAATAAGATGCTTACAATAGTCTGTTTCAATGGTAAAACAATAAAGGTTTTCAATGATAGCACCTTAAAGGCCGGTGGTGCTGATCCAGCCTTTGATACATTAGCAGTACCTTGGGGGTGTTGGCATTTTTCAAAGTGGCACAGTGTGCTTGGTTAGAACCACCTTTAGAGGCCATTTTTCCCCCACAGAGCAGGGGTCGGCCTCTTTTGGGCACCTTGGTCCCCTTTTTGAAGCAATGTTTTATGGCCGGATGCCCTTCCTGCCGCCAACCCTGTTAGTCGCCTCTTGCGACACACAGGGAATAATTACCAGTGAACTGTTAGTCAATTTGCTGACCTCGGAAGGATGACAGGCTGAGTCAACCCCCCTGGTGTTAATTCAGCGATCGGCCAGGATTTGAACCCAGGATCCCAAGCCGGCACCCAAACCGCTAAGCCAACACCAGGCTAAGTGTACTTGGTTAGAGGAACCCTAAAGGCATTCAAGATCACACATGGACCACCACAGTGGTAGTACGGCCTTGTAGAAATGGTGAAGGAGCAGGTTGCTGCACTGGATCCAGGTGAAAGATCCTTGGAAGCTTGGCACATTGTCTTCAGGATTTATAATCCAACCATTATTTTAAATCCTGAAACTAAAATTGTGTAAGAAACTTGATATTACCAGACCGATTAAAAATAGACAGAATGTGCAAGTGCCATGCATTTTGAAATTAACTTGAACTTCCACATAAAAAAGATATAAGCAGGATCATTCAACTTTAGGAATGACCCTTATTAGCTCTTACACGAGCCTCGATTTTGTACAAAAAACAAACAAAAAAAAACAAATCCTGTGTACTTGTGCATGTGTGTAGGTATATACACGTGTACGTGGATAGCTGCGATTGGTTATCATATTGTTTTCTGTTGAAAAAAGCTGTAGTTTATTTGTTGTGTGATTGTTGAATGTTGACTTTTAAGTAGTGAATAAAAAATGGAAACACCTGAGTAAATGAGGGACACCAAGCAATGGCTTCCACACAGGTGAGGCCCATTTGTTAATTGAGCAAATAACATCCCAGAATGCTTAGGCTCATGTATAAAAATGCTGCACAGGCCTGGTTGCCTATAATTATGGCTGCAGGAGGAGACCTCCCAATGCCCCCATGAACAGAACACGTGTGGTCACCCAATGGTTTGATGAGCATGACACTGATGTTGTCCATGTCATGGCTTTTCTCAATCACCACATCTGAACCCAATTGAGCATTTATGAGACATTCTGGAGTGACGCTTGAGACGGCGTTTTCCACCTCCATCAAACAGACGTGAGTTCATTAACTTTCTTGTGGAAGAATGGTTCCGCCTCACTCCTACAGAAGTCCAGATGCTGGTGGAATCTACCATGGTGCATACAGGCCGTACTGGTGGTCTAATGCTCTATTAAGTTATTTTACATTGGTGTTTCATTTTATTTTGGCCACTACCTGTACTTTCTAAACATCTATATGAAGACTGCCCCAAAAATTTGACCTCTTATCAAAAAGGCCCGCATAGATGAATATGAACGCCTTCACCAATTTAGTGTGTGCATGCTGCTGTTACTGCTTCAGCATCAATAAGAAAAGATTGAGTTGGCAGGCAAATTCAGAAAACTAATACTAGTTGGAGAAAGGTAAAGCGAGAATCAAAGACAGTTAAAGAAGAGGTATATTGCTGCAGTGTCACAAGATGAAGATGGCATTTTAGTATTAATGGATGACATCAAGAATAGGATGATTGCTCTATCCAAAGAAGACAATGCCCTAAAAAGTAAGGAGAAAAGGAGAAAGCAAGAAGACCTCGTTCAGAACTATCGTGGCTTGGTCAAGTCTGAGGGAGAAAGCAATTATTTGAGGGTGTCTAGAGAGGAGGTCAAAATGCATTTGTGAGACACAAATAGACTCAGAAAGAGGTGTGCCACTCCCTGATATAAAATATGTGGTCTGCTCAACTGAACTATGGCGTGTATTTGACCTGGTGGACTTAAATAGAGAATGTGGGTGCATGAGGAGATGGATAATATATCCCCTGGCCAGTTGTAGAACATGTGCGCAGCAATGCTTCACACGGTGGGGACTCGTATTCTTTCTCGGCTCTTAATAATTTCAGGTAGATTTAGAACGGAACTCGGTAGAGAGCATACCTCCGCCAGGCTGAACAGTTTATGTTTTGTATCCCACTGATAGGTGGGATCTGGATCTTGACCTGAACCAAAATGTGATCGGCCTGTTCTTGTCATTTACCCAACTCATCCAGCAAGTTTTGCCATGAGTCGTCCACAACTTATTGAAATATCATGCTACATATTGTTTTTGCTCCCATCACTCAATGGTGAAGAATCATTTTAAAATTAAATAATTCTCATATCCAGATCCGAATTTGAATCTTCACCAAAATTGAATCAATTCCTCCTTGTCACATGCTCAACCTTTCCACCAAGTTTCATCGGAATAAGGTTGGACAGTATGTGAATGAGATATCTAATGAGATTTTCTATTGCCGACTCTACCACATCCCGTGCTCTTGAGGCTGGGATAACTATCGGCTATAGTACATATACCATTTCATCCCTTCTCTGTGATCGTTATGGTGCAAAGAGTATAAAGAACAGTGCTGAATGAGTGGCTAGGAACTATTCAGCTGTTACCACCAATGATAACCTTTCTGGAGGACATTATGCTACTGTGACACCTGAGGATTATGGTGTAAGAAAGTTAGCCAGCAGATTAGCAAACATGCTAAGCTGGTGGCTTATGAAGTTCAGGTTTCGGAATCGCCATCCAGGAGCTGTTCTTTCCCGCTCTTCCCTCTACGGTTTCAACCAGGCAGTGCATGACAACCTCATGTCATCTCCCTTCCCGACCCATGACCTCTATTACCCCCCAATTAACCCTTCCTAACCCAACCCTCTTATTTACTGGTTTTAGTATTTCTCCTCTCTCTCTTCCTTTCCTGGTTGTTACTTTTACTGGTGGTCAATGATTGCCCCGCTGTCTTGGCCTGTTTGTTCGTCATTGATAGACACTAAGGCATAGAAGTCTAGGAGTAAGCCAATGAAATGTAACAGTCATTGATAATAATGGCTTCCCAGGCGAGTATCAGAGCTTGGTATTTTACAATAGTTGGGTCTATTGCCCCACAGGCCCATTCAGGTCTATATGATTGCAATGCCCAGCGTTGTGGTGGAAAGGAAAGTTGGCAACCACATACGGATATGGCGAGTTGTAGCAATAACCCTGACCAATATTGCCCTGTATTGCACCACCTGTGACATTTGGATAACAACCATATCAATGGTCGAATAATTTAAGATTGTCAAGGCCTTGTTGTCTTGTGCTTAGAGACTCCATTGACCCACTTATTATTGAGGTATAGCAAGTGGTCTGTGCAGACAGGAAGTGGGGTGTCATTCAAATAGTCGATAATAAGCAGATGAATAACAATAAGAACCACTCCTTCGCATCTTCAGATGCATCGGGTTGCCAAAGCTGTTTTTCTTGACTATGGGGCACAATCCTGGATGGGTCGCCACTCTGATGCAGGATACTCAAATGCCTCATTCTTCCCGTTAAGCTGGTTCCGATTGTTAACCTCAGAAGGATGACCGGCTGAGTCAACTCACCTGGTGTTATTTTAATGGAATGACAGGGGCTCAAACTCAGGAGGCTGAGATCTTAAGTCAGCCACCTTACTATGAAGCCAACACCAGACATCAATAGAAAGCTGAGCTAAAGTAGATTGTTGGTGTGATGCGGTAGCATTGTAGAGGATTTGGATGTCAGAAGAATAGATGTGTTGTTTGAAGGAAGCTGTTTGAGATAGGAAAGAGATTATTATTGAGGAGCTATAAAGATAGGAGGAAGAGAAAGAGTCTGATCTGTTCTGACAGTAAATTTCAGGAGAAAGCCAAAACAAAGTGTCAATCTGAAATGGAGAGGGAGATGACATCATCTTCCCTGTGGAAGGTGTAAACTCTAAAAATTGCCTTTTCCTTAGTTCAGTGTACAACTTATTGCCAATTCCTGCCGGTGTTTCAAAGAAGAACTAGAACGGCACTCAGTAGAGAGCATACCTCTGCCTGGTTGGCAATATCACTCAATGGTGAAGAATCACTTAAAAACTCCGACTAGCTGTATCCGGATCCGGGATCTTCACCAAAATTGAATCGATTATTCCTTCTCACACACATCCTGTCCAAGTTTCGTCCAAATTCATCCATAACTTTTGGAGATATCCTCCTATGTATCTGTTTTGCCCCTATCTCCCAATGGTGAAGAATCACTTAAAAATTTAAATAATTCATATCCGAATCCATATTCAGATCTTCACCAAAATCGAATTGAATCTTCCTTGTCAGACACCCAACCGGTCCAACAAGATTCGTCCAAATCCGTCCACAACTTTTTGAGATATCCGGCTATGTATAGTTTTTGGCCCAATCTCCCAATGGTGAAGAATCACTCAACAAATTATACTAGCCGGATCCGGATACCGATCTTCACCAACATTGAATCGCTTCTTCCTTGACACACACACAACCTGTCCAACAAGTTTTTTCCAAATCCATCCCTAACTTTTTGAGATATCCTGCTATGTATAGTTTTTGGCCCTATCTCCCAATGGTGAAGAATCACTTAAAAAATTATAATAGCCGAATCCGGATCTTCACCAAAATCTAATCATTTCGTTCTTGTCACATACACTACATGTCTGCCAAATTTCGTCCGAATCCATCTACAACTGTTTGACATATCTTGTTCACAAACGGACAAACAAACAGACAGACAGACATCGGTGAAAACATAACCTCCATCCACCTTTGGTGGTGGAGGTAAAAATGGCTGTCCAATGCATACAGTCATTGGGGCAAGAGAGGAACTTTGGTACACATTCTGGCCAGCTGTCTTCTACTCCACCTAGCAACATGTGGTAGCATAGCCAGTTATTACGTATGTTGGCTGAGGTCACCCAGCATTATTTTGATAGAATGAGCTGGTCACGAGCTAAGCGGAAACAGTTGATCCAGCATGGGAGAGTGTAGCCATCTTCGAGATCCTGGAAATCCTGAAGTAATTTCCTTGCAGTTACCTGGAGGTTTCAGTTGGAACGTGTGAAAAGACCTAATAAGCCCATTGTCCTCCCGACAAATATCGCTCTTACACATGAGTGGCAAAATATAGTCATTTTATCAGAATATGTGAAAGAAGTATTGGTTGTAGGGCTGACCTTTCTTTGTGAGCATAAGTGTGGCATTTTAATGAAAGGTACCACGTGTGCTGGCCTACATTTATCATGTGAAGACATTAGTTAGAGATGTCATGTTTTGTTTGTTGATATCGGCCATAGGCAATTTGAAGCCCAATCAACACTCAATTACTTAAGAATACTTGGGATTTCATCAAGCGTCAGACTACAGTTATACATTTGCTTCGGGTAGTCAGTGTTCTTCTGGATCTGGACCCCAAGCACAGGTGTCGGAATGCTTCCCTGATGCCTCATGGTGGCACACTTTTGGAAAGTAGCTGGGACCCCCTGTGGGAAATCAAACTAGGAGAGGCCTCGAAAGGACAGGGTTTTACACATTCCAGCTGACGAGGAAGGCATCAAGCTGTGTCTAGATACATCGTGTGTTGGAAACTATATAGGGGAAAGTGGTACAAAATGGACCCCTTGGGTCATATGGACCCCTTGGTATATTACACCAGCAGCTGCTGCCATCTTGTGGCTGTTCATGTTAAAACATTCCTTTGTGGATTAGCAGAAAGTAACAACATGGTGGCCATCCCTATCCAGTCTTGAACTCGAGCTGAACCATCCAACATTTTGACACCTACTAGGATCTATCGGTAGGTATGTGAGAAAATTGTGTTTGTGGTGACAGAGTGACTCATATTTCCTAGTGTTACTGCATGCTTTTAGAGTATAAGTCAGTCACTAAAATTGACCTTTGAAACATTCTGCCCAGTACATGTGGTTTCCAATGATGTCAGGTTTTCATGGAGGTCGTTCATGGGGCAAAACGGTCCATTTCCCTGGGGTAAAATGGCCCGTGGGGTACCATTTTACCCTTTAGTGGGCCATTTTACCCCATACATGTTTCTTATTTTTGTTACAAATATGTAGGCCTATGTATACATGTAGGCCTACCCTATATGTATGTATGTATGTATGTCTGTATGTATGCATGCTTGCATGCTGGCTGGCTGGCTGGCTGCATGCATGCATGTAACTTATACATATCTACTTATACCATGTCATTTTATGCACTGAAATATAAGTTCATCTATTGGGCAGGGTGCTTCTTTTTGCTTCATATTGCCCCACGATTGCTTCTTCATTCATGCCACTATCTACATATTACACGCAGGAGGTGGAGAGGTGGTTGAGGCAGCACCCGGGACGATGTGTGACAGTATTTCAACTGGCCAGCCTGTTTGGGACTGCATATCGCAAGTCCGCTACAGCCGAGAATGCAGCAAATGGGTTTAGGAAAACTGGTATCTTCCCAGTGAACCGCAACATCTTCCAAGATCACGAGTTTGCTCCAGCGACAGTTACAGACCTCAACCAAAATGAACCAAGACCCATGGATGATAACCAGAGACCCCTTGAAGATGCCCATAGAGATGCTGATGTTCCTGCTCCTGGTGTTAATGCTGCAAGAGGCCCTGAAGATGCTGTGAGACCTGTTGGTGGTCCTGCACCTGATGTTAATGCTGTGAGACCTGTTGATGGTCCTGCACCTAATGGTAATGCTGCGAGAGGCCCTGCAAATGCTGTGAGACCTGTTGATGGTCCTGCACCTAATGGTAACGCTGCGAGAGGCCCTGGAAATGCTGTGAGACCTGTTGATGGTCCTGCACCTAATGGTAATGCTGCAAGAGGCCCCGAAAATGCTGTGAGACCCATTGGTAACACTCAAAGACATGCTGCTGTTCCAAGACCTGCTGTTGCAAGCACCAGTAGGGAGTTCATTTCACCCTTTCAAATCAGTCCCCCACCTAAGGCTACTCCTGCTAAGGGTAGGCCTACAACACGTCAATCAAAAAGGTCAATGTCAGAGCATTTAACATCAAGCCCATACAAGAAACGACTTGCTGATGCAGCTGAAGAAAAGAAAAGACAGGAAGCACAGAAGGCAGAGAAGGCAAAGCAGAGAGCTGAAAAAAAACCTCAGAAGCAAAAGAAAGTTGCAGAAAAGCCAAAAAAGAAGATAGTGAAGGGTAAACGGGCTATATTTACGGCACCAGAAGAATCTAGCGAGTCTGAGGATGATGATGGAACAATGTGCTTATTCTGCCGGGAAAGTTATAGTGTGATAGGAGAAGGATGGATAAAGTGCACAGTCTGTCGTCTTTGGGCCCATGATGGTTGTGCAGGTGTGGATGAAGAAGATGTGAATTTCATCTGTGACTTTTGTGCCTAATTATGTGCATAATCTCACCTTGTAGTCTGTAATTTTTCACAATAAATATTATTTCAGGTTCAAAGTGTTTTGATTGGTGACTCTGAGGGTAATTATTATGTTTTTCAATGGGGTGACCATATTACCCCACGGGGTGACCATATTGCCCAACGTACAAAATGGCCCACTTAGCACATTTTTGGTCTTTGGTTCTCACCAGTGAATGGTTGATTTGATTCTAATACCAAGTAATTTGTGTATTTATAATGGAATAATGATTGTAAAGACACTGTCTGATTTCAGATATACTGCATCATTTTGGATAAAATTTCAAAGAAAGCTTAAGTGTGCCATTTTGCCCCACCTTCCCCTACAGGGTGTCCCCAATTTTTTTTTCATGTTTCTCATTTTTTACTTGCTTTTATATTCCATGGGTAGATGATGAATTCATAAACACTTCCAATCTAAAACGACCCTTTGAATCATCAGCATGTTTTGAACAGATCCACCCATTAGTGGTTGTTCAGTGCTGTTTAAGGCAGGAATATGGCAGAAAAGAGTCAGGAGGAACTAAGAACACTTTGCAAAATTCATGGCAATACCACTGAATAGCCTATGGCTTGTTATTTCTACCTTGTAAGATTGAAGACAAAACTGCAGTGCTTTCAGAAAGTATTCACACCCCTTGACTATTTCACATTTTGCTGTGTTACAGCCTGAATTAAAAATGGATTACCGTATTTTCAACCGCACCCGTGTATCAACCGCACCCCCGATTTTCGACTTCAAATTTTTTTTTTTTTAAATCAGATTTTCGAGGGAAAAAATAAATTAAAAAAATCAGGAAAATTTAAAAAAGAGAAGAGAATAATTAAATAAAATGGAAAGCGAAATATGATGAAAGGAAAGAGAAACTGAAGACGGAGAAAGAGTGAAAATACATGAAATGAGTTGAAAGAGAATTTTAAAAAACATTATAATTATTCTTTCTTGCCAATATGGGGCCCTGAAAAGGGTCGTTGGGTTTAGTCTCTAAAATCCGAAGAAGTCCTCGTCATTCGTTTCTTCAGTCCAATCCGAGTCGGGGTAGGCGAGATCCTCGTCGTCGTTATCCTCTTCTCCATCGTCGGAAAAGGGCCGTTGGGTTTAGTCTCTAAAATCCGAAGAAGTCCTCGTCATCTGTTTCTTCAGGGAAGACATTACGAAGATCATCATCCGAGTCTGGGTAGGCGAGATCATCGTCGTCGTTATCCTCTTCTCCATCGTCGAGGATATCTACCAGCGCTGGCAGTCATCTACCAGCGCACTGCCACTTCATCCTCCCAGATGATGTCATCTTGAGTGCCATCAAGGGCATTAGATATGCAGCACTTGAGGAAGGCCCACTCGATGATGGCTGCCGGCAACTCCTCCCAGACCTTCAGTATCCAGCTACAGATCGTCGGGAGGTCCATCTTCCTCATCCTCCCAGTCTTGGTGAAGGTCTTGTCCCCCGACAGCATCCACTCCGACCAACAGCGCCGCAGACCGTCTTTGAACGGCTTGTTGACTGAAACGTCTAGCGGCTGCAGCAGCGACGTCATGCCACCCGGGATCATCACCAGATCAGTGTTGAGCCCCCTCAGCGTTGACTTGGTCTCCTCTGTCTTGTGACAACGGAAGGCGTCGAGGACGAGCATGCTCCTTCGCCGCGAAAGCCCACCAACTCGTCTCCCCCACACGACGCGGAGCCAGTCATCTACCAGCGCTTGGTCCATCCACCCCTTGGCCTGGGCACGAACGATTACACCCGGAGGAAATTTATCCTTTGGTAGCATCTTCCTCTTGAAGATGATATACGGCGGCAGCTTCCCCCCATCAGCGGTGCACGCTAGCATAACCATAAAACGATCTTTCTCATGACCCGTTGTAGTGATGGACACCGACTTGTCACCTTTGGCCGAGATGGTGGTCCCTCGAGGCACATCGAAGGTCAGTGGCGTCTGATCTGCGTTGCCGATGCGGCTTAAGGGATAGTCGTGCTGCTTGCGGAACTTGATCACGAACTTCTGAAAATTAGCAGTCTTCTCTGCTATGTCATCAGGGAGACTCTGTGCGATGTGGGTTCGCCGGCGAATGGAAAGGCCATGACGACCCATGAACCTGTACGCCCAAGACGTACTGGCCATGAAGTCATCGACCCCTGTTTCCCTGGCGATGAGTCGGGCCTGGAGTCGCAACGCTAGTGTCGCGATGGCGTGTCCCTCGGCTCGCTTCTCTCTCACCCACATTAGCAGTCTCTCCTCCAAGGCCGGCCACTGGGCTGCTTTGCCCCTCATCGCCTTCTTCTTCTTCGGCATCGTCTCCAGCGTCTGCTTGTTAGTCCGCCAGCGTCTAATGACGGACTCGTCGATTCCGAAGTGTCGGCCGGCCGCCCGATTACTAAACTCTTCTGCAAACCTGCAGGCACGGAGCTTGAAAGCTGCTGTGAATGATCGCGGTGCCATCTCGTGGTCTTGGTCAGGATAGAAGCGAATGGTGAAGCTTGGTCTTGGTCAGGATAGAAGCGAATGGTGAATCTTGGTCTTGATAGCTCGAACAGGATAGAATGAATGGTGAAACTCCCCGTTGACCTCTCCGTTTTATACATTCGCCCAGCCCATGCGGCGGCATCAAAGCCGACTTCAATAGGTTAGGCCAGATAAAAAAAAGAGTTGTTGATCGTCCCCGCCCGACCCTACGAAACACACCCGACCCGAAACTTATTTTATTTTTTATTTTGAAAAAAATCATAAAAAACGATCTTTTCACATTCAAATTTGGCGCCGTTCTGCACCGCATGCGCAGTGCGTGTTGCGCAGAGCGTCGCAAGTGCCTCGGGCAACTTCACCCATCTTACGTTGGCCATTCATGGCGGCTATTGTGTGAGATTTTTCCCGCTGAAATCTGGATTGATTCGTGCTAGAATCGGCTTGAAATGCCTATTGTGATCGCATCAATAGCCCGTGAGGGCTCTTCCAAGACGGTGAAGGACTGGTTTGAGTGCAATATCGAGTTGGATGTTACAATCTCGGACTTCTATGCAGAGTTCTCAGACGGCAAGTATGATGGGGATAGGGAGCCATTGCCTGACGATACACGCGGTACTTTTGTCAAAGTATTCGCCGGCCCCAGTAAAACTGACATGACGAAAGTTTCACCAGCTTGCAAAGTTTCTGATGTGACAAAGACTCTTGGCTCATTTCTCAAATTTGTGTTGGCTGCAGACACGGCCACGGATCACAGGATGGAACCCGATGAATGAAGAAATAAAATCATTTTGAGGAGAAAGGAGTCTTTATTTCATATTTTTCCATGTCAACAAAACTCAATGGAAAGTAGGAAAAAAATATAAAATATATAAATAAAAACCTCCCTCCCTACCCGAACTTTTGAGAAAAAAGGACGCTCAACAACTTTTTATTTTTATGTGGCCTTACCGTGGCGTTGGTTAGACAATAGGTACGTCATAATGTCCCATGCAAAACATCCTGTTTACCATGTTGACACTTTTGTTTTGTGACTTAATCCTGTCTTTATTTAGCACACTCTATTCACTATGTGACCTGTCATTCAAAGAGGACTAGTGAAAGTAAACATTTTCACAAACACGCATAGAAAAATCAAATATTACAAACTTCAAACTTTCTTGTATTTTGACTGGCAGCAGTAATCGGCGTTGAACCTACCTTAGTAACCTAATTGACGATCATTCATCATTGTATCCCCGCAACCCCAAAGTAATATAAAGATTACGTCCCGTTGATATGACAGTTTTTCAATGCACAAATTTTTCTGTTGCTGTGTATCAACCGCACCCCCTTTTTTAGGGTTTTCCCGTCGGTAAAAAACCGCGGTTGATACACCGGAAAATACGGTAAATGAAACATTTTTGTCACCAATCCACACAAAATACCCCATAATGACAAAGTGAAAACATGTTTTTAGTAGTTTCTACAAATTAATTGAAAATAAAATACAGAAATATCTAATTTACACAAGTTTTCAGCTAACCTGAATCATACTTCATAGAAGTGCCTTTGGCGGTGATTACAGCTTTGAATATTCTGGGTAATATCTGTATCAGCTTTGCACATCTGGATTTGGGGAGTTTCTCCCATTCTTACTTGCAGATTTGCTAAAGCTCTGTCAAGTTGGATGGGGAGCGTCGGTGAACGGCAATCTTCAAGTCTTTCCACAGATTCTCAATGGGATTCAATACTGGGCTTTGGCTGGGCCATGCAAGGACTTTCACATTCTTTTTCTGAAGCCATTCCAGTGTTGCATTTGCTGTATGCTTGTGGGTCATTGTCCTCTTAGGACGGAAGTCTTTGCTGCAGTCAAAGGTCTTTTACTCTCTGAAGCAGGTTCTCCTCAAGGATTTGCCTGTATTTGGCTCCATTAATTGCTCCCTCTATCCTTACAAGACTCCCAGTTCCTGCTGCTGAAAAGCATCCCCATAGCCTGATGCTGCCACCATCATGCTTCATGGTAGGGATTGTGTTATATGGGTGATGAGCTCTGTGCTTGTTTTTCTGCCAGATGTAGCTTGATGGAGGGATTGGTAAAAAGCTGGCTAAAGAAGGCTGGACACTTGGTGTAGATGGAGGAAGAGAGAATGCAGCAAAGAGAGCAGATAGGTTGAGTGATCAAGGTAGGAGGAAAAGAGGTAGATTGAGGTTGAGATGGAAAGTTTGTGTGAGGAAGGATACTAAAAAGGTTGGGGTGTTTGGAGAGAGGAGAGAGTTGCCTTAGGACAGAGAGAAGTGCAGGAGTATCGTGGTCAAGGCAGGGCAGAAGCTTGGTACCATTGGTCCTCACCCCTTATAAAGGGAAGAGAAGAAGAAGTGCTATTTAATAGACTTTCATAGAAATTTGAATTATTTATCAACCGATATTGCACACTTTTTACTTCCCACAAGTGTTTCATGGAGAATAGCACCGCAAAATTGAAAATAACCCACACATTTACAAAGTACTGCAACAATACTGGCCACTTGATAAAACCACAAGCTCGCCAAACACTACATGGTATACGTCTTTCAATCCTGACAAAACTCTCTGCTCTTGATCTCTTTCCAAAAGGACTGTATATGGCAAACCCTCAAATCTACTTTCTTAGCAATCCTCTTTAGGAAATTCAGTCATTTAAACTCCTGTGTCTCACTATCAGCCATGATCTTTCTTGGGCAATCCACATTTCCAAGTTGGCTTCCAAAGCCAGCCGCCGACTGGGCATCCCCCATTGTACAAAGTCCGACCTTGGCACACCTGAACTCCCATCCACCTCCAAGGCCTTAGTCCACATCTTGGTGGAGTATTGCTCTCCACTCTTGGCTGGCTCCCCTGCCTCACAACTTGCTGGGCTTGACATTGCGAAACCAAGGCTTTCACGATTAGTGAAATCTTCCATGATGAATCTGAGTCTCGGGGCCTATCACTTTCCCAGCATAGACATGTCATTGGTCTCTGTCTTCTACCGCCTCTTTTCTTCTTTTCACCCTCTGCTCTTTCCGTGCTTTGTCCCCACCCAGGTTTCTGTAGGGCGCACATGATCCACCATCAACCTCCTTCAGGTGAAATTCCCAAAATCCACAATCACTGGTCTCCTCCACTCATTTGTTCCTGTTTTTCCCACCTGTCGAACCAACTTCCACATTTGCTTCAATCTCATTCTTCCCCTTTAACTCTTCAAGACAGCTGATCACCACCATTTCAGATCAATCCCCATCCAAAACCATTGATCTTTTCTACCGTGACCATGCCTCCCTAAACCCAACCCCATTTCCTTTCAAATTTATTTTTTTCTTCCTGAGAGTTTCCTTCTGTATCCATCCTTCTTCCCTTACCCCTCATTCCTCCGCACTTTCCGTATTTGTCCAACTCTCTATTTTGCCGGTCAACCCTGCTGTTGGTGTTTCTCCACTCTTTCTACTGTTCCTTTTGTTCTGTCGCATCCTGATTCGTTCATTGTTCTTACTATTCCATGCGCCTCGACCTTGTATACAATAAAATATAATAAATTGGTATTCAACAATTTCACTTTTCCCAGAAATTCTAAATTACTGAAACGAACAAAACACCATTCAGTATTTGTTGGGTTGAAGGTCTCAGAGGGTTGGCAACACCCATTTCAGACTTGCTTGGTCAAGGGGTCTATCGATTAGGAGCACAACATATTTGCCTGTTATTATTTCCAAAATTTTGATATTCCTAAGTTTATGCTTGGATCATATTCCCGTCACAAATTTGATATTTTCTATCTGTTTCAATACAGGCAATGACTGATTATTTTAAAAAAAAGTAAAGTTTGCCACTAACCAAGGGATTATGTATTTCGGATAATCCGAGTAAAGCCAATAATGCATGAGCTCAACACAAGGTTGATATTTGAAAATTTCCATTGATTCTTTTCATTCCACGTGCTTTGCTTACAGCATGCATCTGTCCAAGGTTTACTTTTCCATTTCAAAATGCAAATGCCGTCGTCCACTGCTGTAATGACAAAAGGAATTCCAATTTCAAACTTCTGCCGAAGGTCATTGCCACCCAGAGGTAAGTCCTTTCGCCATGCATCGTAATGGGATTTATCATCTGTTTAATGGTCGGGGTGGATGGAGTTGTGCGTTCGACGATGCCTCAAGCTCTCGATCTGCGGACCTAGGATTTCTGTCGGAATATTATGATGGAAATTTGCTTTTAACTGGTTTTTTTCCCCCATGGCCGCTCTCGTTGTACACAGCATGTGCTGTTATTTCAACTTCCTTCATTAAAAAACCTGCATTCCCACTCACATCCGGGTTTTGACAGTTCTTTATTTTTGGTGGCACATACATTAACAGCTGTGTAATTTTGTCATTAATATATTCCAATTTACCGCAAACTTTTGCAAGATGTCCAACAAACTATTATATTAGTAAATTTCATCTCCTTGACTCGTATTTTCCAGGTTTTTTTCCAGGTATGTTGTAATATTCCAAAACAAGGAAATGTTCACGAAGGAAGCACTTTTATCGGTGTATTCAGTTTCTTTGTGACGTTTCCATTATCGTCCATGATTAATGGGGTGTCTTTATATATTTTCTTGGAGGTGTTGAGATGCTAATCAAGTAATGGCCAAACAGGGCTAAAATTTCAGTGTCGTCAATGTCGACATTTCCATGGAATCCGAAACGTTTTCTCTTGTGAACGTCCTTGAGAGGCGAAGGACAATAGTGCTGTGAATCTACGATATGTAATAGAAATGTCAGGAATTTCTTGCATTACGTTACGGTAACTGACATTAACTTTGGTTGGGTCCGTGGGGTTATCGACCGTCAAAATGGAACAAAAGACGTGCTTTGGCATTGCTTTTTTTCACAGCAGTTATTTCTTGGATTGAAAGGCCTTTGCACGACCGGGTTTACAAACTTTGCTCTACAATATAATTACCAAAGGCAGGTCATGATTGACCAAATGTGTTTTATGTCCAAGGGCGTGCTGTGTCCCTTTTTGTGATTTGGTGACCTGAAAATAAGACAATTTGATTTTCACACACCTTTTCCCCCACTTTCCTTTATTTCACATCCTTCCCTTTGAATGTAGAGCCTGGTGTTTGCTTAGCGGTTAGGGTGCCGGCTTGGGATGGGATCCTAGGATCCTGAGTTCGAATCCCGGTCGATCGCTGAATTAATGCCAAGGGGGTTGACTCAGCTTGTCATCCTTCTGAGGTCGGCAAATTGAGTACCAGCTTGCTGGGATGAATGAGACTGCGCATAGTAAGAGGTGACTAAGGGTGGCGTCAGGAAGGGCATCCGGCCATAAAAACATTGCCTCAAACAGGGAACCATGATTGTCATGGGGCCCGCAATGCTCTAGCGGGGAAAAATGGCCTTAAAACGATCATTCAACGATCATAAAAACTTAACTTCCGTTTTCCGGTCCGGTCGTGAGAGGACGCTGGCGTCGTTTGCTCGCCGCTTCTCTGACTGGACCATTGTCCGTGTCTTGCTTTCCTGGTGGTCGTGGCGGATTTATGGCCATTGGGTCTTCCTCTGCGCGGTCCCGGCTCTGCTCTGCTGCTCCGGGCTTCACCTGCTCGGCTCCATCGCTGTTTCCTCGGGCCCACTCCCGTTGGTTGTGTCGATTGTTTCGCCTCCTCACCCTTGGCCGCGTGCTCGCTTTGCCTTCGCTCCTGCTGGCATGGCTCTGCGGTACTCTGCCGCAAGGCTTCTCCTGCTTAAAACCCGCTCCACCCCATCATGCATCTCTGCAATCAGATCGAATGGACTCCTGCGTCGACCCAGGTACATTCACCGTGGCTCCGGTCGTAAGTTTGTTTATTTACAATCAGGTCACTCCATCCCCATCCTCTGGTCGGCTCAGCGCACTCCCACTCATCGTCCCAACACACCTGGTCACAACAACGCACAAAATCGCACCTCCTGTCTGCGAACCCTGGCCAAATCACCTGGATTCATACCCGCCGTACAAAACAACATCAAGCTCACCCTGTTCAATACCCGGTCCCTCAACAACAAATGCCTCATCCTGAACGACTACATCCTGGAAAATAAACTGGACTTTCTCTGTCTCACTGAGACCTGGCAACAACCACTGGACTACTACACGCTCAACCTCACCACACCCAATGGATATTCTTACATCAATAAACCACGCTCGGAGGGCCGAGGTGGTGGAATTGCCGTTATTCACCGACAAGACATCAAGACCAACCTCATCTCCATCTCATCTGCTCCATCATTTGAACACCTGGCTTTTAAACTCTCTGGTCACACACAGTCAGTCATGGCTGTTGTCTACCGCCCTCCCAAACCACACCCATCATTCCTGTCTGACTTCTCCTACTTTCTGACCCAGCTATGTTCCCTCTCCCCCTCAATCCTCCTCCTTGGTGATTTCAATATCCACATGGACTCCACTGACTCCACGCTAACCACTGACTTCACTGATTTACTCACCTGCTTTAACCTCACTCAACATGTCAACTTTCCTACCCATAACCGTGGTCACATTTTGGACCTTGTCTGCTCTACTGGACTAATTTTGCACCATCTCTCTGGCTCCGACCTCACTCTCTCTGACCACCTAGCCATCACTCTGACCATCAACATCCCCACCCCAGCACCAAGGCATTATCGCACTATCAACTTCCGTAAGCTAAACGCTTTTTCACCTGCCTCATTCTCATCGACCCTCTCTGAAAAAATGTCCACTTCTCCCTTCGTTGACCTCCACACCCCTTCTGACCTCACTGACTACTACAACCACACTCTCTCTTCCTGCCTTGACCAAATTGCGCCTATAAAAACCAAAACAGTTTCTTTCACCCATTCTGCTCCCTGGTTTACCCCTGAGCTCCGCCTAATGAAAACTCGTGCTCGCCAACTTGAAAGACTCCGCAATAAAACAGGTCTCACAGTTCACTCCCAGGCCTACAAGGACCACATACAACACTATAAAGATGCCCTCTCCCGCGCCCGCTCCGCCTACTACTCTCAAATTATCCACTCTGGCTCCGGAAACCCAAAAGCACTCTTCTCTACAATAAACAAACTCCTCAGCCCCCTGAACACCACCACCCAGTCATTCACAATAGACAACTGCATCTCCTTCCTTTCATTCTTCCAACGCAAAATTGAAAACATCTACAACAGCTTGACCACCGCCGCACCCGCTCCCCCTCAAACCACCTGCCCCCCCTTATCCTGCCATCCCCTGTCTCAATTCTCCCCAGTCTCCCCTACTGACCTCTCTGAACTCCTCATCGGAATGAAAACTGCCACCTGCACTCTTGACCCCATCCCCTCCAGCTTTGTCAAGGCCTCCCTTCCTGCTCTTTCTCCACTTATCATTGCAACAATAAACTCCTCCCTGTCTACAGGCATCGTCCCACCATCCCTCAAAATTGCTGCTGTTACCCCCATTCTGAAAAAACCTGGACTAAACCCTGACACCCTAAATAACTTCAGACCCATCTCCAACCTACCCTTTCTGTCAAAGGTTTTGGAACGCGCTGTAGCCACTCAACTCAAGCATCACCTCTCTGCCAATAACCTGTATGAAACATTCCAATCCGGATTCCGGTCCAACCACAGTACTGAAACTGCTCTCCTCAAAATCACCAACGACCTTCTCCTCTCCTCTGATGCTGGCAACCTCAACATTCTCATCCTCCTCGACCTCAGCGCTGCCTTTGACACCATCGATCACACCATCCTCCTCACCCGACTTGAAACCACCTTTAACATTACCGGCACTGCCCTCTCTTGGATTAAATCATACCTCTCTGACAGACGTCAGTTCATCTCCATCAATAACTGCAAATCCCCCACTGCTCCCCTCCCCCAAGGTGTCCCCCAAGGTTCAGTTCTTGGCCCCCTCCTCTTTATCCTTTACCTGTCCCCCCTCGGTCACTTAATCCGCCGTCATGGTCTCCAATTCCACTGCTTCGCCGATGACATCCAGCTTTTCATCTCCACCAAGTCCATCTCCACCGCCACCCACTCTATCCTGACAAACTGCATCACTGAAATAAAATCCTGGCTTCAAATCAACTTCCTCAAACTTAACTGTGATAAATCTGAAATAATCATCATTGGCCCAAAAACGCTCACCAAGTCCACCCATAACTTTGCCCTCAACATCGACGGTTTCCCAGTGTCCACCTCCCCTCACATCCGGAATCTTGGCATCATCTTTGACCAAACCCTCTCCTTCGACAAATACACTAAACAGATCACAAAGACAGCCTTCTTCCACCTGAAAAACATCGCCCGTCTCCGTCCATCCCTCTCCTCTGTGGCTGCAGAAACCCTCATCCACGCCTTCATCACTTCCCGTCTGGACTACTGCAATAGCCTCCTTTATGGTTCACCCTCAACAATCACCAATAAACTCCAATACATTCAGAACTCCGCTGCCCGTCTACTCACCCATTCCCGGACCCGTGACCACATCACCCCCGTCCTTTACAAGCTTCACTGGCTCCCCATCTCCCAGAGAATCCAGTACAAAATCCTCCTCTTGACCTACAAAGCCCTCCATAACCTGGCCCCATCCTACCTGGCTGACCTCCTCTCCAGACACACTCCCACCCGCAACCTCCGCTCTGCTGGTACCAACCTCCTGACCCCCCCCATCCGGACCAAATTTAGATCCTGGGGGGACAGGGCCTTCTCCATCGCTGCTCCCACCCTCTGGAACTCGCTACCTCACACCATCAGAGACTCCTCCTCACTCACCACATTCAAAACATCACTCAAGACCCACCTGTTCAACACTGCATTCAACATTTAACCCACAGCATCTAACCCCTGACTATCTCCTCTCCTTCTCCCTCCTTTGTGCTTTGAATATTTCCCTATTGATTCTTCTTTTTTTGCAATTGTCTTTATGTTTTGCTATGCGTTATGTTTTGCACTCTGTCAAAGCGTCTTTGGGCTTCCTGAAAAGCGCTATATAAAATAAATGCATTATTATTATTATTATTATTCATTCATTCATTGTTCCCTTTGAATGTATACTGTTACGCACTCCCATAAAGGTGTCTCAGACAACATAGAGAAAATAAATGCACAACCTACAATTAATTATCATCTATTCACACCGATATGTTGACTTTGGTCCAAAATTCCTGGCTGCAGGACAATGCTCATCTTGATTAATGGTGATGTGTGTGTTTGGAGATTCAAAAACGTTGTGCTGTTTAGAGTTTACAAGGTTAATGTATATTAAGAACTGGAGTTGTGTGCTCCATGTTACTTCAAGTGCTTGGGGATCGAGGTTTTATATACACAGCCTGCAGCAAATATGATGCGAACGAGTCCTTGAGGTTGGGTTTCTGGTCTGTTCAGGTTTATTTCCTCATCTGGCTATGTACAAGTCATGTGACATTACAATCTTGAAATGCTGCTTCAGCAAATCCTGTTCCAAGTGGGTGAATATCAGTCTGTAGCTCATTTGTAAATGGATGGCAGATTTTGTTACCACTTATCTCTCTGTGGCATTTTGAACGCCTTTTAATCTCTGCGTTTTATGAAAATGGATTTTACACTTAAAGTCTCGACCAAAAACATCCCACCATGCCTGAGAAATCTTTAATATCCAACTTCCACCTTTACAATTTTGCTTTCCAATATTCATTTGTCTTATTGCCATTTTATTACATTCTGCTGCAAAGGCAAGTTGAACTCTCTGACCATTGCTTTTTGTGAAAAGCACAATTTGCTGCTGTTTTTACCCCAGCTCACTGACCGTTTCCGCTAGACCTTTCCTATGAATAAGGATATAGGAACCTATTTTGCTCTGAACGCTCCTCTTGTCAGCTGTCAGCTCAAAGTGACGTGGGAGTTCGCCTGATGCACACTGGCTGGTGAAGAATGTTTCGGAGTGCTGATTTTAAAACTTAGGCTAACCTTGTAAAATGACTTTCACCTTGTGAATTAATTTTTGTTCTTTCTTTTTTCTGTTTGGGCATTTTAGACCCCAGTTGGGGATTTGAGTATAAAGTACATTTCTTTTATATATATATGTAAATGACGAAGTAAATTTAATTTTGATATATTTTGCAAAGCGAGGTTACGGGAGAAGAAGCTCCACAGATCTGAGCTTTATGGTAGAGTGGCCAGACAGAAGCCTCTCCTCAGTGAAAGACACATGAAAGCCCGCTTGGAGTTTGCAAAAAATCACCTAAAGGACTCTCAGACTGTGAGAAACAAGATTCTGTGGGCTTTCATGTGTCTTTCACTGAGGAGAGGCTTCCGTCTGGCCACTCTACCATAAAGCCCAGATCGGTGGAGTGTTGCAGTGATGGTTGTCCTTCGGGAAGGTTCTCCCATCTCCACACAGTATCTCTGGAGCTCAGCCAGAGTCACTATCGGGTTCTTGGTCACCTCTCTTACCAAGGCCCTTCTCCCCCCGATTGCTCAGTTTGGCCAGGCGGCCAGCCCTATGAAGATTCCTGGTTGTTCCAAACTTCTTCCATTTAAGAATTATGGAGGCCACTGTGCTCCTGGGAACCTTCAATGCAGCAGAAATTTTTTTGTGGGCTTCCCCAGATCTGTGCCTCGACACAATCCTGTCTCTGAGCTCTGCAGGCAGTTCCTTCGACCTCATGGCTTGGTTTTTGCTCTGATATGTATTGTCAGCTGTGAGACCTTATATAGACAGGTGTGTGCCTTTCCAAATCATGTCCAATCAATTGAATTTACCACAGGTGGACTCCAATCAAGGTGTAGAAACATCTCAAAGATGATCAAGAGAAATGGGAGGCACCTGAGCTAAATTTCAAGTGTCATAGCAAAGGGTATGAATACTTATGTCAATGTGATATTTCAGTTTTTTATTTTTAATAAATTTGCAAAACTTTCTAAAATCCTGTTTTCTCTTTGTCATTATGGGGTATTGAGTGGAGATTGATGAGGGAAAAAATGAATTTAAACGATTTCAGCATAACGCTGCAATATAACAAAATGTGAAAAATGTGAAGGGGTCTGAATACTTGCTGAATGCACTGTACATATATACATTCATACATACAGTCACGTGAAAAAGTAAGTACACCCCAAGTAAAGTTTTGACTTTTTCAACATATTTCAACATACAGCTATTTGATCTTCATTTCAACAATATTGATAGATAAAGGTGAGATAATATAACAAATATCATGAAACATTTACATTTTGTAGTCCATTGTATAATTTAAATAAACATAAATGCAAATTTCGCATCTGGAAAAAGTAAGTACACCCTTGGCTCTAATAGGTGGTATTGCCCCGTTTGGCAGAAACAACCTCAAGTGGGCGTTTCTTATAACTGTCTACCTGTCTTTGACATCGACTGGGAGAAATTTTTGCCCACTCCTCCATGCAGAATTCTTTCAGCTGTGCGATGTTTGAGGGGTTTCATGCATGCACAGCTCGTTTCAAATCCCCCCACAACATCTCGATGGGATTTAGATCCGGGCTTTGCCTTGGCCATTCCAGAACCCTCCATTTCTTTATTTTCAGCCATTCCCAGGTGGATTTACTGGTATGTTTAAGGTCATTGTCATGTTGCAAGGTCCACCTTTGGTTGAGCTTCAACTTTCCGACAGATTGCCTCACATTATCCTCAAGCACCCTCTGGTACAATGAAGAATTCATAGTGGATTCTATGATGGTGAGCTGCCCAGGCCCTGATGCAGCAAAGCTGTCCCAAACCATAATATTTCCACCACCATGCTTTGCAGTTGGTCTCAGGTTATTGTGGTCAAATGCTGTCTTTGGTTTTCGCCAAACATGTCTTCCGGTACTGTGGGCAAATAGCTCTACCTTTGACTCATCTGTCCAGAGCACATTGTTCCAGAAGTGCTGGTATTTGCATAGGTGTTCATTGGCAAACTTTAGTCTTGCCCTGATGTTCTTTCTGGACAGCAAAGGTTTCCTCCTGGCACACCTCCCATGTCGATCAAATTTGTGCAGCCTCTTTCTAATGGTAGACTCGTGCACTTTGACATCAACATTGGCAAGAGCTACCTGTAGGTCCCGTGATGACATTCTGGGGTCCTTAGAGAATTCTGTCAGCATCTTGCGGTCTGCTCTCAGGCTGAACTTGCTGGGGTGGCCTGGCCTGAACAAGTTGTTAGTTGTTTGGAATCTTCTCCACTTGTAGATGATCTTCCCGGCAGTCGAATGGTTGATTTCAAATTGTTTGGAGATCTTTTTAAATCCCTTCCCAGACTCATAGGCATCGATAACCTTCGTTCTGAAGGCCTCAGAGTGCTCTTTTGATCTAGGCATGGTGACGCCGCACACTTCAACAACAAAGAGCAAACCAAACTAAATGTCTGAGGTTTAAATAAGACAGGTTCCTCCAAGATCCTCTCTAACGATGTTCTAATCATTTGCATCTGAGCTGGTGCACCTGATTCTAATTTTAGGTATTTGAAGTAGTGATAAATGTAGGGGTGTACTTACTTTTTCCACATGCGAAATTTGCATTTATGTTTATTTAAATTATACAATGGACTACAAAATGTAAACCACACATCCATTATTGTCAGTTTCAATGTTAACATGATCCAGGCTGGATTTAGAACCCCCTCTCAGGCCGGACATGGCCCACAGGTCACAGTTTGAACTTCAACACAAATTTCTTTCTGCTTGTTCATGATGTTTTTTGTGAAAGGTTAAATTAATAATCGGATACCTCATTAATTTTTATAATACCATAAACCCACATAAATTATTAACTTGTTAAATTGACGAAGGTCATTGTGATTAATTAATACTATTACTTGGGAGTTCAGTTATTGAAGATATCTGATTGAATTTGAATTGCATAAATATCTGACTACTCCTGCTTTTCTATAACAGACAATCTTGGCAGTCTGAAACCTCTAATATAAGTAAAGGAGGCAGATAAAGAGAGCTTGTCAGATGTTTCATAATTACATGGTTACTTCAGGTTCCGCACGTCACATCCGAGTATTTCCTTTGGAGCGTCCTCTACTACTGTTGCCTGGTGTTCCAGATCAAATGTTCTTTTTGTGGAGAAAGATGTCTGTGATTGCTTTGGTAACAATTTCAGGCCGCATATACCCCAGAGCATAATGCATTTCCAAGAGCGCAAGAGAACCAGCTGTCTGGTCCACCTACTGTCAATGAGAAGCTTCCTGCTTCACAGCTGCATCCACCATAAACATACATTTTTTTCTGAGCATTAGTGCAGAGTATGACGTACATTTACACATCCATATCAAGACGGAGAGTGGCAAGTTCTGATGGCAAAATGACATGTACATTTTCTGGTTGCAAGAATGCTTTGGGTCGAGGATTCTCTGCTTTTCTTTTGGCAGTCCGGGTACAAATCCAATGGGAAAGCCACATTCCAGCCATCTGTGTGTGTATATTTTCAGCAGCTGCGATCTTCTTTGCCCACATTGAACAGCTGGTGGTAGATGGCCACTCTTTAATACCACCCTTAATCTCCATTGCTCTGTCCTCGGCGGCGATTGGCATAATGCAGTGGAAATAGCCAAGTTGTGACAGCAGGGGCCTTGACAACAGCAGCTGCATTCTCGCCTCCAGGGTGCTGGTGATCCTCAGGAGGAAGACTGAATATGGTGAAAAAGGCCGAGTTTGTTATGGCCAGATGCATATCACACATGGTTTAGTCACACCGAGCCGTATTGAGATTCAACATGTATTGACAGTCATATTTAATAATCTTCTGAGATGCAATTCAAGGAGGACTTGGACCAGGTACATAAGACAGTGGTTGTCGTATTACTCATTGGACAGAATCTATGGAGGATTCTGCACTGAGTTTCACATGACTCGATGAAATACTTTTTGAGTTGCAATGATTTGAATACTTCCCAAAAATAACAACAACTTCTCAAAGATCTGAAACACAGATAATAACGTAGTGCTGTACCTAGTATTTCATTGAATTTGAATGAAAAGAAAGGAGGAAGATAGCAAGGTATGACCGCTGAAGTTAAAAAAAATTCAATTCCCTATTATCAGTTTTTATTTTATTCCATCAAATGTTAACTCGCTGTTGTTGAATTTTGATGATAAATGTATGTAGTTTTCACTTCGTTTCCTGTTTGCATTCATAAAGTTGCTTGATTTTATTCTTTAGACTTTTTACTTTACCACCTGTACACCACAATATTTCACCACATAGATGTTTTTTTTGTGTTCTTGTGTTTCTGAGTAATGCATGACTTTCCTGTGTCTGACATTCATTTGCTGCATTTGAATAAACATCTAATGCAGCAACTAAATGTCATCAGTACACTTGGTCCCACATCCAGGACACCTTTTGTAATTGCATGCACCATTTTCCAAGCTAGCCTGCTGAAGAATGTGGATTCTCAAATGTGTTTTACAAAAAATTTTCTTCCAGTAATCTGAAGCTCATGTAGAAGCTTGTACATATCAAATTCAGGTCAAGAACAAGCGTCAATGAACTCTTACACATGTACACAATGGACAAATCAACATAGTACATTTTTCAATATTGTGAGATTCCAGCATCATGACTGATGTGATTAAATGGGAATAATAAGCAGGCAAATTTGTCATACCTCAACATTTTGAGGCTTTTTACATGCAGGAATGAAAGTTGCTGCTAATCAGTGATATTTCCATTACCATTCCCATGATTTGCTATAGCTACATCCACACAAACAAATTAATCAATTGATGGTTCAATTCAGGTTTCGAATGCAACAGAGGTGAACTCATCCCAAATATTCCCACTTATATATGATTGTTCCACATAAATTAATTGATTAAATGTTAAACATAAAACTTTAAAAACAAATCATATATATACAGTATATATAAACAAGCATTCTGAGTATTGCGCTGCAATACATGTCCCCTACCGGTAGTCTGTCGTCCGGAAAACTGTTGGGGGAAATTACCAAAGTTCAAAGTGCCATACCTTTGTCAAAAATGATCGAAACGTCGTGAAGTTCGAACTTGATCTGTAACTTATCATGAGGAAACCATGTACCAAGTTTGAAATCATTAGCATTAAGAGTTTAGAAAAAAAGTCCGGAAAACTGTTCTTTGCGTGACGGACTGACAGACGGACAGACTGACAGATGGAGGGACGGAGTGCAAACCTAGAGTCCCCTTCGGTGTACACCGGTATGGGACGAATAAATACAGAGAGAGACAGATAGAAACAGATAGAAACAATGCTGAGGAAAACAAAGGGTAGATGTTGTTTTAAGATAAAGACTGATTAAGTGAGCATCTCAGTCCAGGATGCAGTAAAGATTACTGTTTTCCAGGCAAATGGTGAGTATTTAATGATGCACCTATTCTGAGCCTTGTACATGGTCGACAAAAAAGGAAGTTATCTCTACCGCAAAGTGTCCAATGAATATAGCTATATTGTTGATATTGCTGGCCCAGTGTAGCTTCCTGGTCATGGGTGACCCAAGGTATCTGGCTGAGATATCTTTTGTTGGAAATAGTCCTTGCCTGACACCTACCATGTGTGAATATCTCAGGCACCTTTTGAGTGAGGAAGCTGATATTTGGACATGCCAATGACCAAGTGATTTGGCTGCAAAGGCTATTTTTGATTTATTGATTAATCAATTAATTATTTAATTATTCGATTTATGACAAGTAATGATTACCCGGCATTAATGATTCATGACAAATTCATGACAAATTAATGACAATGATTGATGATTAATGACTCTGACATTGTCAGATCAGTCTTGCTGTATTGTTTCATTATATGAGGTGTTGTGAATAGTACTGAACACTGGAAGCTCAAAAGCAAACGGCCACAAATAGGATCTTTTGATGGAGATTATATCATTTGTTACGTGGTCCTCCCGGTAACTACCTGGTCTTGGTGACCCCCGGACCGTGGGAGGGACCCCGCCAGAAAGATATATGGTTTATACGCTTTCGTAACGCAATCAATATGAATTCCGGTCAAGAAGAAACCCCACACCAAGGATCCGGAATAATCAATAATATATTCACTGAGCAATCAACAACCATCAACAATGCACAATCAATATTACAACCATGTGAACTCATCTACACAAACTCTAAGATGGCCATCTTAATCTTATACATTCCTCACGTGAGCCCCACTCCTGACTCCCTCCGTGGTCAATGTCTCTCCTCTCCGCACACGGGCGGTTGAACGAGCCCCGGGCGGACGTGCTCTAAACGTGCCGTCTCGGACTGGGGCCGCGGCTGCAGCGCACCTCCTTGCCAAGCCACGGGGCAAACCCAGCGCGGCGTCCAACGTGCGCGAGGCCCCAAGTGCGACTCTTACGCGTCCTTGTAGATGGGCAAAAACCCAGCGCGGCTTCCGACGCGAGCGAGGCCCAACGTGCGGACCCGTACGCGTCTTTGTAGACGGGGCAAAACCCAGCGCGGCTTCCGACGCGAGCGAGGCCCAACGTGCGGACCCGTACGCGTCTTTGTAGACGGGGCAAACTGTCCCGGACGCTTGGTTTCGTGCACGAACTCACAGTGACTGGACGTGTCCAAAGGTATTTACCGCCCAGGTAACTCCTCTCGCCAGACGTTTCGCAACGGCGCGTTTTCCGCGCAGCGTAAGGTCGATTCCACCTTCTCGTCGTCGCGGGGCGAGGAAGAAGAAGCCTTCCTTTCCCTCGTGTCTTTTCTCCTCCGTTTCCCGTCACTTCCGCTTCCGGCCACTTCCGTTTCCTGCCACTCTTTCAGAAGGGCTTCTGACCCTCCAACCACAACAACTACACAACAACTTAATATACTACACCCGGAAGCAAACACCTGCATGGTAATTCACATACATTCACATAAATATGTAACACTCCCCCCCTTCAAGAAAGAAAGTTTGAACCCAGCGAAAACTTTCTTTGCCGGCCAATTTGGAGAAATAAACCAGATAACTCAACCCCCCCACATTATCAATTCCCCCCGGGCACAGTTATCACTTAAAAATAAAGCCAGTTAAGCCACTCGATAGCACTTTTCCGGGAGGCCAAGCCGAGTATTCACTACATGGATGCCTTTAGGAACGCGGAGTTCACGGTTAGTCCGTGCAGGAAAGTTCTCTACATGGGCGCCTTGAGGAACGTGGAGTTCACGGTTAGTCCGTGCAGGAAAGTTCTCTACATGGGCGCCTTTAGGAACGGCGTTCACGGTTAATTCGTGTAGGAATCTTGGCTCGGCGGCTCCGCCGCCTTCAGTGCTTCAACTTCTCGGAACGTCCCTAATAATTAGGGTGGGACCACTGGTCCCTGTAGTCCCCTGAATACCGGTCTTCTTCTCGGCCACTACTTTGCCAATTCTTCCTTCGGGAGCGGCCGTAACTCAGGGAGCCTCCATAATAATATTGACTGCGGCCACCACCAAAACTACCGCCCAGTTGTCCTCTCCTGTAGACCTCTCGACGCCTACGAAATGCCTTCCCTACTGTTATGGTCCGACCCTCCAAATCCTTGCCATTCCAATTCTTCTCTGCCTCTCTGGCGTCTTTTGTGCTGGCAAACGTGACAAAGCCGAACCCTCTTGACTGTTGCGTTTCCCAGTCTCTTACCAACCGCACTTCCACCAGCGGCCCATATCTGTTGAAGACAGAGGTCAGAACTTCTTCCTCTGTTTTGAAGTTCAGTCCCCCTACAAATAACTTGGCACTTTTGTCACCATCCCGAGCTGGTGTGGTGCTATTTTCCCTGCTGGGCTCTTTCTCAACCCTCAGGTTACCATAAACTTGACCCCCGGCCAAATCATTCCCGAGAACCACAGATACACCCTCTACAGGAAACGTGGCTTGTAAACCGACGGTGACCGGTCCTGACACCAAATCGGACTCCAACTGGATGACCTGAAGGGGAGCACTAACACCGCCCCCGATCCCCTGTAAACGAACACTATCCCCCGTTGCCGTCTCCTCGGACCATGGCAAAATGCCTTCAAGCATTAAAGATTGATGGGCCCCTGTGTCTCTCAATATCCTAACCGGTCTCCGGTTAGTCGAGGCTCCATCCAGTGACACAAACCCCTCGGAAACAAATGGTTGGTAACCCTCTTGATGGCGATTTCTTACGCTAGCCATCGCATTCGGAGTTGTAATAGTCGGACTCCGCTCTGGGTTGTCCCTTTTCATGAGGTAACAACTGGACATCAAGTGTCCAGGTTTTTTGCAAAACGCGCAAGTAGGCCCGGAGGAAAAACTCGGGGTCTGCCTCGGGCCCCCCGAACTATAAGTTTGTCTTGGGCCCGCATCCCTCTGATTTCGAACCGGTGGGGTATCATAGTTGTCCCCATAATCATCTCGAGGCCGCCGCCATGTATGGTCGTTCTCCGCACCTGCTGTTCCCCACCTCCCCTGCGGAGATCTAGGCGAGGAGTTAGGTTCGTGGACCCCTATTCGGTGGGTTAAGGCATAATCATCTGCCATGGTGGCTGCGTCCCACAACTTTGGTACCTTCTTTTCCTGCAGGTACACTTTGATGTCCTCGTGGACACACTGCTGGAATTCCTCCACCAGGATCAAGTCCCGCAATGTCTCGAAGTCTTTCCCGACTCCTTTTGACTCACACCACCGATCAAACATGTTTTCTTTCACTCTGGCAAACTCCACATGGGTCTCACTCTCCCTCTTCCTGGCATTCCTGAATTTTTGCCTGTAAGCTTCCGGAACCAACTCATAGGCCTTGAGGATGTGCTTCTTCAGTACCTCATAATCTGCACATTGGTCCATTGGTAGCGCCGAATAAATTTCCTGAGCTTTCCCCACCAGCACACTTTGTACGAGTATGGTCCAGGCCTCCTCCGGCCAGTTTAATTGTCGAGCCACTTTCTCAAAGTGTGGGAAGAATTTCGCGACTTCCTTTTCACTGAACGGTGGAACCAGCCTCACATGTCTGCCCACATCCCAGGTTTTCTGGTGAGGTGTCGACCCCGTCAGCAAGGGTGGTGCCTCTCCCCGTTCTCTCATTAACTCCAGCTCCTTGACTTTGATTTCTTGCTGAAGCTCCATGTCACGTTCCTTTAATTCCCTTTCCGCTTTTCTCTCCTCTGCTTCGAGGTCCCTTGCAGCTCTCCTTTCCTCTGCTTGTTCCTTTTCTCTTCTTTCCTGGAGTTCTCTTTCCACTCTCCTTTCCTCTGCTTGTTTCTCTTCTCTCCTCTCCTCTGCTTTCCTTTCTTCTTCTGCTCTTTCCTTTTCTGCTTTCCTTTCTTCTTCTGCTAACCTTTCCTGGAGTTCTCGTTCCACTCTCCTTTCCTCTGCTTGTTTCTCTTCTCTCCTCTCTTCTGCTTTCCTTTCTTCTTCTTTTAACCTTTCCTGGAGTTCTCGTTCCACTCTCCTTTCCTCTGCTTGCTTCTCTTCTCTTCTCTCTTCTGCTTTCCTTTCTTCTTCTTTGATCCGTTCCTGGCTCCGTAATTGCAACTCCAGTTTCCGGAGCTCCACGTCTTCTGGTTCTTCGGGTAGCCACTCCCAGGCTAACTCGTCCCATGTTCCTAATCCCACCATAGATTGTATCACCGTGGCCTGCAACTCTGCCTTCCTCAAATTAGTTCGGACCTCCAAGTTAAAATGTTTGGCCAATTTCAAGAGATCCGACTTTAGCAACGCTCGGAACTGTGCCTCACTCGGGGTTACCCCAAAGTTCTGTGCCACAAACGCCATGGTGCCTATCGTTAACACCTGTTAACCTTCACCCCAAGACTTTCCCCAATTTCTCAAAAAAAAATATTACCAATTAATAATTAATTAATAAATTTTAATTACCAAAAATATTATTATTTTATTATTTTATACACTTTTAGATCCCGGACGTAGACCCAATTGCGAAACCGCAAATCGTAATTTGGACGAGCCCCCCCAATTCTGTTACGTGGTCCTCCCGGTAACTACCTGGTCTTGGTGACCCCCGGACCGTGGGAGGGACCCCGCCAGAAAGATATATGGTTTATACGCTTTCGTAACGCAATCAATATGAATTCCGGTCAAGAAGAAACCCCACACCAAGGATCCGGAATAATCAATAATATATTCACTGAGCAATCAACAACCATCAACAATGCACAATCAATATTACAACCATGTGAACTCATCTACACAAACTCTAAGATGGCCATCTTAATCTTATACATTCCTCACGTGAGCCCCACTCCTGACTCCCTCCGTGGTCAATGTCTCTCCTCTCCGCACACGGGCGGTTGAACGAGCTCCGGGCGGACGTGCTCTAAACGTGCCGTCTCGGACTGGGGCCGCGGCTGCAGCGCACCTCCTTGCCAAGCCACGGGGCAAACCCAGCGCGGCGTCCAACGTGCGCGAGGCCCCAAGTGCGACTCTTACGCGTCCTTGTAGATGGGCAAAAACCCAGCGCGGCTTCCGACGCGAGCGAGGCCCAACGTGCGGACCCGTACGCGTCTTTGTAGACGGGGCAAAACCCAGCGCGGCTTCCGACGCGAGCGAGGCCCAACGTGCGGACCCGTACGCGTCTTTGTAGACGGGGCAAACTGTCCCGGACGCTTGGTTTCGTGCACGAACTCACAGTGACTGGACGTGTCCAAAGGTATTTACCGCCCAGGTAACTCCTCTCGCCAGACGTTTCGCAACGGCGCGTTTTCCGCGCAGCGTAAGGTCGATTCCACCTTCTCGTCGTCGCGGGGCGAGGAAGAAGAAGCCTTCCTTTCCCTCGTGTCTTTTCTCCTCCGTTTCCCGTCACTTCCGCTTCCGGCCACTTCCGTTTCCTGCCACTCTTTCAGAAGGGCTTCTGACCCTCCAACCACAACAACTACACAACAACTTAATATACTACACCCGGAAGCAAACACCTGCATGGTAATTCACATACATTCACATAAATATGTAACACTCATAAATATGTAACACATTGATGAAGCAACTGAAGATGGTTGTGTGAAGGAAACTGTCCTGAGGAACTTCTGGAGATTTCTTAACCATGGTGTGATGACTATCATTCGATCCTGACAACCATCTTTAAACATGCTTGGTATGATTGTAGCTGTTAGAGGATCCTCCCAGCTGTCTTCTAAAGCTTGATCAGTGCTCCTTTGTGCCAGACATTATTGGATGTTGTCTTGTTTTCAAGGGCAGAAACTCTCACTTCTCCTCCTGCACTGAGTTTTCGTGTCATTGTTTAGATTAGGGTTGTGACTGGATCTGGTGCAAAGTGATTCTGACAGATCCTCGACTGAGCATCTTTGAGTATTATAATGTGTTTTCAGAGGTTTCTCTGAATGCAATTGCTGATGCAACATTCCATGACTTTTCTGTTGATTTGGAGGAAGCTGAATGGGAGATGATAGGAATTTCATTTCATTTCAATTGCATTCAATGTAGAGGGAAACCAGCTCCAGACAATTAAAATGCTGCAGCTAAAATGTGGTCAGGATCCTGATTTGTGTCGTCACCTGGTTCTTGGTGCCACATGGGGTAAACCAAATAGATTGTGGAATGACATCTGTGATGGTTGGAAGTGAGTTGTGTTGGATGATCAATGCCAAGGTTTCCATTGATTATTGACAATAACTCAGCTTTATCCTTTCACGGGTGCACCAAGCTACACCAAGGTTTGTTACAGGGATGCTCCTCGAGCCCTCCTCCTTCCCTTTTCATTCTGACAAGTCTGCACTGAATTCAGCAACCAATCTGACTCTACGTTCAATGGCCTTCGAAGAGGGCACACTGTCAGCAATATCAGTCTCAGCAACCATAACATGCATTATTGGCACAAGGAGATTGACGATTCAACAGGAAAACAAAAAACTACCTTGAGAAGTACAATTGTTTTAGCCAACATCATTTGAAACTGAAGGTAACTCATATTAACCTTCGGATTATATAAGCAGAGCGAAAATCCAGGCTTGTTTACCTTTAAATTCTCCCTTCTGTTGCTTCACCCCTTTGCTATTGTCCTAGCCCTCCCTGAGGGTCTAATGTTTTGTTTTGCTTTTGCTTATTGCTTTCCTTGCCATTATTAACTTTGTTGATTACCCATTTGTCTCTGGCGATTGCTGTTTTCTCATATTTTAAGCAATTTGCGTTTGTTTATTAATTTATCTTTGACCTTGGTGATGAAATTTCTTCTCATCTACGAGAGAAAGTCAACAGACTTGTTCCTTTTGAAAACGTTCCTGACCAAATTTAAAAACATGACTTCTGTTCTAATGGCATGGGGAAACTCACCCATCACTGTGAAAACGTGTGCATGACACTGGCTGGAAACGATATAAAAGGAATGTCCCCTGTGCCAAGTTTCAATGGCACAAAAAGCATTTGTTCATGGTTTGGGAAGAGGGGAGGGAGGAAATTTTTGGCCTCACCTCATACTACTGTTGCAGATTCTTTTAACCAGAGATAATTTTAATTATTGTGCAGTAATGAAATGGTCGGAAGTTTGAAGGACTTTGAAAGTATCACATAAATTGTTGACTTTTCACACTTTAAAGGATTTAAACTCTTGCTATTCAGATGAAATGGACTTTTCACGCCCTTGCTATCCAGATGATGAAATTTACTCGAGTTCAGTTGAAATTTGACTTTAAGAATGTGGATTCTTTTTTTCTTCTTGCGAGTGTGAAAGTAGTTTTAATTGTTTGCCCACACTATTTCGAATTGAATGTGCATGGGTCATACAAGAGCCATTCATGAAGTGAGGACTGTGGTGACACCTGTACACTAGATTAGTAGGCATTAGAGGTTATCCCTGTTGTGTGCAGGAGACGAGATGGAAGGGAAGTGGTGTGAGAATGGTGAAGGGTAGGCAGGGACAGAAATACAAGTCTGTGTGGCAAGGGTGCCCAGAGGGCGTGAATGGTGTTGGTGTCCTGTTTTCTGAGGAGTTTGTAGACAGTGTGGTGAGTGTGACTAGAGTGAGTGAAAGGTTGATGATGGTGAGAATGATGATTGGAAAGCTCTTGGTGAACGTCATCTTGGGATATGCTCCGCAGGTCGGTCGGAGCGATGAAGAGAAGGACAAATTCTGGTGTGTGATAGAGAAGCTGATGGAAAATGTGAAAGATGAGGAAGTTATTGTGGTAGGAGGAGACTTAAATGGACATGTGGGAAGGAGTAAAGGCAGTTTTGAGGGAGTCCATCGGGGTTACGGATATGGTGTGAGAAATGGAGAAGGTGAAAGGATTTTGGAGTTTGCTGATGGAGCTGATTTGTTGATTTGTAATACTCAGTTCCAGAAAGCGGATAATAAGCTTGTCACATACACGTCAGGTGGGTCGACGACAACCGTTGACTACCTGATGGTGCATAGACGAGATAAGGGGAACCTCCTGGACACAAAGGTGATCCTGGGGGAGGAGGCTGTTTCACAGCACCACTTGGTTGTCTGCGACATAAGGGTGAAAGGTGTGAGGAGAGCTCGGCGGGTGAAGTACCAACCGATAATGAAGGTGTGGAGGTTGAAAGAGGTGAGGGTGAGGGAGGCATTAAAAGTGAGGCTGAGTAGGGTAGAGGATGATGTGGTTGAGCTTGAAAGTGGTTGGAAGTCAATGAAAGATAGTCTGTTGGGAGCCGTTGGTGAGGTATGTGGATGGACAAAAGGACCACTGAGGCACTTGGAAACATGGTGGTGGGATGATGAAGTTAGAAAGAGGATTGACGAGAAGAGGAAGAAGTTCAAGGAGTGGCAGAAGGCGAAGGGTACGGGGGCAAAAGAGGCAGAGCATGAAAGTTATAAGGCAGCCAAGAAGGCTGCAAAGATAGAGGTAGCAAAGGCGCAGGAGGCATGTAGGAAAATGTTCGGAGAACGCTTGGATTTGGAAGAGGGTCAGAGAGCGGTATTCAGGATTGCAAAGCAGATAGCGAAAGAGAGGTGTGATGTGATGGGGGTGAGTTGCTTGAACGATGAAGTGGGACAAATCGTTGTGGACCCAGATAGAATTATAGGAAGATGGAAGAGATATATGGAAATGCTGTTGAATGCAGAGAATGAATGGGATGGCAACATAGAGAGTAACCCAGTTTTAGGACTGGCAGAGAAGATAACTGAGAAGGAAGTTGAGGAAGCGATAAAAGCAATGAAGAGTAGAAAAGCGGTAGGGCTGACGGGAGTTGTGGGAAATATGTTGAAGGCAGCAGGAAATTGGGGTGTGAAGAGAATGACAGAGATCTGTAATCTGGTGGTGAAAGAAGGCCGCATTCCAGTGGATTGGGAACTGAGTACCCTCGTCCCTCTATACAAGGGGAAAGGTGACCCTCTGGACTGTGGCTCGTATCGAGCGATAAAGTTATTGGAACATGGAATGAAGGTATTGGAAAGGGTGTTGGAGAAGAGGATAAGGAAGAAAGTGAAGATCGACGAAATGCAGTTTGGATTTATGCCAGGAAGAGGAATGACAGACGCGCTTCTTATTGTAAGGCAGTTGCAGGAGACGTACATGGAGAAGAGGAAGAAGTTGTTTCTTGGGTTTGTTGTCCCCTGTCGCACCGCAGAGCGAAAGGGGACTATGGTTTTCCTCTCCGTCCGTGTGTGCGTCCATGCATGCGTGTGTGCGTGCGTGCGTTGAGCGGAATATCTTGAGCGTCTTGAGCGTCTTGAATATCTTGAGCGGAATATCTTGAGCGCGCACCACCTTGTGAGCGGAATATCTTGAAAAATAAATGAACTACTAACTTCTAATCTACAAAATAGGTGTGGGTGTATCTAGGCATAAGGAAGAAGGCTATTGAAAATTGGGTCGCCACTTCAAAATCCAAGATGGCCGCCACCATATATGTCTGAACCTTGTGAGCGGAATATCTTGAAAAATAAGCGAAGTACCAACTTCTAATCTGGTGTGTCGGTGTATCTAGGCATAAGGAAGAACCCTATTGAAAATTGGGTCGCTACGTCAAAATTCAAGATGGCCACCACCATATATGTCTGAACCTCGTGAGTGGAATATCTTGAAAAATAAACGAACTACGAACTTCTAATCTGGTGTGTGGGTGTGTCTCCAACCCACTCGCAAATATTATCGACTCTTCCATGTTTCCTGCATCTTCCACTTTGTCAACTCACATCACTTCACCGACAGGGGACCTAGGCGTAATGCTTGTTGATCTGGAGAAAGCATTCGATCGGGTTCCACGCGAAGTAGTGACCTGGGCATTGAGGAAGTTAGGAGTGTAGGAATGGTTGATCAGAGTAGTGATGGCAATGTACAAAAGAGCGCGCACAGCTGTAAGGACGAAGGACGGGAACAGTGGTGAGTTTGAGGTGAAGGTGGGAGTGCATCAGGGGTCGGTACTCAGTCCACTACTATTTGTAGCTGTGATGGAGGTGCTGGCTCGGAACGTAAAGGAGGGTTTACCGTGGGAGTTGTTGTGTGCAGATGATCTGGTGTTGATTGGGGAGAGTATAGATGGACTGAAGGAGAAGATGAACAAATGGAAGGAATGTATGGAGGCAAAAGGTCTGAAGGTGAATATCGGAAAGATTAAGGTGATGGCAAGTGGTAAAGCATGTGGAGAGGTGGATAGAATTGGGAAGTGACTGTGTGCTGTGTGCAGGAAGGGTGTCGGAGTGAACTCCATTCAATGTACAATGTGCGCAGAGTGGGTTCATCAAAAATGTAGTGGTCTGAGAGGGTCATTAACCAGTGTGGCAGTTACATTCTTGTGTAAGGTGTGCATTGAGGGAGCTGCAGATGGAGTAAATGTTGAGTTGGATCTTGGAGACGGTGTGAAGCTGGAAGGTGTAAAAACATTTTGCGACCTAGGAGACATGCTGAATGAAGAAGGTGGTTCAGACTCGGCAACGGTTGCTGGAGTGAGATTTGCATGGAAGAAGTTTCGGGAACTGAGTGGCGTGCTGACGAGGAGGGGAGTGTCGTTGAAGCTGAAGGGAAAGGTGTATGCTGCATGTGTAAGAAGTGTTATGATTCACAGGAGCGAGACATGGGTAGTGAACGTAGAGCAGCAACGAAGACTGGAAAGGGTGGAAATGCAAATTGTTTGGTGGATGTGTGGAGTATCGTTGAGAGAGAGGAAGACAAATGATGAATTGCGAAAAATGATGGGAACAGAGCCTGTGATGGATGCTGTGAAGAGAAACAGGTTGAGATGGTTTGGTCATGTGTTGAGGAAGCATGAAAGTGACTGGATGAGACGAGTGATGCAAATGGATGTAGAAGGAAGTAGAGGATGGGGCAGGCTGAGAAAGACTTGGCTGAAGGTGGTGGAAGAAGAAATGCGGGCAAGGTGGTTAACAAGGAGAGATGCAGAAAATAGGGCAAAATGGATAAGATTGTCACGGGGCCCACAAGGCTAACCCCCGCTGTAGCAGGGAAAATGGCCTTAAAATGCCTGTTGTTGTTGTAGAGGTTATCCCCTCCATTGAAGGTCATTAGCAGGCCATTTTAGCTGACCAGGAACATAGTTCAGGTGAGGTATTAGCATCATGCAGTGTTCGTTAGTTAGTCAGTGTCAGTGTATGCAGTCAGTGTATGCAGTCATCATGCAGTCAGTCAGTATGTGAACACTCGAATTTTCTTCTCTGAAACTACACACGTGATTTTAATGAAACTTGAACACAACCTTCATCACCCGTGATGCACTAAAGTTTGTTCACAGCATTAAAAAAATCAGTGTCAAAGGGGATCTACTGGGGGTTTGACCCCCCAAAATAGGTTTTTGCTTTCTTCTCTGAAACTACACACACAATTTCGATGAAACTTGACCACAACCTTCATTATCCGTGATGCTAAAACTCGTCGTCCTATTTTCTCCACACTTTGTAGAACTTTTGTGGACCAAGGCCCCTTGATGCCTTCCAAAGCTCATCAAAAATTGCATATTAAGCAAGTCAATTTATAGCTCCCAGGTCATTACAATTCCAGGATCATTACTTTTGACTCCTCAAAAAGTATTCACCTGATTTAGATGTAACTTGGTAGGAATCATATCTGCATAGTGCTTTGCCAATTTTGTTCAGATCATCTGTTAATTTACGTATTTATTGGGTCATCCACGCTTACCAGTGTTTTTTTTTTTTTTTTTTTTTTGTATACTGAATCGATGGAGGCAATTTGTAGCTGCTATTTGAAGCAGAGCTAACAAGGCTCGTGAAAGAGCTAACATTTATTTCACAAACAAATCAACCAGACAAACAAAATATATAAAAAGAGGGAGCGGAAGACAAGATGTGGAGAGAAGGGGAAGCACACAAACATAACATTTGAGAGCAGGGAGATGTGTGGGAGGGAGAGGGCTTGGGGGGAGGAGGCGTGGGAAGGGGGGGGGGGGGTGGGAGAAGTATAAAACCCAAGGACCTCCAGGACAGAAGTTGGTATTTCAAAGAAGTGGATTTGGGGTGAAATTAGCGGGGGTAGAAAAGATCAACGTTTTGGATGGGGGAAGATAAGAGATGGTGGTGAACAGCTGTTTTAAAGAGCTGGAGGGTGGAGTGGGATTGAAGAGAGTGAGGGAGTTTGTTCCAGAGGCGGGAGAACAGAGGAATGAAGGAGTGAAGGTGAGCAGAAAGTCTTGATTTTGGCAGTTTAACCATAAGAGGGTTGCAGGCAGATCTTGTGCGACCTGTATGAATATTTGGGGGACAGAGCCCAAAGAGAGCTGGGGGGGGGGGGGGGGGGGGCAAGGCCAGAGAGGAGTCGGTAGAAGACGGAAAGACCACCCACCTGCCTGTGGTGAGTGAGTGAAAGGCCCTTGGAGTTAGCTTCATCGCGGGAGATTCCAATGATTCTGAACGCTTTGGTTTCAACAGCGTGAAGACGAGCGAGGTGTGAGGCAGGAGCACCAGCCCAGAGGGGAGAGCAGTATTCCATTGAGCTGCGGATGAAAGCCTTGTATGTGGTGAGGAGCTCAGGTGTGTCAAGGAAGGACTTCGCACGACGGAGGATGCCCAGTCGGCGACTGGCTTTGGAGGCCAGATTTGAAATGTGGTTTTCCCAGGAAAGATCATGGCAGATAGTGAGACCCAAAAGCTTGAGTGACAGAACTTCTTGGAGAGGATTATTCAGAAAGTGGATGGGAGGGTTCTTCACCATAGAACGCATACCTGTAGAGCGCGTTCACTCTGTAGAGCGAATACCTCCACCAGGTTGAACAGTTTTCATTTTGTATCCCACTGAGAGGCCTGAACCAAAATCTAATCGGCTTGTTCTTGTCACCTAACCAACTCATCCACCCAGTTTTGGCATTATCCTTCCACAACTTTTCGAAATATCATGCTATATATCGTTTTTCGTCCTGTCACTCAATGGTGAAGAATCACTTGAAAAATAAAAAAAATTCTTGTATCTGGATACAGATCTTCACCAAAATCAAATCGATTCATCCATGTCACACACCCAACCTGTGCATGAAGTTTCGTACGAATCCATCCATGACTTTTTGAGATATCGTGCTGTACAGGGTGTTCCCAAAAGACCTGGACAACTTTGGTTGTTAATATATTTAGTATCACAAACGATACAACAATACCCTTTGTTTTATATGATACAGAAACTCACAACGTTTTCTTTATTTTCAGGTCTGGTGGTTTAATGTAAAATAACATGGTGCCTCCACAGGAGAAAGCTCGGTGCGTCGAATGGTTCATAATTTCCATACAAGGTGTGGAAGGAATCGACCATCCGGACTAGTATCAGAAAGTGGTTTAAGACATGAGGTTTAAGGAGACTGAAAGTTGTCAGAAACAGAAAAATACCGGTCGAACAAGCACAAGTGCAGCAGACGTTGAATGAGTACGTGAATTATTTCATCGAAGTCCGAGAAAATCAATCCGACGCACATCCAGAGAACGGCGACGACCAACCACCACTGTAAACAGGATTTTACATAAAAGACTGAAGCTTTATGCCTGTAAGCTCTGTCAAGTTGGACGGGGAGTGTGGGCGAACTCCAACCTTCAAGTCTTTCCACATATTTTCAATGGGATTCAAGTCTGGGCTTTGGCTGGGCCACTCAAGGACTTTCACGTTCTTGTTCTGAAGCTCTTCAAGTGTGGCTTTGGCTGTATGCTTGAGGTCGTTGTCCTCTTGGAACGTAAATCTTCACCGCAGTCTAAGGTCTTTTGCACTCTGAAGGAGGTTCTCCTCAAGGATATGCCTGTATTTGGCACCATTCATTGTTCCTTCTATCCTTACAAGTCTACCAGTCCCTGCCGCTGAAAACCATCCCCATAGCCTGTTGCTGCCACCACCATGTTTCATGGTAGGGATGGTTTTAAATGTGCGATGAGCTGTGCTCGGTCTGCCAGACTAACACTTTGAATTCAGGCCAAAGAGTTCCATTTTCGTCTCGTCAGACCACAGAATCTTTTGCCTCATGCTCTCAGTCGTTCAAATGCCTTTTTTGCAAACTCCAAGTATGCTGTACAAACTCATGTGCCTTTTTCTCACGAGTGGCTTCTGTCTGGCCACTCTCGCATAAAGCTTTGTTTGATTTGTGAAGTGCTACAGAGACTTGTCCTTCTGGCAGGTTCTCTCATCTCAAACAAGGAACTCTGTAGTTTTGTCAGAGTGGTCATTGTGTTATTGGTCACCTTCCTGATCAAGGTACCTCTTGTCCTGTTGCTCAGTTTGATCGGACTGCCAGCTCTTGAAAGAGTCTAGGTTGCTCCACATTTTTTCCATTTCCTAATGATGGAGTCACTGTGCTCTTTGGAACTTTCAACACTGTAGAAATTATTTTATATCCTTCCCCTGATCTATGCCTCCTCACAATTTTATCTTGGAGTTCCTACGGACAGTTCCTTGGTCTTCATGGTGGAGTTTCTGCTCTGACAGGCAATGCAAACTGTTGGACCTTATATAGAAAGGTGTGTTTCTAAGTCATGCCAATCAATTTATTTGGCCACAGGTGCACTCCAATCAAGTTGTGGAGACTTCTCAAGGATGATAAAAGGAAATTGGATCCACCTGAGCTCAATTTGGAGTGTCATAGCAAAGGGATTGAATACTTATTGACTCAAGACATTTAAACTTTTCATTTTTAATTATTTTTTAAAACCTTCTTTAACAAAAATCCACTTTGACGTTATGGGGTACTGGAAAGTACCCTTTGGGAAAGTACCCAAAGGAAGCCCATTGGAAAGCGGGTGAAATGTCACCTTAGACCGAATCTGTCCTTGCTTGTTTGTTACGAGATTGGCAGGGCACATCTCGTTCCTTTTTTGGTTAGATGTGCCTTTTTCTTTAATTAGAAAAGGCACAGCCAATCAATAAAAGTTACTACACTCAGCTCTATCAATTTTGAACCAAACAGGAAAGAGAAGAGTCAGCCTAAGGCAATGTTCACAAGGTTTCTCAAGCCCCAAGAGACTTAACCTCAGCATGCTTCCGTTTTTATAGCCATTCCCCAACTTATTTCTGGTCACTTGCCAAAGCATTGCAAACCTTTTAGGTGTCAAAGCCAAGCCATGCCATAATCATTTGGGATTCTGTTCATTCCTGCATTGTAATTGGCGTGATCTGCTACTTTGTGGATTGCACGTGGGCGGTTATAAAAGTAATTGCCTGCTCATTCCCTTTCGGGTTCCTTTTCCCTGGGTTATTTGGAAGGTGTATATATATCTCGTGTGCTGTTAAGCTGGTTGTGTGCTTTGTAGGTGAGCCAGTGTGGGTTGTGAGTTTGTGTACGTGACATTGGGGGTGTTGTGCCTCCAATTCATGATGTAGTGGCACGCTGGCCAAGTTTTGTGGTGGCGTTTGTGCCAGGTTGGTGTTGTCTGCTTGCCTTTTGTCCTTTCTGCTTTGCACCAACCCATAACTGACACATTTATTTGTGGTTCGAATTGTGTTGGGATGGCAATTGTTTCACTGGTTCATCATCTTCTTGGCTTTTTGTATACCAAGCCTCAAGCACCAATCACCAATGTTAATTTGTTGTCATGCCTGGTATGCCTGTTTGCCCCAGGTCAAGGCAATATCCAGATTACACATAATGTCATTCAATAGCAGTGTGCCCAGTTCTACTGAAACCGCAATGCTCTTTTATTTTCATCCAATCAAATTTAAAATTTCTTCTAGTTTCATCAATATATACCTTACCATACTCATTGCAGCTGAAAGACACTGTGCGCCATCCATCGTGTTATTGGTGAACTAAAATACCAAATTCCAATTGGCGATAAATCGGGAGTGGTAAATATAGTACCACCTGCATGGATTCCATAGATTACAAGTGAAAACAATTTTATATATATATATATATATGTACATATATTTTGGGGGATACAGAGTCGAGGCTTGTGTAAGAGCGAACACATTGAACACGAAAACATGCGCGGACACATACAACATACAACAAAAGGAGCGTGAGACGAGAGGGAGAGAGAGAGAGGAAAGCACACAAGCACGACAACAGCAGAGAACAGGGACATCGGTAGATCTGTGGAAGGAAGAGGGCTGGGGGGAGTGGGAGAGGGGTACATGGTATAAAGCAAATGAACACTACTAGGCATTTCAGAAAAGATGTCGGAGATTGAAAGGTGGATTTGGGGTGTTTTAACGGGGGTAGAAAAGATCAATGTTTTGGATGGGGGAAGATAAGAGATGGTGGTGAACAGCTGTTTTAAAGACCTGGAGGGAGGAGTGGGATTGAAGAGAGTGAGGGAGTTTGTTCCAGAGGTGGGAAAACAGAGGAATGAAGGAGTGGAGGTGAGCAGAGAGTCTTGATTTTGGTAGTTTTACCAGAAGAGGGTTGCTGGCAGATCTTCTATGTCCTAAAGGAATATTTGGGGGACAGAGCACAGACAGAGCAGGAAACAGCCTGAGAGGAGTCGGTAGAAGACAGAAAGACCACCAACCTGCCTGCGGTGAGAGACAGAAAGGCCCTCAGAATTGGCTTCATAGTGGGTGATACTAATGATTCTGAAAGATTTGGATTCAACCGCGTGAAGTCCAGCTAAATGTGAGGCAGGAGCACCAGCCCAGAGGGGAGAGCAGTATTCCATTGAGCTGGAGATGAAAGCTTTGTATGTGGTGAGGAGCTCAGAAGTGCCCAGAAAGGACTTCACATGATGGAGGATGCCCAGTCAGCGACTGGCTTTGGAGGCCAGCTTGGAAATGTGGTTTTCCCAGGAAAGATCATGGCAAATAGTGAGACCCAAAAGCCTGAGTGACAGAAAATCTTCAAGAGGATTGTTCAGAAAGTGGATGGGAGGGTTTTCCAGACAGTCTTTTTGGAGAGACATCGTGAGAGGGTGAGATTTGTCAGGATTGAAAGACATGTTCCACTTGTTTGACAAGTTTGTGATTTTTTGACCAGGTCTGCAGAGAGTTAAGAGGCTGCTGCCTGCCGATCTGAGTGTTGAGATATGGAGCTGCAGAGGGTGGAGTTATCAGCAAAAAGATAGAGAGGATTTTCCAGAGAGTTGGAGAGATCATTGATGAAGACCAGAAATAGCACAGGGCCCAAAACACTACCTTGGGGTACTCCAGGCTGAACAGGAATGGGAGATGAGAGAATTCCAATCTGGGCCACACATTGACTGCGACCGGAGAGGAAATCTGCAAGCCGTGCGTGGAGGTTACCATGGGTATCATAAGAGTTTGGTGAGCAGGGCAGTGTACCAGACCGTATTGAAGGCACGTGATATGTCAAAGGAGACGGCTCTAATTTCCTGTTTGGCATTGAGGGGTTGCGGAGTTCTTCTCCGGTCGCAGTCAACATGTGGCCCTGATTTCCATTGTTGAGACAGCAGAAGCAGCATGTCCAGAGTAGAGTGACCTGGTCTGAATCCAAATTGATGATCTGAGATCAAGCCTTTGGAGAAGAGGAAGGATTTAATACCCTCACTGAATTCCTCTCTTTTTTATGTTACTTGTAAATATGTAATATCCTTCCCAAATAAATGTTTTTCTTTATATTGAATATATGAGGCACAGACAGGCCCCTGGTATTTGTGATGTACCTTTATAAAGTAAATTTTCTTGCCTGCAAGTAACACAATAGGAGTAACTTAGACACAGGAGGAGGCCGTTTTGGCCCATCAGGCCTGTTCGTGATTTATAATACATTAATTAATTCTATCAGTTTGTTTACTAATTTTCTCTTCGGAAAGGGGGAATAACAGTGGGGCATGAGACACAGGGATATCATCAGGCTTGTTTTTTTGGAGGGGGATGGGGGGACAGGGAAGTGGGGATGGGGAGAATGAGGGTGCGGATGGTGATGAATGAATGATTGAATGATGAATAAAAAAAGACTCATTCTATCTGGCAGGGTATTTGTGGTGGTGTATGCATGCCATGCTGGTGTTGTCTGCTTGCCCCTTGTCCTTTCTGCTTTGAATGACCGTTAAGTCATTTGTTGCAGGGATGTTCCTTGAGCTGGTTTTACAACCCGGATGTAATTCTCTTGAAGGTAGATTGGAAATATTTAGCACATTAACATTATGATGAGACTCTCACACAGACATCAGAATCACTGCACATACAGCTGTGGCCAAAATATTGGCACACTTGCACTTTTTTCAAATAATGCACCATGTCTTCCAGAAAATTGTTGAAATTAAAAAATATTTTGGTATCCACAAACGTATTTCTTTGGTTTGCAGTGGAACAAAACAAAAAAACCTGAAAAATACGAAATCTTAGCTTATTCCACACAGAAATCCTAAAATGGCCCGGACAATATTATTGGCACCTTTTAGAAGTTGTTAGAAATAATTAGATTTCAAGCAGGTGATTCTCCTTTACTTTTGAATTGAACTCACCTGTGGTGAGTTGCAGGTGCCTGCAATATAAAAATCACTCATTCAACCAGTTTGAATAGAGAAAAGGAGTCATTCTGCTGTTTTGTGTCTCTGTGTGCACCACAATGAGCATGGAGAAAAGAAAGAAAACCAGAGAATTGTCTGAGGAGGTCAGACACAAGATTGTGGCCAAGCATGGACAATCTCAAGGCTACAATTCCATCTCCAGAGACCTTGATGTTCCTGTGTCCACTATACGCAATGTTATCAGGAAGTTTAAGGCCCATGGCACTGTAGCCAACATCACTGGATGTGGTCGCAAGAGAAAACTTGATAGAAGATTGCAGCAAAGGATTGTTCGAATGGTGGAGAAAGCAACTCGATCAGGTGCAAAAGAAATTCAAACTGACCTTCAGACACAAGGTATGACAGTTTCAACTCGCACCATCCGTCGCCAACTCAATGAAAGGGGGTTCTGTGGTTGGAGACCCAGGAGGACCCCACTGCTGAGAGACAGACATAAGAAAGCCCGATTGGAGTTTTCCAAAACACACCTGAACAAGCCAAAATACTTCTGGGAGAAAGTCATGTGGACAGATGAGACCAAATTAGAGCTTTTGGGTAAAGCACATCATCTCTATGTTTACAGAAAACAAAATGAAGCCTTAAAAGAAAAGAACACCTTCCCTACAGTCAAACATGGAGGAGGTTCAGTGATGTGTTGGGGTTGCTGTGCTGCCTCTGGCACTGGGTGCCTTGAATGTGTGGATGGCATCATGAAATCAGGAGATTACCAAGGTATTGTGGAGCGCAATGTTCAACCCATTGACAGAAAGCTGGGTCTCCATCGAAGGTCATGGGTCCTGCAGCAGGACAATGACCCCAAACACACTTCAAAAAGCACCCAGGAATGGTTCAAGACAAAACGCTGGACTGTTCTAAAGTGGCCAGCAATGAGTCCAGATCTAAATCCCATTGAACACCTGTGGGGAGATCTGAAAACAGCAGTTGGGAGAAGGCACCCTTCAAATCTGGGAGAACTGGAGCAGTTTGCACAAGAAGAGTGGATCAAACTGCCAGTATAGAAGTGTTGGAAGCTCATTCATGGCTATAGGAAGTGCTAGACTGCAGTTATTTTGTACAAATGCTGTGCTACGAAATATTAAGTCTACAGTGTCAATAATTTTGTCAATGCCATTTCTTTTTATTTTCTGATTTAAAAGGATATATTAGGTTCTGAATAAAAAAAACAAAGGTTCTGTAATATTAACAGTGAAATAAAGAATTGTGGAGACGAAAATACTTTTGTCAATTTCAACTTGTTTTTCGAGAAAATTGTGAGTTATTTGAGAAAAGTGCAAGGGTGCCAATATTTTTGGCCAATACTGTATATATTATCATCCATCCATATGCAGCACCAACCAGTCCTGCGAAAGTCAATGTACCCCTTTATAATTAATGCTTCTAGGTACCTCTACCTAAGTCCAGTTTAGACCTACCTACTGTTTATACTGCTACTACCTTTCTATGGAGATAATTACAATAATTAACTACTCTCAAATGGAAAGATCTCTGTCTAATGGTGCTTTTCCACCACGGTACCGTACTGTACCGTATTGTAACCAAAATGCGTTTTTTCGTTTTTCCATTGCCAAGCGAACCGTACCATACCTAAGTACCCATGCTAAATTTGGTTCCTTCTATGGATAGGTACCAAGCGAGCCGAACCCTGACCTATGGGTGGAGCTAGCAATACTGCAGACCGTTGATCCCTCATGCTATGTTCAGGCCCAACTGCCATTTTGTAATACCACAATTCCGGAGAGAAGATAGCTAAAGCATAAGTGATAAGAATCAGAAAAAATACATGGAAAACCTGGAGAGTTCAGTTTGGTCTGCTTTGGTTTTTTTTCGTCACTTCAGATAACTCCGCCTATTTTCACGGTTCTGTTGTGCGATGGAAGGAGTGGAGGAATGATTGATCAGAGTAGTGATGGCAATGTACAAAAGAGCGCGCACAGCTGTAAGGACGAAGGATGGGAACAGTGGTGAGTTTGAGGTGAAGGTGGGAGTGCATCAGGGGTCGGTACTAAGTCCACTACTATTTGTAGCTGTGATGGAGGTGCTGGCTCAGAACGTAAAGGAGGGTTTACCGTGGGAGTTGTTGTATGCAGATGATCTGGTGTTGATTGCGGAAAGTATGGATGGACTGAAGGAAAAGATGAACACGTGGAAGGAATGTATGGAGACAAAAGGTCTGAAGGTGAATATCGGAAAGACGAAGGTGATGGCAAGTGGTAAAGCATGTGGTGAGGTGGAAAGAACTGGGAAGTGGCCCTGTGCTGTGTGTAGGAAGGGTGTCGGAGTGAACTCCATTCAGTGTACAATGTGCGCTGAGTGGGTTCATCAAAAAATGTAGTGGTCTGAGAGGGTCATTAACCAGTGTGGCAGCTACATTCAAATGTAAGGTGTGCACAGAGGGAGCTGCAGATGGAGGAAATGTTGAGTTGGATCTTGGAGACGGCGTGAAGCTGGAAGGTGTGAAAACATTTCGCTACCTCGGAGACATGCTGAATGGAGAAGGTGGATCAGACTCGGCAACGGTTGCTCGAGTGAGATGTGCATGGAAGAAGTTTCGGGAATTGAGTGGCATGCTGATGATGAGGGGAGTGTCGTTGAAGCTGAAGGGAAAGGTGTATGCTGTATGTGTGAGAAGTGTTATGATTTATGGGAGCGAGACATGGGTAATGAACCACTCTATTCAGCAGCAACGCTGAATGCTCTATTCAGCAGCAATGAAGGTTGGAAAGGGTGGAAATGCGAATGGTTCGACGGATGTGCGGAGTATCGTTGAGAGAGAGGAAGACAAATGATGAATTGCGAAAGATGATGGGAATAGAGCCTGTGATTGATGCTGTGAAGAGGAACAGGTTGAGATGGTTTGGTCATGTGTTGAGGAAGGATGAAAGTGACTGGTTGAGAAGAGTGATGGAAATGAATGTAGAAGGAAGTAGAAGACGGGGAAGACCGAGAAAGACTTGGCTAAAGATGGTGGAAGAAGAAATGCGGGCAAGGGGGTTAACAAGGAGAGATTTGTATACAAGATCGAGGCTCGTGAAAGAGCGAACATTAATCACACAGAAAGACAAACAGACACATAAAACAAATAACATCGGGAGCGGTAGACAAGATGGGGAGAGAGGGGGAAGGACACAAACACAACATTTGAGAGCAGGGACCGAGAGACATGGAGACATCGAGAGATCTGTGGGAGGGAGAGGGCTTTGGGGGGAGGCATGTGAAGGGGGGGAGGCATGTGAAGGGGGGGGGGGGTGGGAGATGCAGAAAATAGGGCAAAATGGAGAAGATTGTCATGGGGACCGCAAGGCTAACCCCCGCTCTAGCAGGGAAAATGGCCTTTTAAAATGCATGTTGTTGTTTGTTGTTGTTGTGCGATGGAAAAACGACACAGGTATTACTGTACCGTACCGAGCCGTACTGTACAGTGCCGTACCGAACAGGTCTGTGCAATGGAAAAGCACCAAAACTCACAACTTAACTTTCTTCATCCTTACTCTCAGGTTAGTCCTGTCACAGTGTCCATTCTGCTGAGGACTCTTCTTCATTTATTTAGTGTATACCCTTTATTATTCCAAATATCTCTGTCAGATCCCTTCAAAAATTATCCGCTTCTTTCTAATGTATAAAGTCCTGTCTCCTTCAGCTACTCCTCATAGCCGGCGAAGCTGGTGTTGTCAATAAACACGTACGTATTATGTTGAAAACCAGATTATGCTGTATCCCTTGGCTTGAGAATTCCGAAGCGCAATGGAGGCCGCCATCTTGCGGCTGCGGAAGTATGCATAACAAATTGAAAAACGTTCAATAGGAGTTTCTTTCACCCGTCTTTGTTTGATTCACAATCTTATGCACCTCCAATTTATTATTAAAATACTTTAAGACCAACCTCGGCCCGCACGGGCCTGGTTATCTTCAACGAAAAGCGTCACCAAACACCGGAACCAATGAGATTCGAGCATTTGAAAAAATATTTCTAAAACCAAATCACGCAATGGAGGCCGCCATCGACCGGATGCGGAAGTTTGCATAAAACAATTGCGAAAAAGTTCAATAGGAGGTTGTTTCACCCGTCTTTGTTTGATTCACAATCTAATGCACCTCTAATTTGTAATTAAAATACGTTAAGACCAACCTCGTTATCTTCAACGAAAATCGTCACCAAACACCAGAACCAATGAGATTCGAGCATTTGAAAAATATTTTTAAAAAGCTTATTACCACGTTTCGGAGGCTGAAAACGGCGTCAAATATTCTAAAATTGACGAAGAATTATTTTTTAGAAATCTCGCGGCCGTAGGGGATAGTTTTTCACGGCCGGAAATATCCGAAGTTGAGACGGAATTCACCGAATTAATCAAGAAGTAAATTTTATCAATTTTAATCTCATCCAGAATGCAAATGGTACCTACTACACCTACTGCACCTACTACACATACTACACCGACGGTACCTACTACACCTACCTACTACCAACTACCTAACCTACTGAGTACTGATGCCATTGTGATGGGTAAAATAGTGGCAAGAGGCTTTGGCTTCGCCGGCTCATTGCGGCTTTGCAGTCGGGTACTAGTAGCTTAGTCTATATAGCGAGTCCCAGAATCAATCTAGCCATCCTACGCTAACCCTCCCTATGCCAGCTGTCCTTCCTCAGATGTGACCAAAACATAACACAATATTCGAGGTGAGGCATCACTAACTTCTTGTGTTGTATTAGCACTTCCTCTTTGGAATTATAGTTAAGCCCCCTGTGAATACAACCTAAAACCCTGTTAGCTTATTCATAGTTGCATAAACACCCACCGTGTAAAGTCGAGTAGCAGTGATAGAAAACATGGGGAAATAAATAATTACTTGTTTTTAACTAGACTCAGTGATGTAATGTTTCTAGTATGTCCGCTCTGAGTCTGGGAGGTCAGTGGTTTGAACCTGACTCCGACCGAGTCATGCAAAATACTTTAAAAAGTCTGCTGCTTCCTTGCTTGATGCTCAGCATTTAAAATTAGGATAGGGCATGGATAAACAACCATAGGATGGCAACCGTGTGCAGGCTTGATCGGCCTACTGACCTCTTCCTGTATTGAAGATCCTTGTAAGGGAACCCGTGTTACTGGCAAACATACAGAGATCTGCAAGATAATGGGAAGGTTGTTGTTTCGTATGCAGCCTATGGTTGCTGGTTGCATCATTTTTCTGGAAGTGTGTTTGTGCCACTGATGCAGTGCCCCAATTACCAGTGAGATGGTACTCAATTTGCCGACCTCGGAAGGATGACAGACTGAGTCAACCCACCTGGCGTTAATTTAACGATTGACCGGGATTCAAAACTCAGGATCCTAGGATCCCAAGCCGGCACCCTAACCGCTAAGCCAACACCAGGCTTAATGGGAAGGTAGATTGTAAGTAATGAAGGAATATGATCTGACAAGTAAGAAGTCTTGACTTTACACTTCATAATGTTTCGTTTTAAGACATTCAGCTGGTTTATAAGCCCTTGCTTGATCAGATGTGAAAATAAATTGCTGTTGAAATTTAGACAATTTTACAAGAAAGTGTTATTGAGATATTGACAAAAGCCTTGATTTGTTTGGCATCATCATGTTGAGTGTTTGCCCCAACTGTCGGCTTGTTCATTGTCAGCTCATGGCCTGATTGGTGTGAAAGTTCACCCACGTCTAAAAATGTCCTTGTTCTGGATACGATCATATGTACAAGCTCCATCATAGCCTTGGGCAATGCAAACATTTTTACCTGTAACATTTGACAAAGTAGCTCTGTGATGTTCAAACAGCCAACCATCATTTGCTCATTTAAAATTATTGCCTGGTGAACCGATATACATCTTTAGCCTTTCGTTTGACAAATTGCTTGCATTGGTCCCTATGACATGCGTTTCATCTAAAGTCCCATTAATATAAATTACCTATATGTACAAATGTAAAAACAATGATCAAGGATTATGATACTAAACAACAGAAACTCGAGGAAAACAAAATGGATGACATTTAATTTTGGTAGGCCTGTTTCTCATTCCCCATCTCAACCGATGGCTCACGATGCTCGGAACCCAGGTTCAAATCCCATTTACTCTACGGATTTGATCATTGTCTACTAATGTCCTTGTAATTCACATTAAAGTACTGTACACCGATGTCTACTCATGTCCGGCCTGCACGTGATTGATCTATAAACTCCACCATGAGCCCTATAGATCAATGTCGAAAACAAGTATTCCAATGGATATTGATATGCCACTGGCGATAAATTCATGGTGGAACACCCATCCATATGACTCATTCTCGAGAAACATTCCGCAGTAAAGAATTAATCCTGGACAGGTAGTTGCTTTGTCACAGGATACCGCCAAAGCAGTCCCATGGCAAGGAACCCTTGAGGTGGATTTGCAATTACTCCAGTGAGCGGGATGGTGACTGCAATTAGGATATTGTAAAACATTCGGGCATTGGGTCGAGCCAGTCCAGAACCTAATTAGAAATTCACAGGGTAACTCAGGAAATTATTATGGGTTTTCTTCTCTCTGCATATTGTTAAGCACTGACTTAGCATCTTGCTCGGCCTAATACAAGAACCTTGTGCAAAAACCTTCAAGAGAACTTTGTGCAAAAAACCCCCCAAAAAACTTCAATATATTTCTGGATATGACAACAGTTATCCTTGGAGATGGGGACAATTATTCTTATTATTATTATTTTTTTTTTTGTATACAAGATCAAGGCTCGTGTAAGAGCTAACATCAATCACAAAAAAAACACACACACACAAAACATACAATAAAGGGAGCGGGAGACAAGATGGGGAGAGAGAGGGAAGCGCACAAGTACAACAGCAGAGAACAAGGATATGAGAACAGTTATCCTTGGAGATGGCGACAATTTTTTTTTTCTTTGAAATTATTATTTGAAGGAAAAATTAATTTGGTCTGGTATACAGTTATACTTTAAATAGATAACATGTTTGTGGAAGAAGAACATGTCCATGGGCACACAATACTTCATATAGGATTGCCCATTCAGCAGAGTTCTCCTACTCCATGCTCTCCATAGAACCCTGAAGATTTCTCTCAAGGTTGCAGATGGGCACCAATGAGGAATGACCTATTTGTGACCGACTTAAATCCATGTGATTATTTTATATGGGGATATTTGAAGAGCTAAGTCTTTCCTTAAGTGCCACAAACTCTCATCGATATGAGAGTTGGGGAATTGTGAATCTCGACTCATGAGAATATGCATCACGAAGCAATGGATCATTTCACGTGACTCAAGTTAGATGAGGTACAAAGGGAGAGTAGTGGTCCAAATGAACATGTTTATTACAACAAACTAGAAAGAGCAATCAGAGATTGCAGACCGTTGCTAGGACTTGGTTAGTGTGATTTGGCATGGTCTTTGCAGGGTTCTGGTGTGTTTGTGGTGTGTACAGGATGCATTGATGACATAGACTTATCTTCATACAGTGGACAAACAGAGACCTTTTCGGTTTTATTACATAGATTCACCTTACAATAGGATGTATTTTACTGACAGAGACATATTTTAATGGTATGTAGTTATAGATGCACTCACAAACATAATACACACACTTTATCGATATACTCACATTCTTAATAGTACAGTACTTACTTTATAGACGTACTCACATTATAATTGCACATACTTTAGAGATATTTTTATCATACGTAATTTATGGATGCACTCACATTCTTAATGCATGTACAGTCGGAACCTGACATTCGCGAGGGATATGTTCCTGGGAAAATGCCACGAATGTCGAATGTGGGGGCATTGTTTCAATGGGAAAAGGGGTGATAGGTTCCTGGCAGTTCCTGATTCTGGGGAAATATTGCAAATGTTGAACAAAATCCATGAATGTCAAGGAAAATCTTCAAATCTTGAGGAAAATCCCATGAATGTTAAGGAAAATCCACCAATGTCGAGTAAAATCCGCGAATGTCAGGACATTGTCTCAATGGGCAAAAAGAGGATAGGTTCCCCGACGGTTCCTGATTCATGAAAAAGGCTGTGAATGGTGACACCACTAAAATTGAAGATGTTTCCTGCATATGTATGTCCAGCTGCTGTGTGAGGGGCTGATGGAAGATATGTTTTAGAACTGTGTTATGCTCACGGTTCGTGGAAGAAAAAAATTTTTGCGCCCACGAAAAACCACAGATACGCGGGACACAGCACTGTTAATTTTTTCTTCGTCTTATGTTGAGGTCTCCAGGCACAGACTGTATAGCCCTCATCGAGGCCAGGCCTTACATAAAAAGAAGAAAAGTGTATGATGAAAAGTGTATTTTGTTTGTTTGCGAGAAAGAGAGATTTAAGCTAGCCCGGTAGCTGTAGTTTGAGTGAGACAGTAAGAAAGACCAGCCTTCCTGACATGGAGAGTGTAAGATGGTTCCTGGTACCACTTTAAAGCTCCTAAGTCAGGACGGTAGTACCTGACTATGTAGAAGCAAGTCACATTTTATCAACCATGAATACGCAGGGTCCGTGAATGTTGGGACCACGGACGTTGGTGTCCGACTGTACTTCATAGACATATAGTACAGAACTCATGTGTCTATGAACTGGGCCACCACTCATTGGCTACCCTAACAAAGAATGGCAACTAACTTATTCGGTACTAGTCTATGTCATAGCAATAAAGTATCTCAACACCTGTTATGTCACATAAGGGATTCGTGAAGTATGTTGTATAGGTGGATACCTGATGTTCTATGAGGGCCAGTCAATAAGTAACCTTAAAATGGCGATATAAATTCGAGAATGTAATGTATGTAGTTGTAGACGACATATGTCATGGTCATGTTCTGCCTGTGTGAGGTAAGATGGGTAAGAGTCATGTTCTGCCTGTTTTATATCTGGCAACATTGAGCGTATGATGTCAGTAGAGCAGGTCCAAGATGGCGGCTCCCATAGAAGCATGCACCAGGAGGAGCAACATTCTGTCATCCGTTTCTTGGGAAGTGAAGGTGTGAATCCCAGTGAAATCCATTGCAGAATGAAGATGCAATATGGTGACGCATGTTTATCGCTGCAGCAGTTGTACAACTGGGACAGGAAGTTTAAAAGTGAAGTGTCCAGTGTGGCAGACGCTGCTCGCTCGGGCTGGCCTTACACAGCTGACACACCAGAAATGGTTGCGGGAGTTGAGCGCATGCCTAGGGAAAACCGTCACATTATGCTGGATGAAGTGGTCTCCGAATTGAACATTAGCCATGGTTCAGCACACCATATCAATCACAACGTGCTGGGGTTCCGCAAAGTGTCTGCAAGATGGGTGCCGAGACGACTCACACCCGAACTGAAAGAATGGCATGTGAAGAACTTCTGCGACGTTACGAAACAGAAGGCGACTCTTTCTAACAGCGTGTAGTGCCTGGGGATGAAAGCTGGGTCCACTACTTTCAGCAAGAAACGAAGACAGCAAGCAAAGAGTGGCGCCATTCAACTTCACCGAAGCTCAAAAAGTATGCACACAGCCGTCCGCTGGAAAAGTGATGCTGACGCTCTTCCGGGATAGCCGAGGCCCACTTGTCGAGCATTACATGCCCAGAGGGACCACAGTCACCAGTGCATCATACTGTGACCTCCATAAAAATCATCTGAAACCAGCAATCACATCAAAACGTCGTGGACTACTCACTTCCGGTGGTTTGCTGCATCATGACAATGCTCGACCCCATACTGCCCGCGCTACAGTTGCAACAATCGAGGTCCTGCATTTTGAGTGTCTTTCTCATCCACCCTACTAGCCAGACCTCGCTCCTTCGGATTACCACATCTTTGGGCCACTTAAAGAGGCGCTTGGTGGAACCATTTTCCGATCCGACGAAGAGGTCCAAGAGGCGGTGCACGAATAGCTACACAAGCAGCCAAAATATATTTTTTTCGAGAGGAATCCAGGCCTTAGTAAAGCGCTGGAAAAAATGCGTTGAATGCAATGGAGATTATGTTGAAAAATAACAGTTGCTACACACAGACATGCAATGAACAAGTTGTGAAAAATATTTTAAGGTTACTTATTGACTGCCCCTCGTACATGTTGATATCGCGAAGGTTTAATTTGATGTTCGTATGTTCAAATATCACCAGCCAATCATTTAAGTGCATCCCTTATGCTATGGTGTTTCTTTACACACTTTTAATCAATTGGAAGAACAAATTTGCTCTCTCATTGGTAGCATGTGACATTACGGTTTTAAATTGCAAAACATGTGTTTCTCGGTGGCTTGCAATACAGACCAGGTTGCTTACCAAACAAGTTTTGTTTTTGTTTTTTCAATTATTGCATTCAAATATTAGTACCTACTAAAGAAACATATTTAGTAAATTATATGAATTTTGGTCATGTGTTGAAGAAGGATGAAAGTGACTGGTTGAGAAGAGTGATGGAAATGAATGTAGAAGGAAGTAGAGGACGGGGAAGACCGAGAAAGACTTGGCTAAAGATGGTGGAAGAAGAAATGCGGGTAAGGGGGTTAACAAGGAGAGACGCAGAAAATAGGGCAAGATGGAGAAGATTGTCTTGGGGACCGCATTGGTCTATTTGGGGATTGGGGGATTTGGGGATATTTGGGGATTGGTCTGGTTGGGGACCGCATTGGTATATGCTCTAGCAGGGAAAATGGCCTTAAAATGCATGTTGTTGTTGTTGTATATGAATTATAATTATTTTATTATATTATATAATGTTAATATATAATAATATTAATATCAATAAAAATATTAATAAAATAATAAATAAAATAAAATAAATATAAATAAGCAAATAAATAAACAAACAAAAAATAATAATAATAATAATTATAAATAAATAAAATTTATTAATAAAATAATATGAATAATATTAATATATAATAACATATATTAATATTGTTGCGGATCTCTACGTCGGCCTTTTTCCCCTTAAGAAGGGGGGATTAATCCCCTTGTTTATGACGGACCGACGTGAGTCCTGAAGTTGCGCAGCTCCCTCCAGGGAGGCAGGTGAGCAACCCCGTTCGCGACCGCGGACAAGATGTTAATTGCCGAGCGGATTAGCAGCCGCGCCACGAACCATTAGCAAGTAACTAGACCCGATTCCTAAACGTTGGCCAAATCGTGCCACAGGTATCCAATGGGGAAATCACTAAAATGAAACGGATGTAAAGGAAAGAAAGGCAAGGTAGGAAGAACAAATGTAATTTATTACTAACTATTATGTACAAGACCAAAAGCAACCAAGGAGAAGGAAAGATACGAAAATAAAGACAGAAAGATGGAAGGACCAGAAGACACAGTGCAATTTCTAGCTTATACAGACTTACTTATACCCCAGGACAACATAAAAGACGGACGACAATCAGACTTACACGGGGGGATGATGATAGGGATGAATGGCACGAATGGCTGGAAGGGGAAGAAGGTTCAGGTTGGAGCTTGCTCCCGCACGGGACGTCGGGCTCGACCTCGACGGCCACCGTCTTTACACACTTTTGTAAAGTTGTACAACTGCTTTACACACTTTACACACACACGCAATCGGTTCCCGCGTAGCAGCGGGTCGAAGCTGCGTGTCACAGGGGGGGGGGGGGGGGGGGGGGCGGACTACAGAGGTCTCGAAGCTGCGGTTTGTCCCTCAACGCCGCCGCTCCTCCTCCACTGGGCTCAACTCCACTCTCGGTGGACTGCTTTTGGTGAACTCTTACGTGCTTTTTATCTGCTCGTGGGGGCTTCCTCGGTCATCTGCCTAAGCAGTCCCTCCCAACTTCGTTTTATAAGGCGCATGGCGATCAAGCCGCCGGCCTTTTAGAAACGCCCATCGGTGAGCTCGCCTCGGCCTGGATTGGTCGCGAGGGCTCACCGATCCCGCCCCCTTGATGAGGCGTTGGCAAAGCCACGCCTTGTTCCTGGCGCTTGGTTGACTCCTCCCACCTTCTTCTCCGAGTTAGAGCACATGGCAATGGCGGCGAATGCAGTTGGCAATAGAGGCTTTGAGGGAATGAAAGGGAATCTATCTTATTTCAATTTGGTGCAATGCAGAGTCAATTAATGGGAGACACAGCCTTAAACTAATACACATAATAAGGAAATAACTATTTAGAAGGGTATATGGTGGCCTACGTGTATCTATATGGATTAACTAGGAGGACGACCTTTGACCTTTACACACCAAACGGAGATATTTACAAGAATTCATTACACTTACAGAGGGTGATATTTACAACAATTACACATGATTCTCAAATCCGTAACAATATATTATATAATATATAATATATTCATTTATTAACTATATGTTTATATAGTAAAATGTATGATGAAAACAACATGGTGTGGTGTTGGTTTTATTCAGTTTTGGATAACAACCAAATGCATTTACAAAAACAATAAGTATACAACTGCAGAACATATAAAAGAGTACAAAAGTATCTTCACAATACGTTATTTTTATTTTATTTTATCACTTTTCAAAGTAAATTCGAACAATATTTTAATGAATCAAAACATGAAGAAAAGTTTGGGGTGAGGGGTGAGGGGGTGGTTGTGCCACTACCTTTCACAGATAGCATTATAATGCCCATTCCAATTGTACTGAGAGTATTATGAGTCAACAAGACTTCACACTACATTCATGACATTCACAGACTTCACGAGACGAGACATTACCTTCACACGTAGACCAGATCCAGTGGGACATGCAAGCAAATTATCCCCTTCCTAAAGGTCGTGCGTGAGCCAACTAGGCATTCAAATGTCAGTCCAATAGTGACATAGTAATTCTCCGAGGTAGCTCATTTCCCTGAAAAATTGAGATGTACTCACACAGGTTAGTCTGCATTAAATCCAAAGTTTCGAGAACCGAGGAGTATGCGGACCGAAGTTTGTACGTAAAAGTTTCCGAGGAGTGAATGGAAATCAGGACAATGGATTAGTAGTACCGGGTAAGTCTGTCTGAACATGACAAAAGCACTTGGTCTGGCATAACGTAATATCCTGTCATTATCTGTGGAAATTATCCTGGCAATAAGTGGTGATCTGGCCCACCACCACACCTTCTGATGCTAACTTGTTCGCTACGTGCCCTGCATTAAATATTTGCGCATGATTGCCAGAATTTTACTCTGGATCAAAATTATTGGGACTATCTATTTCTTAGAGATGATCTGTGTTAACATGGCATTAAAACCTAAATATTTAATACTGTTGCTTTTACAGTCGTGGCCAAAATATTGGCACCCTTGCACTTAATTGACACAAGCTGTGAGAGAGAGGAAGAAACCACGGGCCTAACAAAAGAGGCCTCAAAGCTATGCGAGGAAAGAAAATGGTGGTGATTTGTTTTTGAAGACCTTTCCAAAATGGGTAGAGCTACGCCCTCAACGGGGGAGGCCACATTCACGGACAGACGCACAGATAGACAGACAGACAGAATCACCTACTGAGAATATTATATAGATAATATTATATATGTATATATATGTATATATATATATATATATATATATATATATATATACAGACTTGGCATTTAATATGGAATATTTTTTTTGTGGGGGTGAACTTACTTTTCATGATGTCTTAGAACCAAAAGTTCATTGGAATTATGTTGAAATTATTCTAGATTTTGTTAATGTGACCTTTAAAAGAAACAAAAACCACATTTGACATTTCAAAACAAATAAATTGATCCTTGAAAGTGATGTAAACTGATATCGAACTCAATTCATGGACAGTGCTGTGTTAAACTTCTGTACGTTTTCCAGAAGTATCTCTTTATTTTGCACATTAGCCAAAATGTTTTTTAACAAAAACAAAAGTTAAATTATGACTGGGATTACGGACAGTAAAATTATAGTTCAGTACTTCGTATAACCCCCACTAGCATTCAGGAGAGCACGTACACGTTGAGGCATGCTGTTCACGAGATTTGCCAAGGTCTGGACAGGAATCGCTTGCCATGCAGTGACAATAGCCTGCTGCAATTCACGCACAGAGGTCGGCTGCTGGTCCAAGTGGTCGATTTGACGCGTTAATTCTGCCCACAAGTTCTCTATCGGATTCATATCCGGGGACATGGCAGGCCACTCCATATGTTCTACACCACGGTCAGCAAGAAAGTGTTGGATCATGCGAGCACGATGAGGCCGTGCATTGTCATCTTGGAAGACAAAGTTTCCTAGAAAGGCTGCACGAGCAAATGGAAGCAATGTTTCTTCCAGAATGGCCCTGCACTTGAACTGGTTCAGGTTTCCATTCAGAACAACCAGGTCAGGTTTGCCCCCTGCATGAAAAGCAGCCCAACCGGTCACCCCACCACCTCCAGCTTGGACTCTTGGCACTATACAATCTTTGTTGTAGGCTTCATGGACTTGCCTGCGCACTCGGACGCGGCCATCTTGACGATAGACCAGAAATCTAGACTCGTCACTGAAGATCACGTGATTCCAGTGTCCTGGCTGCCATTGACGGTGCTCTCTGGTCCACTGCAATCGGCGCTGGCGGTGTTGTCTGGTCAGGCGTGGCTTTCTCAGGGGACGCCTGGCACGATAGCCTGCTTGAACCAGTCGTTGGTTGACTCGCCTTCTGGATACAGGCACATTTGTCAGTTGCTGCCACTCAGCCCTAAGCCGATTAGCTGACTTGGTATGGCCATTGCGGACTAACCGGTGCAGCTGGCAATCATCCCTCCTTGTGGTTCTGCGGGGACGTCCTGGCCTCGGTATTGGAGTAGGGACACCCCTCTGAGCATTTCGTTTCAGAATATTTGACACCTGATCTTGAGTGATGCCATACTGCCGAGCAATAGCACGCTGTTTCATGCCATAATTTCGTAAAGCCACCACTCCATGACATACAGCATTGTTGAGTTGACGGACCATCTCCAGAGGAAGCGGCAATAACTTTTGGAGACGTGCAGCAGTTGTTTTCCACTAATACAGAACGCAACAACCCTTGTATACCAGACTGTGAAGCCAATCATCAAATGCACCTGTCCGTACATTTTGCCACGCCACCTGTGATATAATCCTGTTGTTGACTTCTTGCTGCGACAGACAATCAGTGACATGGTTCTTTTAACAAATAAATCACCAAAGTGTAAAAGAAACTCACCAGATTGATATACTGAGTTAAGAAAGTAAACCCAAGTCAAGAAAAAAAAAATATTCCATATTAAATGCCAAGTCTGTATATATATATATATATATATATATATATATATATATATATATATATATATATATATATATATATATATATATATATATATATATTATACATACATACAGTCACGTGAAAAAGTAAGTACACCCCATGTAAAGTTTTGACTTTTTCAACATATTTCAACATACAGCTATTTGATCTTCATTTCAACAATATTGATAGATAAAGGTGATATAATATAACAAATATCATGAAACATTTACATTTTGTAGTCCATTGAATAATTTAAATAAACATAAATGCAAATTTTGCATGTGAAAAAGTAAGTACACCCTTGGCTCTAATAGGTGGTATTGCCCCCTTTGGCAGGAACAACCTCAAGTAAGCATTTCTTATAACTGTCTACCAGTCTCTGACATCGACTGGGAGAAATTTTTGCCCACTCCTCCATGCAGAATTCTTTCATCTGTGCGATGTTTGAGGGGTTTCTTGCATGCACAGCTCGTTTGAAATCCCCCCACAACATCTCGATGGGATTTAGATCCGGGCTTTGACTTGGCCATTCCAGAAGCCTCCATTTCTTTCTTTTCAGCCATTCCTTGGTGGATTTACTGGTATGTTTAGGGTCATTGTCATGTTGCAAGGTCCACCCTCGGTTGAGCTTCAACTTTCCGACAGATGGCCTCACATTATCCTCAAGCACCCTCTGCTACAATGAAGAATTCATAGTGGATTTTATGATGGTGAGCTGCCCAGGGCCTGTTGCAGCAAAGCTGCCCCAAACCATAATATTTCCACCACCATGCTTTACAGGTGGTAATATTAATAATATTTCCATCAGGTTCTTGTGGTCAAATGCTGTCTTTGGTTTTCGCCAAACATGTCTTCTGGTACTGTGGCCAAATAGCTCTACCTTTGACTCATCTGTCCAGAGAACATTGTTCCAGAAGTGCTGGTCTTTGCCTAGGTGTTCATTGGCAAACTTTAGTCTTGCCATGATGCTCCTTCTGGACAGCAAAGGTTTCCTCCTGGCACACCTCCCATGTAGATCAAATTTGTGCAGCATCTTTCTAATGGTAGACTCGTACACTTTGACATCAACAGTGGCAAGAGCTATCTTTAGGTCCCGTGATGACATTCTGGGGTTCTTAGAGACTTCTTTCAGCATCTTGCGGACTGCTCTCGGGCTGAACTTGCTGGGGCAGCCTGGCCTGAACAAGTTGGCAGTTGTTTGGAATCTTCTCCACTTGTAGATCTTCTGGACAGACGAATGATTGATTTGAAATTGTTTGGAGATCTTTTTAAATCCCTTCCCAGACTCGTAGGCATCTATAACCTTCTTTCTGAAGGCCTCAGAGAGCTCTTTTGATCTAGGCATGGTGACGCCACACACTTCAACAACAAAGAGCAAACCAAACTAAATGTCTGAGGTTTAAATAAGACCTGTTTTCTCTAAATGATAAGACCTGTGAGTTCCTGTTTTCTCTTTGTCATTATGGGGTATTGAGTGTCGATTGATGAGGGAAAAAATGAATTTAAACGATTTCAGCATAAGGCTGCAACATAACAAAATGTGAAAATAGTGAGGGGTCTGAATACTTTCTGAATGCACTGTATATATATATATATATACACCAATGAGAATAAAAGGATGTAGTTCCTTTTATAAAGTATGATGGTCAATATGATAGCATATACAGTAAGGTAGCATATACAGTATACAGTACGGTATACAGTAAGCATAGTAAGATAAGTAAGCATAGTAGATAAGTAAGCATAGTAGTCCATAGATAAGTAAGCATAGTTACATAGATAGTAAGATAAGTAAGATAGCATATACAGTAAGCATAGTAGTCCCTGGTGTTGGGCTAGCGGCTAGGGTGCCAGCTTAGGATCCTAGGATCCTGGGTTCGAATCCCGGTCAATCACTGAATTAACGTCAGGGGGGTTGACTCAGCCTGTCATCCTTCCGAGGTCGGCAAATTGAGTACCAGTTCACTGGTAATTCCCTGCTTGTCGTAAAAGGCGACAAAAAGGGTTGGCAGCAGGAAGGGCATCCGGCCGTAAAACATTGCTTCAAAAAGGGGACCGAAAAACAACAACAACCACGGTCCCCGAAAAAGGCCAACCCCCGCTTGCGGGGAAAAAATGGCCTCTAAAGGTGTTGTTTTTTTTTTATACAGTAAGCTCTTTTGTGCAGTTGATTGTGCAGTGCAGTCCTTTCAGGAAGGGCATCCGGCCATAAAAACATTGCCTCAAAACAGGGAACCATGATTGTCATGGGGCCCGCAAGCAAAATGGCCTCAAAACGATCATTCATTTATATACAGTGGCAATGATCCATATTTGGCACAACATACACATGAGGAGTCCATAAACACATTTTATAGAATTCCATCCAGATGTTTGATGTGGAATGCACAGAAACATAGTTCAGGGAAGATGCATTCCTTGGTGTGCTGTACTCAAGAGTTGTTGGACACGCAACTGATACTCCACACAGAACAATTATTTCCATTATGACAAAGGAGACAAGAAGAATTCACAGCATTGTTCTCTTCTTCATCTGCAGTGGAACCACATAAAGACCTCTGTACCTCTGCCATATTCTCTCTGCCCAAGACACGTTGACAAATAAAGTTCCATTTCACCATCAAAGGATGCATCTGTTCCTCAAAGTTGTTTTCCATCACCTGAAATATTGTCCTCGGCTTCAGAGGAGAGACATGGTCAACTGTGAACAGACTCAGAAGAGAGACTTCCTCATCAACAAAAAGTCTGTGGTTTAACAGTGATGGACAACACAATAACAAGTCAAAACACAAAGAAAACCTTTATTTCGAAAAAATGAAATGAAACATATATAATTGCGTATGTATATAATTGTTCCGATCAGGAATGATGAGAAAATTTGAATTTTAGCAAAGGCCATGGACAATATGCTGAGGCAGGGAGAGGGGGGAGTGGGCAGAAGATGAAATACTATAAAAAAGACGATTGATTTTTTAGCTCTCGAATTGTTTTAGCTTATAATGGTGGATCAGCTGCTTATAGAGGAGGATATATTCAACTAAGACAACCAACAATAACAAATCATTAGTCTAGGAATACACAGATCGTCATACGGCAATACAAGATATGGATGCCTAGATCTAAGATCAGTAAAGAAAACTACCCACAAGGAGAAACTTTCATTTACAGCATTAGTCCTACACACTTGTTTCTCCATTGGGAAATGTCTTTTCCGACAAAAACTTTGTATTAAAATAAACATTTGCAAATCTAAATATTTACACTTCAGCTTAAAGCCCAAAATGCATGGTCATGCAAAATCATGATGATGTTTGCTAAAGCAAGATACTAATTCAATCATCTGGGTCTAATGCAGGAAAGTGCGATCATACATAGTTCAACTGCTGTGCTGTCCCTTTATAGAGAAAAGTAAATAATAAGTAAACACAACATTAAGATAACACCTAATAATTACTTCATCCATAGAAGAAAGCACATTCGGTCGGTCGAGCAGAGCTTGTCAAAGCAAAATGCATGCACTTTGCCCTTGAGGCAGTAATACTGTTTAATTAATTTAAATCTGGCGGGGTCCATCGTCTAACTCCGCTTTACCCTTCCAACAAATTAAACCCCCCAGATGGGGTGTGATGCTCTCAACACCCCAATCCTGTCGATCACGAACGGCCGAGCGATACCGTAAGTGGGACATTGGTTAATCAATGACCATAACAAAATGGCAAGCAGAACTCTCATTCACTATTTACAAACAATGGTCTAACCAATGGAAAGAGACAGTTGGGCAGTTTGAAAATATAAATAAGTTTATAAAAGTTTAGCAAAGGCATGTCGGTACAAGCAGGCGGTGTCACACAAAGAAAAAGAAGACTGCTCCTTTGCATCTTCAGATGCATTGGGCTGCCGAAGCAGTTTCCTAGGCTAGTTGGCACAATCTTGGATGGGTCGCCACTCCGACACAGGATACTTGAATGGCTCATTCTTCCGAGTAAGCTGGTACTCATTTTGCCGACCCTGGAAGGATGACAGGCTGAGTCAACACACCTGGTTTTAATCAATGCCATGATGGGGGCTTGAAACCCAAAACCCTAAGATCTTAAGGCTGCCACCTCAACTGTTAGGCTAACACCAGGCTTGCACAAGAAAGATCTTATCCCTAAGCACATAAGCACTCTTCGCCAGTCTACTTATCACGATTCTACACACAGCAGGTGCCTCTATCATTCTGGGGTAAACAAGCTAAGGACGAATGACAGACAGGAGAGAAGAAGGCAGGGTATGTTGGTGGCCCTTCGCTCACCCAATGCAAGCCGATGAGCTTAAATTCGCCCCAACATGAAAAAGAGGAGGGAGAGAAAGAAGAGGAGGATAGAGGATGTGGTGTGTGTACAGTATAGGGAGAGGTGCAGGTGAATGCCTGCAATGCTTTAGAGGAAAGCGTGAAATGTGAGTCACTAACCCAGCTATAAGGAGGAATGAGGGCGTAATGTCGAATGCTCTTGTGCACTCAAAGTTAATGAATTAGAAGTAGGGAAAGCCAGAGACAGAAAGTGCAAGTCAGTGCGTTAGCCGGCACGTCCAGGGAAACTCCGCTGCTTGGCCCGATTGCTCAGTTATCCGCTACCCTGCGTCCGCAGCCCATCTGTCCCACAGTTTTTATCCTCGCAGGTTCAGCCTTGACTTCAATTTTTCTCCAGACACGCACAAGCCCCAATCCCTTCAATTTATGGGTTTTAAATTGGCCCTGGGAGGGGCGTGGTCTGGGGGCTGAGTAGTCTTGAGTGTAGCTTGAGCTTTGTGGGTGCTGCTTCCTCACTGGTCCATTCCTGATACCATGTTACCAATAAAATGTATACAGTTTATATTTTTTTCAGAAAAATAAAGAAACAGCAGATGGAAGAGCGATGTCGAGTGTTACGAATACCTAACACGTCACTTTAGCATGTGAGAAAAGTATTTGCACATCATTCAGCTGTTACCCATAAGGCTCGATTTGAAACGAGCTGTGTATGCAAGAAACCCCTCAAACATCACACAGCTGAAAGAATTCTGCATGGAGGAGTGGGCAAAAATTTCTCCCAGTCGATGTCAGAGACTGGTAGACAGTTATATGAAACGCCTACTTAAGGTTGTTTCTGCCAAAGGGGGCAATACCACCTTTTATAGCCAAGGGTGTACTTACTTTTTCCACATGGGAAATTTGCATTTATGTTTATTTAAATTATACAATGGACGACAAAATGTAAATGTTTCATGATATTTGTTATATTATATCACCTTTTTCTATCAATATTTTTGAAATGAAGATCAAATAGCTGTATGTTGAAATATGTTGAAAAAGTCAAAACTTTACATGGGGTGTACTTACTTTTTCACGTGACTGTATATCACCAGCTGATGCCTGTGCCTCCCCACTCCTACCTCACTGCACACATCCTTCAATCTGCGAAACTGAGTCGATAAACTGATGGATTGGATGAATGTGACACTGGCGAAATGCAGGCATGATAGGTCACATGATAGGATAATTTTGCTGTCCTCTGCAATTCTGCATATATTCCACAAGGCTTTTTGGACTTCATGTCCTTTTCATCAGGAGAAACATTTTTTGATCTTGAATATGTTAAATCTGAAGTTCTGCATAAAGAATGGTTGAGCTGAACAATTGGAATGTGTTTGGGACAACCAATCGGCTAATGTTATATTAATGTCAAACAGACGAGAAATCACAAGTGGGTGTCCTGTCAGCATTAGCCTGTGGCATTAAATATGCAACTGCATCTCTAAAATTGTGTGCCATTGCACATCAGGGCCTTGACTAAATTCCCTTTGTGGGTGTTGATTTTGATTCAAATTAATTGTAAGAATGGGGTGAGCACATATCATGTGAACAAATTGATGGAGTAATTAAAGTGTGGACATAGCTCAGGCATGATGAGCCAAATAGTTTCCTCTTCTGTTTAAGTCGTTTTTAGCTCATATATAAAGCTTTTTCTAACTACTCGCTGACTGATATTAATGTTCGGTTCCTACGGTTCCATATATATATGTCATAGAAAACTGAAATCTTGCGTGTCGACGGACATTGAAGCCAGTACACCGGGGAAAATCACAAAACTGTCAGAAAGTGTCTATAATTGAAAGCTTACGTTAAAAACTTTAAACACATATGCAAGAAAAAAAAAAAAAACCTCATAAACATCTAGCATTTGAAAATTGTTATTTCTATAACCGTAAATAAACTGTGAAATAAACATGACAGCAAGGTCCGCAAATGAGAAAGAAAAAGCATCCGTAAATTAAATTTATGTTAAAAAACCGTAAACGCGTCCGTAAAAAACCCCAAAAAACCTCTTCCAGTGCGTTAGCCGAATTTGCTTCCATTCAGCCACAAGAGCATTACTGAGGTCGGGCTCTGATGTTGGGCGATTAGGCCTGGCTCGCAGTCGGCGTTCCAATTCATCCCAAAGGTCTTCGATGGGGTTGAGGTCAGGGCTCTGTGCAGGTCAGTCAAGTTCTTCCACACCGATCTCAACAAACCATTTCTGTATTGACCTCGCTTTGTGCACGGGGGAATTGTCATGCTGAAACAGGAAAGGGCCTTCCCCAAACTGTTGCCACAAAGTTGGAAGCACACATTCATCTAGAATGTCATTTTATGCTGTAGTGTTAAGATTTCCCTTCACTGGAACTAAGGGGCCCAGCTCGAACCATGAAAAACAGCCCCAGACCATTATTCCTCCACCACCAAACTTTACAGTTGGCACTATGCATTTGGGCAGGTGGCGTTCTCCTGGCATCCGCCAAACCCAGATTCGTCCGTCAGATTGCCAGATGGTGAATCGTGTTTCATCACTCCAGAGAACGCGTTTCCACTGCTCCAGAGTCCAATGGCGGCGAGGTTGGCACCACTCCAGCCGACCCCTGGCATTGTGCATGGTGATCTTAGGCTTGTGTGCGGCTGCTCGTCTATGGAAACCCATTTCATGAAGCTCCCGGCGAGCAGTTGTTGTGCTGACCTTGCTTCCAGAGGCAGTTTGGAACTCGGTAGCGAGTGTTGCAACTGAGGACAGATGATTTGTGTGTGCTACGTGCTTCAGCACTCGGCGGTCCCGTTCTGTGTGCTTGTGTGGCCTACCATTTCGCGGCTGAGCTGTTGTTGCTCCTCGGCGTTTCCACTTCACAATAACAGCACTTAAAGTTCACTGGGGCAGCTCTAGCAGGGCAGAAATTTGACGACCTGACTTGTTGGAAAGGTGGCATCCCATGACGGTGCCACGTTGAAAGTCACTGAGCTCTTCAGTGCGGCCCATTCTACTGCCAATGTTTGTCTATGGAGATTGCATGGCTGTGTGCTTGATGATATATACCAGTCAGCAATAGGTGTGGCTTAAACAGCCAAATCCACTAATTAGAAGGGGTGTCCGCATACTTTTAGTAGTCATGTAGTGTATGAGGGGCAGTAAATAAGTAACCTTCAAATATGTTTCACAACTTGTTTGTTACAGACGTGGCTTAGATGTTATTTACCGAGCGGTTTGGTATGACCACGTCTGCACAAGTTACCCGATTATACCCGAACGTTGACTAATCGCGCTACGCTAGGTCAATGAAGGAAAAGACACACGGCTGGGATTAAAATGACGCGACACCAGGGATACGGTTCTCAAGACCTCCGGAGGAGGTTATATTGTTACGGAAGGTTAGATTACAACTACAAGAGGGACAGCATAGTAAGATAAGCACTTAGACACACTTTTATATTATTCCCAACAGACGACAGATAAACGGGACAAAAGGCTGACTCACACGGGGTTTGATGGCTAGGAAAGGCAGGATCGATGGCTCCAGGTGCACCTGGGCTCAAAGGTCAGAATCGACTCGGTCCGGTCCAGAGATGCGGGGAGGTATTCAGCGCTCGTACGTGGCAACTTCTCTCTCCAGGCTGGGGGCGCATCTGACCTCACATCCGGTGAGTCGCTTCGTATCTCCGGCGGGGAGTGACACGCCCTCGGCTCGTTAGCTCCGCCCCAGATGGAATCGGCACGTCGCCTCTCATTGGGTGCGTGCGGGGGGGGGGGGGGTTACCGGCTCCGCCCTTGACGGGGGACTGACAAGGAGCCCCTTCGTGGTAACCCCGTGGAGCGCATGGTCCGGCGCGCATTGTCAATGGCGGCTAACCGAGCCGGTGTGATGACGCACACTCCCCCCGCGCAGCGTCGTTGTTGTTGTAATTGTTGTTGTAGTTGTAGTTGTTTGGGGAAGAAGATGGAAGGAGGTATGGGAAAGGTCCTAAACTCACTACTGGTGCCATATAATCACATTCTGGTGCAACGAAGAGTCAGAATTAATGGAAAGGAGTCCTTAACTGACATAGACTAAGAATAACTAGCAAGATGTCCGAAAGTTGTCTACGTGTGATGCGGTGGACCTGGGCACGACATTTAATGGGGGAAAAAGGGGAAGGTCGGCTCTACTGATTGTTGTTTACAGACAATGGGACTAGGGAATGGGGGATTGGGGATAGTTGGGGAGTATTGGGGAAATAGGGGAATATTTACAAGCGGATATGGAGGCCAAATTCCATATTCGCAACATTGCACCCTTCTCTACCCTCGGGGCGTCCCGACCCGATAAATTTTTACCTACTTTAGTGTGGCACGCAATGTAGTTCCCTCTACTATTAACTCTACCCTGAGTGCGACAGTTTTACAGATATTCACAAATGAGTAAATATGTCCCCCTGCGACGTTGCACCCTTCTCCTCACAGAAACACACCCACAGGATAAACGAATCCGGAAAGAATCCTCAAACTAAACATACAGCCGGTAGGGAGCATTATTTACACAAGACTACGCTGATATTTACACTACGATCCAGGACCTGTTTTTGGAGGAACACATGCAGATGTTATGCATAGAGAGAGCACGCATGCTAGCATCGATACACCAACCCACGAGTGCTCTGTGGCCTACGGCCTTTAATAATGTGCAGAGCACCCCTTCCAAGCATCAAGCACCACCCCATCACACAGTGAGCACCATCCGGTGCACCAATAAAGTGTCTATAAATCACCGGTGGTGTCGCAGCCGGCCGATGTTCTGCCGCTGGTCTTGCCTTCGTGTGGTGCACTTGGCCTTCTTACTTCTTTTTAAAAATAAAGAAAGGCGCCAACCGCGTCCATTTCTTTATTGTGGCCGTCAGGGGGCCAACTGTTAGTGGTTCACCTGTTTGGCATAGGTGCCACGTTGACCCATAGGTCCTTCCACGGGTGGTGCTTGGCCGCAAAAGCGCTGCGGTCCATGGTGGGTGGCCACAAACATTGCGGTCCATATGGTGTATCGATCCAAGCAGCAAGTAGCGAAAGTGCAGGCCCACAACTGCGTAGCCAGCACCTCTCTCTCCTCTCTCTCTACCCCAAAGCCAGATCCTCGGAGGTGGGAGACAAAAGAAGCAGACAAGTGAGTAAGGTGGTAAGGGCGCAAAAGTGCACGCAATGCAAGGTAATGCACACTGGGGGCACATGGGAACCAGGTGACAGGTACGTTCCTACAGTACGCTCCCCCCCCCCCCCCCCCACCAGGTAACCTACATGGCCCCTCCCTTACCCCTTACTGTATCCACAAAACACAACACTACCCATAAACATCTACTTTACAAATCAACAAACATCCCTACTGTCCTCCCCGTTCCTCCCATATACCAAATTCGTCTTCTCTCCCTCCTAACCAATCAAATTTGCCATTTTCAACTCAACATCATAATTTGCCATCTCCAACTCAACATCATAATTTGCCATTACCAATTCATCATCAGTCCCTCCTAGGGAGGGAGAGATGGAATCACCCCAATGTCTCATCCACGTCGTGATGCGTCTCACAAATCCACAGCAATCTCATTTCCTGCAACAAACAAAGAAAACACAGGTGTGGAGTCATCATCATCACCACAGGTAAGTGGCTGCGTATGGTGCGACAGGTTCATCAATCCTAACTATTTCCTAAATGACTTTAACAACTTTACACTACCCGGGGTCTTTCTCCGGCCAACCCATTGGCCCTCTTACACTATGGGTTCTAAAAACCAATTCCCATTGGCCAACTGTGGTGCTTTTCAATTTGGGGTCTCACTCCCCCGATTCATCTCCCGGTGCCCTCGCACAATTTCTGGGCTGTGGCGTGTACCTCTCCCAGTGGGTCTACCCACCTGCACACCTCCACCACTGCAGTTGCCTCCGAGCTTACCTGCTCCTCACCCTAACCTAACTACCTGGGGAAGGCCCTCTGGCCCTCTCCCCACTCGGTGCCCTCTCTGGCACTGGGCTGCCCGATCCACATCCGGGATCCTCAGGCACCCACTCACAACTACCGGCTCCCAGAGCCCACCTGCGGCCTCACCTGGCCGACATCCTCACAGTGGTGGAGTGCCCAACCAACTACACACACTAACAGGCTACACGCCCAGCCATTTCCACAACACTAATGCACCCATTCACAACACCATTCTGCAACCGCACCACAAATGCCAATATCCAACCACAATTTACCTGTACCCTCTACCTAACACTTACACTACCCGCCCCGGGTATCCGTGATAGGGGTCCACTCTTCCCCCATCCACACCTTCGCACCATGCACACCACTCCGTACCACTTACTCCAACTCTCTCCACACACCTGTACCTGCACACCTGTGCTCTCACACCTGGTGCCACCTGCACCCTTCTCTCCCCAAGCGCATTCGCGCTGATCCACACACTCACTACTCATACACTGCTCCTCACACCTGTCCAGTTGCACACCTGTGCAATCACACCTGTTCAATTCTCACACACACGGCATCATCTCAGCTAACTACTCCCTTCTGAAACTTGCGCTTCCCAGTCGTCCCTTTAAACTATTGCGCTCCCACGTCATTATCATCCACACTAATCTACCTGCGTCCCCACTACAGGTATCAGTCACTAACTAAACTTAACGTTACCTAATGTCATCTTCTCGGGCCCTATCAATATAACCTAACCCACCCGGGCTAGTTTTCACTGCCACACACCCCATAAGCTATTGCTCCTTTGCCCCACTGGGCAGGGTGGCAGGGATGCCATCCCACCACATCGGGGGTCTCTCACTACCAATTTTGCACATCAAATTTCAACAAATTAAAAATTTGCCAATCACTACCCATCATCTGCCAATCACTACTGCCAATCCCTTGCCAATCATCAAATTTTGTTTTTCTCCAATTTTGGGTCCAAAACACTAACCTCATCACCCAGTCTACTCACTAATACCTCTCGGTGCGCCAATCCCTGTCCAAAGCCCGGCTTCGTAAAGCCAAGCCATGAATGCGGGTTGTTCTGTGCCAGCGGCTGGATGCGTCCGGCATTCGGTGCAGGGACGGGGGCTTACCCGTGCCGAGATCCCTCGCACCATCTCGGCACGGAGCCATCCAATGTCCCGATCTCGACCTGCCGGACTGCCTCAACAAAAAGTGGTCGCCATGACGACCCTTTCTATCGGGCTGCCCGCTCCGCCTAGTGGAGCACGGACGCGGCCGTTCAAAGCGAGGCCCAGCACGCACCGAGGGCCCGATTCGGCTATAAGTCGTTCTAAACTCTACCCCGTCTAACGTCGATGCTTCACCTGCATGCTTACACCCCGCAGCCCGTTCCTTGCTCACACATCCAGCCGTTTCCATGCTCCTCGTACCTTTCCTTACACACCTCGGTACACCCATTCCACTCACAGCCTTGGTCACACACCTGACCACCGAACACCTTGGCACACATTCGTTGGTCGCACACCTCACTAACACACCTCTTCGCGCCCCCTCCTCAGTCACCTCCTCTGTGACAATCACAGGTGTGCTCTCATTCGCACACCCAACCACGTGCCTCACCACCAACTCCAGCGTGCATTCCCACTCACGCTCTACCATTCCAGGTGTGCATCCTTCCATCCCAGGTGTACATCCTCGCTCACCTGTCACAACCAACTCACTCTCCTTGTCACTCTCAATACTCTCACCTCCACTCTTGACCACGCACTCACCCTTACTCTTGACAGCACACTCTTTCCTCATGCACCTGTCCGTTACACACCTCTCTCGCGCACACTCTTGCGCACACTCTCCCGTCACACCCTCTGCAACACTCACCACAGGCGTGCATTCTTCCTTGCCTTTGACAGCGCACTCTTTCCCCATGCACCTGTCCGTCACACACCTTTCTCGCGCACACTCCTGCGCACACTCTCCCGTCACACCCTCTGTAACACTCACCACACCACGCTCCCATGTGCTCCCTCGCACACGCGCTACGACCGACTCACTCTCGCCAGCACCCTCACTCCTTGGCACGCACTTTTTCCTCACACACCCCAGAGTCGGACTTTCTCGCACACCTCCTTTTTCGCATACCAGACCTGTCGCACACTTCACCAACGGCCTCTCACGAACACCCGGGTCTATCTCGACCCCCAAGCTTATTAAATCCCCTGGCGCATCATACGCACGACCATATTGGTCACCACTTACACCGGGTCCTCTTCCTCTTCGCTTCTCCTCCATCACCTGCGAATCCCTCATCCGGTTAATGAGCACATCATCACGATCCAAACACAGACTTTGGACCAATTCTTTTACTTCCTCCTTTATCTCTTTCTTATCCTCTCTCCGTCGCTTCTTAATTTCGCTCACCCCTTCTTCCACTTCTTCTAATTTCTGCTTCACCTCCTTCATCTCTTCGTGCGCCCCTTTAAGTTCTTCCTCTAACTCCACTTAATTTTTTTCTATGTGCTCCCGCACCTCCCGCTCTTTAACCTCCATCACCTCTACCACCTCGTCCAGCCTCGTTGTCAGTCCCTCACGTACCATCTGACATTCCCTCTTCGTCGCTATCAAGTCGTCTTTTAGTTCTTTCTGTGTCACTTTTAACCCTCCTAATACCGCAGTGTTCCTTTGAACCTGCTCCGTTAGTCCTTTTTGTCCCTCCGTCAGCTGTTCCACCTCCTGCGTCAGGTCCTCTATGCCCCCTTGTAATTTTACAGTCCCCTTTCTCACCTCCTTCTCCATGTGCTCCTTACAGTGCCTCACCTCCTCGCGCACTCCTCCGACCTCCTCACTCACTCCTCTTCTGATCTCCTCTCCCATCACTTGCATCTCCTGCCCAGATGCCACCCTCATCTGCTCCATTTCCTCCCTGTGAGCATCCAGTTTGGCTTCTACCCCCATTCTGACCCCCTCTATCTGCTGCCCCATTTGGTTAACTTCCCTTTCCGCTTGGTCCCTCATGTCCCTCAATTTGCCTTCCATCCTGTTTTCTAACCCCTCTAACCCATTTTTCACTCCCTCTATCTGATTCTCCTGGGCAGCCATTCTGTTTTCTACCCCCTCTAACCCTTTTTTCATCCCTTCCATTTGATTCTCTTGAGCGGCCATTCTGTTTTCTACCCCCGTTAACCCCTCCTGTATTTCCCCTAACCTATTGTCTAATCCCTCTATTCTACTCCCTAACCCTCCGATCTGGGCCCCCATGTCCTCCCTCAATTTCTCGCTATTGGACCCCATCCTTTGTTCTAACCGTTGGCTATTGGCCCCCATGTCCTCCCTCAATTTCTCGCTATTGGACCCCATCTTTTGTTCTAACCGTTCGCTATTCTGGGCCATAAGGGCCTTCATTTGTATTAAAAAGAGGTTCAAATCCCCCAGGGGCGCTGCCACGGTCGCGGGCGCGGTCGCCGTGACCAGCGAGGCGCCATTTCGCGCGCCCGCCATGTCGGGCGCAACGACGCTAATTTGTGCGTCTGCTACCCTCGCTGCTTCGCTCTCCTCGCGTCCCTCAATTTGGTCCTGGACCGACCCTGCCTCACTCTCCCCTACCGGACCCCAGCTGTCTTGGTCTGCCATAGCGCGACTTTCAAAATTCGGGTTTTTATTTCCGTATAACAAATTCAAATTTCGCCGTTATAATTTCGCGCGGGAAACGCGCTCCGAATCGATTCTAATTGTTACAAATTTGGGCCTAATAAATTTAGTCCCGGGTTCGAATTCCACTCCTCGACACCAATTGTTACAGACGTGGCTTAGATGTTATTTACCGAGCGGTTTGGTATGACCACGTCTGCACAAGTTACCCGATTATACCCGAACGTTGACTAATCGCGCTACGCTAGGTCAATGAAGGAAAAGACACACGGCTGGGATTAAAATGACGCGACACCAGGGATACGGTTCTCAAGACCTCCGGAGGAGGTTATATTGTTACGGAAGGTTAGATTACAACTACAAGAGGGACAGCATAGTAAGATAAGCACTTAGACACACTCTTATATTATTCCCAACAGACGACAGATAAACGGGACAAAAGGCTGACTCACACGGGGTTTGATGGCTAGGAAAGGCAGGATCGATGGCTCCAGGTGCACCTGGGCTCAAAGGTCAGAATCGACTCGGTCCGGTCCAGAGATGCGGGGAGGTATTCAGCGCTCGTACGTGGCAACTTCTCTCTCCAGGCTGGGGGCGCATCTGACCTCACATCCGGTGAGTCGCTTCGTATCTCCGGCGGGGAGTGACACGCCCTCGGCTCGTTAGCTCCGCCCCAGATGGAATCGGCACGTCGCCTCTCATTGGGTGCGTGCGGGGGGGGTTACCGGCTCCGCCCTTGACGGGGGACTGACAAGGAGCCCCTTCGTGGTAACCCCGTGGAGCGCATGGTCCGGCGCGCATTGTCAATGGCGGCTAACCGAGCCGGTGTGATGACGCACACTCCCCCCGCGCAGCGTCGTTGTTGTTGTAATTGTTGTTGTAGTTGGAGTTGTAGTTGTTGTTTGGGGAAGAAGATGGAAGGAGGTATGGGAAAGGTCCTAAACTCACTACTGGTGCCATATAATCACATTCTGGTGCAACGAAGAGTCAGAATTAATGGAAAGGAGTCCTTAACTGACATAGACTAAGAATAACTAGCAAGATGTCCGAAAGTTGTCTACGTGTGATGCGGTGGACCTGGGCACGACATTTAATGGGGGAAAAAGGGGAAGGTCGGCTCTACTGATTGTTGTTTACAGACAATGGGACTAGGGAATGGGGGATTGGGGATAGTTGGGGAGTATTGGGGAAATAGGGGAATATTTACAAGCGGATATGGAGGCCAAATTCCATATTCGCAACAATATATACCAGTCAGCAATAGGTGTGGCTTAAACAGCCAAATCCACTAATTAGAAGGGGTGTCCGCATACTTTTAGTAGTCATGTAGTGTATGAGGGGCAGTAAATAAGTAACCTTCAAATATGTTTCACAACTTGTTTATTGCATGTACATGTGTAACAATTGTGTTATTTTTCAACATAATCTCCATTGTGTTCGATGCATTTTTTATGCAAAAAAGATGCAGCGCTTTACTAAGGCCTGGATTCCTTGAGAAAAAATATATTTTGGCTGCTTGTGTAGCCATTAGTGCACCACCTCTTGGACCTCTTTGTCAGATCGGAAAGAGGTTCCACTAAGCGCCTCTTTAAGTGGCTCAAGGTTGTGGTAATCCGAAGGGGTGAGGTCTGGCGAGTAGGATGGATGAGGAAGACTCTCAAAATGCAGGTCCTCGATTGTTGCAGCTGTAGTGCTGGCAGTATGGGACCGAGCAGGTCGCAGTATGATGCACTGGTGATTGTGGTCCGTCTGGGCATGTAATGCTCTACAAGTGGGCCTCGGCTATCCTAGAAGACCGTCAGCATCACTTTTCCAGCGGACAGCTGTGTGCGGCATTTTTTGGCGTTCCATGAATTGGAATGGCGCCACATCCTTGCTTGCCCTCTTCGTTTCTGGCTGAAAGTAGTGGACCCAGCTTTCATCCCCAGCCACTACGCGCTGTAAGAAAGTCGCCTTCTGTTTGTAACGTTGCAGAAGTTCTTCAGACGCGTCCACTCGTTGTTCTTTCAATTCGGGTGTGAGTCGTCTCGGCACCCACCTTGCACACACTTTGCGGAACCCCAGCATGTTTTGAATGATATGGTGTGCTGAACCATGGCTAATATTCATTTTGGAGAACACTTCATCCAGCGTAATGTGACGGTTTTCCCTTAGCATGCGCTCAACTCCTGCAATCATTTCTGGTGTGTCGGCTGTGTGAGGCCGGCCCGATCGAGCTGCGTCTGCCACACTGGATACTCCACTTTTAAACTTCCTGTCCCAGTCGTACACCTGCTGCAGCGATAAACATGCGTCACCATATTGCATCTTCATTCTGTGATGGATTTCACTGGGATTCACACCTTCACTTCCCAAGAAACGGATGACAAAACTTTGGTCCTCCCTGGTGCATGCTTCTGAGGGAGACGCCATCTTGGAACTGCTCTCCTGACGTCATATGCTCAATGTTGCCAGATCTAAAACAGGCAAAACATGTCTCTTACCTATAGATATAACATATGTCTTCTACAACTACACACATTGCATTATCAAATTTATATCCCTATTTTAAGGTTACTTCGTTAATTACTGGCCATTGTACACACACACACACGCACACACACACACACACACACACACACACACACACACACATACATACATACATACATACACACACACACACACATATATATATATATATATACATATATATATATATATATATATATATATATTATATATATATCAAATGAATCCATTTTTAGTTCTCCAACCTTTAATGAGCAAACAAACAACTGCTCGACGTTTCGATCAGCAACACGGACAAACGTGCATCCATTGACCTTTCTCAAGAGTAAAGCAAAACAACTCTATACCCTCCCTTATATAAGGGAAAAAGGGGGTGGGGACACCGAATCACCAATCAATGGCATTCTGGAACAACTCGTGCCATTCAAATTTAAACCGTACATCAAAACCATGGCACCACTGAAACCACACCTTGGGATGTTACATCAAAACAACCGTTAAATCACATGTTGAATCAAACAAAACGTAGCATCATAATTCAAATAAATCGATGAAAAATAAACATGATTGGTAATAATTTACACATGAAAAAAACATATGAAAGCCCACAGAATCTTGTTTCTCGCAGTCTCTCCACATCGTTTCTTCAGCTCCTGACCTCCCCCCCCCCCCCCCCCCCTCTCTCTATATTCACCATAGCTTTGCTTTCAGCAATTTCCCACAGCATTTCATTCCGGTTTCCCATTCAATGATCCATAGATCAGTAGTTTCTGTTTCACGTTTCAACATCAGTTTCACTTTGAGATATCAGTTTAGATTCATCATCACAACCTTTGATGCGACGCAAATAGTGCACGGAAAAGGTCGTCAAAACTGATTTTGGGATTTTTTCAAATTATCTGAGGGTTTAAAGTTTTTTTAGGGTCATAAAGGGGTCTAAAGTGTTTAAAGAATAAATGATCTTAAAAGGGCCAAATGGGGTCTAAAGGTGTCCAAGGACAAAAGAGCAAAAGGGGTGAAAAGTGTCCAAATGGTCTTAAATTGGCCAAAGTGTGTTTAAAAAGTCAAAAGGTATGAAAAGTGTCAAAAGGTGTATACATCCCAAAAGGGTCAAAATGGTATGAAAGGGTGTAAAGGGTGTCAACGTCTAAGGGGTGCAAAGGATCTAAAGGGGTCGAAGGGGTGTCAAGGGTCGAACGGAGTCTAAGGGTTTTAAACGGTCTAGGGGTGTAAAGGTCTAAAGATGTCCATGGGGTTGAAAGCGTTTAAGGGGTGCAAAGGGTCTAAAGAGGTCTAAGGGGTTTAAAAGGTTAAAAGTGGTCTAAGTGATCTGAAGATGTTCTAATGGGTGTAAAGGGTTATTATTATTATTTTTTTGTATACAAGATCGAGGCTCGTGTAAGAGCTAACATAAATCACAAAAAAATACAAAAAAACAAAAAAAACGGACACAAAATACAAAATAAAGGGAGCGGGAGATAAGATGGGGAGAGACGGGGAAACATACAAGTACAACATTTGAGAGCAGGGACATCGGGAGATCTGTGGGAGGTAGAGGGCTTGGGGGGAGGAGGCATGGGAAGGGGGGGTGGGAGAGGTATAAAACATATGGACACTGCCGGGACTTTCAGGAAAGAAGTTGGTATTTCAGAAAAGTGGATCTGGGGTGAATTAACAGGGGTAGAAAAGATCAAGGTTTTGAATGGGGGAAGACTTTTGAAAGTCCTCACTTTCAAAATGGTGAACAGTTGGAAGATGGTTGTGAACAGCTGTTTTAAAGACCTGGAGGGATGAGTGGGATTGAAGAGAGTGAGGGAATTTGTTCCAGAGGCGGGAGAAAAGAGGAATGGAAGAGTGAAGGTGAGCAGAGAGTCTTGATTTTGGCAGTTTCACCAGAAGAGGGTTGCAGACAGATCTTGTTCGACCTGTAGGAGAACTTGGGGGACAGAGCACAGACAGGGCTTGGTGGGCAAGGCCAGAGAGGAGTTTGTAGAAGACAGAAAGACCTCCAACCTGCCTGCGGTGAGTGAGTGAAAGGTCCTCACAATCGGCTTCATCGCGGGAGATTCCAATGATTCTGAAAACTTTGGTTTCAACAGCGTAAAGCCGAGCGAGGTGTGAGGCAGGAGCACCAGCCCAGACGGGAGAGCAGTATTCCATTGAGCTGCAGATGAAAGCCTTGTATGTGGTGAGGAGCTCAGGTGTGCCAAGGAAGGACTTCGCACGACGGAGAATGCCCAGTCGGTGACTGGCTTTGGATGCCAGCTTGGGAATGTGTTTTTCCCAGGAAAGATCATGGCAGATTGTGAGACCAAGAGATTGAGTGACAGAACTTCTTGGAGAGGATTGTTGAGAAAGTAGATGGGAGGGTTTTCCAGACGGTCTTTTCAAAGAGACATAGTGAGAGTGTGAGATTTGTCAGGATTGAAAGACATGTTCCACTTGTTTGACCAGCCAGTCTGTGCTTTTGACCAGGTCTGCAGAGAGTGAGGAGGCTGCGGACTGCCGATCTGAAGGATGAGGTATGGAGCGGCAGAGAGTGGAGTCATCAGCAAAGAGAGATAGAGAGGATTTTCAAGAGAGTCAGAGAGATCATTGATGAAGGCCAGAAAAAGCACAGGGCCCAGAACACTGCCTTGGGGATCTCCAGCCTGACCAGGAAGGGGAGATGAGAGAAATCCATTCAGGGCCACACGTTGACTACGACCAAAGGGGAAGTCCGCAAGCCATGTGTGGAGATTTCCATGGATACCATAGGAGGAGAGTTTGGTGAGTAGTGCGGGGTGCCAGACCCTATCGAAGGCATGTGATATATCAAGGGAGACAGCTCTAATTTCCTGTTTGACATTGAGGACCTCCGTCCATTGTTGAGACAGCAGAAGCAGCATGGCCAGAGTAGAGTGACCTGGTCTGTATCCAAATTGATGATCAGAGATCAAGCCATTGGAGAAGAGGAAGGATTTGGTATCCGAAGCAATGATGGATTCCATGACTTTGCTGATGATTGGGAGCAGGCTGATTGGTCTGTAGTTGCAAGGATCTGTTTTTGCACCTTTTTTGTGTACAGCGGTGATGTTGGATGATTTCCAAGCTGAAGGGAGATGACCTTGAGCAAAAGAGAGGGTGAAGAGAACAGAGAGAGTGTGTGAAAGAGCGACAGAGCAGGATTTTAGGACCCGTGGGCTGATGCGGTCAGGTCTAGTTGCAGAATCAGAGTTGAGGATTGACAGAAACTTCTCCACCTTGTCAGGAGAGAAGGACACAGAGTCCAGGAGCAGCTGGGTACGACTGGGTACGGTGGGTACAGAGAGAGACGGGTTTGGATCACAAGATTCTGAGGCAAACACAGAGTTGAGGCATTCAGCTTTTTCACGTGCGGAGTCAGCTGTGTAGCCGTTTGAGGTAAGCGAGGGGATGGAGGGGGAACAAACGCCAGAAACAGATTTGACAAGACGCCACCAGGATTTGGAAGAGGGAGACAGGTTTGAGAGTTCATTCTTGAGAGTAGAGCGATATTGTTTCCTGGCTCTCCTGAGGGTGGACACACACTTGTTCCGGGCTTTGTGAAAGGAAATGAGATTGCCTTCCATTGGATTTGCCTTCCAGGAGGCGAAGGCAAGTTGTTTCAGGGCAACTGCCTCACCACAAGATTCCGTGTACCATGGACGGGAGGAAGGGTATGATAATTGAAGACGGGATGGGATAAATCTGTGCATAAGAGAGAGCAGTTTACTTTGGAAGAATTCCCAGGATGAGTTGATGTCAGAGGCAGTGGAGATGAGAGACCAGTCCAGATGATTTATGGCTGCTTGAAGACCGTGCCAGTTGGCCTGAGTGAAATGCCAGACTCGTCGATGTTGAGGAGGCTCTCTGAGAATGGCCAGAGAGATGTCCACTTTAACAAGCATATGGTCAGATGAACCGATTGGAGCAGAAGAAGATCAGCAGACATTTGCAGGGAAGTTTGTCATAACCAAGTCTAGAAGCGCAGATGCTCCGTTGACTGAGATCCGGGTCGGGAAATTGAGAGATTGTGTCAGTTCCAGCGAGTCGCAGAGGTCCTTTGCTGAGGTGCCATGGCTGGTGAGAGAGGAACCCACACCCAGCCAGCTGGCATGGTGACAGTTGAAATCACCACATATGAGGAAGAGAGAGTTGGGATGAGTGGATAGAAGTTGGTCCATGTTATATCTAAGGGGTGTAAAGGGTCAAAGGGGTCTAAAGGAGTGCAAAGGGTCAAAGGGATCTCAGGGGTTGTAAGGGGTCTTAGGGGTGTAAAGGGTCAAATGGGTCGAAGGGTTGGAAAGGGTCTAAACGGGTCTAAGGGTTGGAAAGGGTCTAAAGTGTGTAAAGGAGTGGAGGTGTAGTAAAGGTATACCAACGGGCAACCTCGGGTTCGTAAATAAATTAACTCGGGAGTGCAACACGACAATAACGGGCCAAATGACCTCCTCATCACCGTCTCGGTGTAAAACCCATTTTCAGGCATATCGTGGTTAGAAATCTGATGGTAGAAAGTTTTTGTTGTGATTAACCTTGGGATTTCAAAGCAAAATGATCCCAAACAAAGAGCAAAACAACAACTCACCTTGTTGTGAGGATGAGGTAATCATTGGAGGTTCATCCGTTGTCAAGTGGTGGTTTAGTGTCACGTGGGTCCTTTTTTCTTCAAACTTTTTCACCCTTGAGAGTGAAGTTAGATGAGCAGTAAAATTACCTTTAAAACGAGGTATAGGTTGTGTTTGTACTATGTTTGGTTTTTTAATAATAAGCGCATTTGAACGGTCATGTGAATCCTTATTTGCCGAACTTACCGATCATGGTAACATCGTAATTGTTCCGCGTCGCACCGCAGCGCAAAAGGGGGACTATGGTTTTCCCCTCTGTCCGTGTGTCCGTCCGTCTGTCCGTCCGTCCATGCGTGCATGCGTACGTACGTACGTGCGTGTGTGCGTAAGCGAAGGACCGCATTCGAATTTGGTGTGCGGGTGCAACCCACGTCAAAATCCAAGATGGCCGCCGCCATGTATGTCTGATGCCATGTATGTCTGAACCTTGTGAGCGGAATATCTTGAAAAATAAGCGAAGTACCAACTTCTAATCTGGTGTGTGGGTGTATCTAGGCATAAGGAAGAATCCTTTTGGAAATTGGGTCGCCACGTCAAAATCCAAGATGGCCGCCACCATATATATGTCTGAACCTTGTGGGGAAATTTCTTGAAAAATAAGTGAAGTACCAACTTCTAATCTGGTGTGTGGGTGTATCTCGGCATAAGGAAGAATCCTTTTGGAAATTGGGTCGCCACGTCAAAATCCAAGATGGCCCTCTCCATGTATGTCTGAACCTTGTGAGCTGAATATCTTGAAAAATAAGCGACGTACCATCTTCGAATCTGGTGTGTGGCTGTATCTGGGCACAAGGAAGAACGCTATTGAAAATTGGGTCGCCACGTCAAAATCCAAGATGGCCGCCACCATATATATGTCTGAACCTTGTGAACGAAATATCTTGAAAAATAAACGAACTACTAACTTCTAATCTGGTGTGTGGGTGTATCTACGCATAAGGAAGAATGCTATTGAAAATTGGGTCGCCATGTCGAAATCCAAGATGGCCGCCTCCATGTATGTCTGAACCTTGTGAGCGAAATATCATATCATAGCATGTTTTCTGCGTCTTTCACTTTGTCAACTCACATCACTTCCCCGACGGGGGACCTAGGCGTAACGCTTGTTAAGAGTTGTTTCTCACATATGATAACATATCGATAATCTCGTAAGAAATGAAATAGATCTCACCTGCGATTGAATATTTCTGTAATGGTGACCAGAAACCATTTGAAAAGCGAAAAAAATAATGGTTGCCAAGGCTACCCGCGGATCCACCCACTATGTCTCACGCTGGCGGAACCTCTAATTAACTGAGATATTCGAAATCTATTTTGTTGTTAGACAATTGTAACGCATTCTTGAAACAACTATATAGGTTTTACAGATCAACATCGCTTGTTTTAAACTATGGGATGTACATTTTGATTGTATATTTGGAGGGTGTATATTTGGAGGTGTATATTTACTAAAGTGCAAAAAACACTAAGAGGTAACCTTTTTTTCTTGAAACTATTTTTTACACTTGAGAGTGATGTTGTTAGATGAGCAGTAAAATTACCTTTCAAACGTTGTATAGGTTGTGTTTGTACTATTTTCAGTTTTTGAATAATTAGCGCATTTGTGAGGTCACGTGACTCCTCATTTGCCGAACTAACCGATCATGGTAACGTCTTAATTAATAGTTGTTTCTGACATATGATAACATATTTGATGATCCGAACTCACCATCAAACTAATTATATCAATATCCATGTTGCAATCCGATAAAATTGGGCTTTTTATAAAGATTTGTAAATGTGGATCGACCCTCGGAGATCATGGCGACAGGTAGCGGCTCGGATGGCTTTAATTTATGAATTGTGAGAAAATAACTTTTAAAACCCCTATTTAGGTGCAGGGTGGTCAAATATGTTATCCTATAAAGTTGCGTGCCGATTAACCTTGGGAGCTCAGGGGAGTAGGTTCACAAATGAACAAACAAACGGACATTTTGCTTTTATACATATACAGTATATATATATATATATATATATATATATATATATATATATATATATATATATATATATATATATATATATATATATATATATATATATATATATATATATATATATATATATACATATATATATACATATATATATATATATATATACATACATATATATATATATATATATATATATATATATATATATATATATATATATATATATATATATATATATATATATAAAACACAGTTTGTGTGTGTGTGTGTGTGTGTGTAATGTTACCGATAGACTCCTAAACGGAGAGGCTTACGTGCTTGATATTTGGCATAGACATGGCCATTGAGCCTGGGACGAACATGGCCGAACTCAAAATATTTGACGATCCATATTTTTTATTCATATTTACCTCAGCGCATTTCAGCGCACGGAATCAACGGAATCAGAGCAGGTGGGCGCTAATTCGCTCAGAGCGATCACGTGATGACGCTATGAACGCTATGAACGCTATGAATGCTATGATGCTATGAACACTATGACGCTATGAAAAAAAAAATCGCTATGACGCTATGAAACGCTATGAACGCTATGACGCTATGAACGATATGACGCTATGACGCTATGACGCTATGAAACGCTATGAACGATATGACGCTATGACGCTATGAAAAAAAAAATCGCTATGACGCTATGAAACGCTATGAACGCTATGAACGCTATGAACGATATGATGCTATGACGCTATGAAAAAAAAAATCGCTATGACGCTATGAAACGCTATGAACGCTATGACGCTATGAACGCTATGACGCTATGAAAAAAAAAATCGCTCGCTTTACCAAGAGGCTCGCTCTCCCCCCGTTCCCCTCCCCTCCCCTTCCCACTCCCCCTCCCCTCCCCCGCCCGGCAATGCCAGGTACTTCTGCTAGTATATATATATATATATATATATATATATATATATATATATATATATATATATATATATTGTTATGGATTCGTCACTTCCGTTGTGGTGGTTTGCATCCACTGTAAATATTTCCGATTCCATGTATTATTATTGTTGTCATTTAAAGGGAATAGATATGTCTAGTTTCGAAAGGTAAAAGTTTATGTTAAAAGAAACAGGAAACCGGATCGGGAACCGGACGAAAACCGGAAGAAGACGAGGAGAAAAAAGGGCGGAGCGAAGTAAAGTCGGACAAGAAGCAGGTTGCTTTGCGGTCTGGATCGAAGTCGGCTTTCGCCGACTCGACGGCGTACAAATCCCTGCGTGATCAACCAACGATTTCAAATTTTGATTCATCGGTCCATAAGACCTTCTTCCAGTCTTCAGTAGTCCACTGGCGGTGCTTCATGGCCCAGGCAAGCCTCTTTTTCTTATTTTGCCATCTTAGCAATGGCTTTCTTTCTGCCACTCGACCTGTCAAACCTGCAGGTCGAAGTGTTCTCTTCACAGTTGAAACTGAAACTTGCTTACTTCGACCAGTGTTAAGCTGTGTTTGAAACTGTTGTCCTTTGAGCCGCCTATCACACAAGCTGTTGACTCTCAGAAACTTGTCTTCTGATTCTGTTATGGCTTTGGGTCTGCCAGACCTCTTCCTGTCAGAGTTTCCTCCAGTTTCCAAGTGCCTTTTGATGGTGTGGGAAACTGTACTCACTGACACCTTGGCTTTATTTGCAATTTCTCCAAAGGAAAGACCGACACTTTTAAGGGTTATAATGCTCTGTCTGTCTTCCTTTGTTAATTTAGTCAGGTTCACTATGTTTTTTCGTTCAAAATTTTGGTAGATTAGCAAAACTATACATTTTTGGAATATTCAGAGCATGAGGAATCCAAAAATTAATGTTTACATTTGCGTAGACACCTTTGCGAAAATGACACTCAGGACAGTGATGAAGATCTGTAAAAGCATATTCCTGAACGGTATAGACCTCGTAGATCCTGTGTATAGGACTTATAGTTCAATCTGATACTACCTATAACTTCCTATAACAACCTATAACTTCAAAGGACTTGCAATATCATGTATTATGTAATACAGTTATATCACAAATATAAAGACAATGGTTTTCAATTACCTTTGTTTGTTGCTTTTCTATAATCCTGAGCACTATTTTGAGGCCTTTATTGGATTCCTTGACCCAGAAAACATAGGATTAGCATATTTAATTAAGTCTCTAGGTTGACTAGAAGCCGAGATCGCGCAAAATATGTATTTTATGGTGGCCATTTTCAAAATCCAAAATGGCGGCCATGCAGGTGTCTGTGCAAATGCCAACATTGATTTTCAGATTCTCCATGCTCTGAAGATTCTAAAAATGTACAGGTTTGCTAATCCCAAAATTTTGAAAGAAATTATATTTGTTAACATAGTGAACCTGACTATCTTCATCACTGTCCTGAGTGTCATTTTCGCAAAGGTGTCTACGCAAATGTAAACATTAATTTTTGGATTCCTCATGCTCTGAATATTCCAAAAATGTATAGTTTTGCTAATCTACCAAAATTTTGAACGAAATTATATTTGTTAACATAGTGAACCTGACTAATTGCCCTTTTCTCGCCATTATGATGGCAATACAGTCATACCCCGTTTTACGCCATTTCGACCTACGTCAAATCCGACTTCACGCCACTCTTCTAGAGTAAATTTCAGTTCAGCGAACGTCATTATGTGCGACTTTACGTCACTCCTACGGACGTGAAAAAGAAATTTTTCCCTTAAAAATATATTTAAAATAAATAAAATAGTACATAAATTAACAATAAAAGAAGCTAAAAAAACAATTAAAAATACAATAAAAAGCACATTAAAAAAAAATAAAAATGTACGTACAGTATACTGTACGTACGCGCAACTGCTGGTTCTCATTCAAAACAGAGGCGACGTACAGTATTCCTTTACTGTGTCTGTGTTAGCCATGGGTCGTAAGAAGGATAATGCTGGTGTTTCCAAGCGTAATGTGGTTACGATGGAAGATAAGTTAAATCTGATTAAGAGGTATGAAAAAGGTGAAAAAGTGTCGGTGATAGCGCATAGACCTTATCGCGAATCGGAACCGCAATGCGTCATGGGATCGGAAAGGGGCAATGGCGCCGCCGGCGGTCGCTGTCACTTTGACAGACTGCTTGTTTACATTGACACACTACGTGATCCTTACCACTTTAAACTACTTTTAGGACTTTTTTACTGTGACAAATTAACTGTGAACTGTGATCAGCTCATGAGCCAGTGTTTGCAAGCCAAGGACACCGTCGCAAAACTGAAAGCCGCCATTGCAGTATGTAACAAGAAGCTTACTGTTTCGGACATAGCAAACTGTGATGAACTTGTGAAACTTTATACAGGTTTACCTAGTTATGACCTGTTTAAGTGGTTATTAGCAGAAGTATCCCCTCATGCACAGAACCTTCATTATTATAAGGGGAAATTATCAATGGAAGACAAGACCTGGCAAATAAACAATACTACAAAACTCGGAGTTAAGCGATCTCAATCTTTAGAGGATCAACTACTCATGACACTCATGAAGCTTCGGCTTAATCTTCGCGACGAGGACCTCGCATTTCGCTTTGGATTAGGACAAAGCACCGTCTCCCAAGTTTTATTCGCAAGTGTTTAGCCAATATAAGTCAAGACCTACTCTCAAGTGCCTTGTTGGTATTACACCTAGCGGAACAATTTCATACATTTCCAAACCTACAGGAGGAAACACGTCGGACAAAAAAATTGTAAAGATGACGAACATTGTAGACAAGTTCCAGCCCGGCGATATTTGTATGGCCGATCGAGGTTTCAACATTCAGGAACTGTTCTTGCATAAGCAGGTTGTTTCTCTTCTCCAATGGGAACCCCCCTTTCCCTCAAATATTTCTTTAAATCGCTGGATTTTAATGCCAAAAAACGCTGAATTTCTTTCACATTAGCCATCTTCCTTTCCGTAAACAGAGCGTCGATCGTAGACAGACGCTTCCTCTTCTGGGTTCGTGTTTACCTTTGCCCCCTTTTCGATCCCATCATGCTTTGCAGTGGAGCGCCCTCTGTTATTTACCGATTCGCAATAAGGTCTATGCCTTAGGGCTGCCACGGTCGACGGTATCGACCATCATTCATGATAGGGAACGTATTCTCGCATACGTCACTGAAAAAGCGCCGCCGGCTAAGACTGCTAAAATGTGTGTTTGTGTTCAGAAGAGACGCCATGTTTAAGGTGAATAACATAATCTTGTTAATTTTATTTATTATTCTTTACAAATTCATTTATTGTGTTCATTACTCATTAAAAAAATATGACTAAAATGTGTTTGTAGTGTTCTTTAAGGTTTAGCGAAAGTTATATACTTTCGCGAGTTATTTACTCTCGTTTTACGGTGTTTGTCTTCATTTTAAGGCATTTCTTTTTTCTTTGTATACAAGATCGAGGCTCGTGAAAGAGCTAAAAGGCATTACGCCCGGTTTACGTCAAAAACCGAGTTACGTCACGGCTTATGGAACCAATTAATGACGTAGGCCGGGGTATTACTGTATACTACTTCCTGCAGTGCAATATTGTCCAAATAATGCTTCAGAGGGTGTAATAACAGTCTGTTCCAATACTGCTTTTATACAGACAGGGGGTTTGTAATCAAGTAATCAGCAGAGGTTGGGACACCTGTATGAATTGTTTGCATCAACTTTCAAGGCTTAATTTACTTACATTGCTGAAGAACAGCTGTAAGTTGTTAACCCATTTTACTGCTTACCTTTGTACCATTTCAGGTTATTCACTGGACTTGAATTGCTTAAATTTCAATAAAACTGGAAAAATTGAGGTGTTCTAAAACTTATAAACACACACACACACACACACACACACACACACACACACACACACACACACACACACACACACACACACACACACACACACACACAGACACACACACACACACACACACACCTGACATAACACCTGCCATAACACCAGGCAATTGCAAGACGAAATTGAAACCCTATTTATCTGCAGCTAAATGCAAACAGGACACCATAATGTTAGGGAGTACAAATCATGAGAGGGGGAAAGAGAGGGAGTGATTTTAAAAGGGGAAAGAAGATGGACTTACAGAGAAAATGCATTGTTCAACCCTTATAAATCATTCTCATAATGAAAGAATTAACCCTTCTCATCAAGAGAAAAATGAAGCAAATTGTCGATAGCTACTCGTGTAATTATTGCCTTTTGGTAGAATAGCCACTCACATGGAAGGATTTCGTGGGACAATGAGAAATGGATGATGAAGACTGATAAATCCAGTTGGTGGTGCCCTTTTCTTCAAGGGAATGTGCTGGAAACACAAAGTTTTTTGTTAATTGTGTGCCTTTTTTATTTTATGTTTCAACCATCACATGAAAAGCATCCTCGTAATCAACAAATCGTGCATTAATCCATGGGACTTAATTTTGTGCTAATTAATCAGCTTTTTTAATTGCCCACTTTTCTGTGCAGAACAACGGTGCGATCCTGGCTCGTGATCCTGGCTCGTGATCCTGGCTTGCGATCCTGGCTTGCGATCCACGGTGCGATCCTGGCTCGTGATCCTGGCTCGTTATCCTGGCTTGCAATCCACGGTGCGATCCTGCCTCGTGATCCTGACTTGCGATCCACGGTGCAATCCTGGCTCGTGATCCTGGCTCGTGATTCACGGTGCGATCCTGGCTCGTGATCCTGGCTCGTGATCCACGGTGCGATCCTGGCTTGCGATCCACGGTGCGATCCTGGCTCGTGATCCTGGCTCGTGATCCTGACTTGCGATCCACGGTGCGATCCTGGCTCGTGATCCTGGCTCGTGATCCACGGTGCGATCCTGGCTCGTGATCCTGGCTTTTGATCCACGGTGCGATCCTGGCTTGCGATCCACGGTGCGATCCTGGCTCGTGATCCTGGCTCGGGATCCTGGCTTGCGATCCACGGTGCGATCCTGGCTCGTGATCCTGGCTCGTGATCCTGGCTTGCGAGCCTGGCTCGTGATCCTGGCTTGCGATCCACGGTGCGATCCTGGCTCGTGATCCTGGCTCGGGATCCTGGCTTGCGATCCATGGTGCGATCCTGGCGCGTGATCCTGGCTCGTGATCCTGGCTCATGATCCTGGCTTGCGATCCTAGTTTGCGATCCATGGTGCGATCCTGGCTCGTGATACTGGCTCATGATCCTGGCTTGCGATCCACGGTGCAATCCTGGCTCGTGATCCTGGCTCGTGATCCAGGCTTGCGATCCACTGTGCGATCCTGGCTCGTGATCCTGGCTCGTGTTCCTGGCTTGCGATCCATGGTGCGATCCTGGCTCGTGATCCTGGCTCATGATCCTGGCTTGCGATCCTAGTTTGCGATCCATGGTGCGATCCTGGCTCGAGATCCTGGCTTGCGATCCATGGTGCGATCCTGGCTCGTGATCCTGGCTCGTGATCCTGGCTCGTGATCCTGGCTTGCGATCCATGGTGCGATCCTGGCTCGTGATCCTGGCTTACGATCCATGCTGCAATCCTGGCTCGTGATCCTGGCTTGCGATCCATGGTGCGATTCTGGCTCGTGATCCTGGCTTGTGATCCTGGCTTGCGATCCACGCTGCGATCCTGGCTTGTGATCCTGGCTCGTGATCCACAGTGTGATCCTGGCTCGCGATCCACGGTGCGAACCTGGCTCGTGATCCTGGCTTGCAATCCATGGTGCGATCCTGGCTCGTGATCCACAGTGTGATCCTGGCTTGCGATCCACGGTGCGATCCTGGCTGGTGATCCACGGTGTGATCCTGGCTTGCGATCAACGGTGCGATCCTGGCTCGTGATCCTGGCTTGCGATCCACGGTGCGATCCTGGCTCGTGATCCACAGTGTGATCCTGGCTTGCGATCCACGGTGCGATCCTGGCTCGTGATCCACGGTGTGATCCTGGCTTGCGATCAACAGTGTGATCCTGGCTCGTGATCGTGCCTCGTGATCCTGGCTTGCGATCCATGGTGTGATCCTGGCTTGCGATCAACGGTGTGATCCTGGCTTGCGATCAACGGTGCGATCCTGGCTTGCGATCCACGGTGCGATCCTGGCTTGCGATCAACAGTGTGATCCTGACTTGTGATCCACGGTGCGATCCTGGCTTGCGATCCACGGTGCGATCCTGGCTCGTGATCCACGGTGTGATCCTGGCTCGTGATCCATGGTGTGATCCTGGCTCGTGATCCACAGTGTGATCCTGGCTTGCAATCCACGGTGCGATCCTGGCTCGTGATCCACAGTGCGATCCTGGCTCGTGATCCATAGTGCGATCCTGGACTGCGATCCACAGTGTGATCCTGGCTTGTGATCCATAGTGCGATCCTGGCTTGTGATCCACAGTGCTATCCTGGCCTGCGATCCATAGTGCGATCCTGGCTTGTGATCCACAGTGCTATCCTGGCCTGCGATCCATAGTGTGATCCTGGCTTGTGATCCACAGTGCTATCCTGGCCTGCGATCCATCGTGTGATCCTGGCTTGTGATCCATAGTGCGATCCTGCCTTGCGATCCATAGTGTGATCCTGGCTCGTGATCCACAGTGCGATCCTGGCCTGCGATCCATAGTGTGATCCTGGCTCGTGATCCATAGTGTGATCCTGGCTTGCGATCCATGGTGTGATCTTGGCTCGTGATCCATAGTGTGATATTGGCTCGTGATCCTGGCTCGTGATCCTGGCTCGTGATCCATAGTGTGATCCTGGCTTGCTATGCACGGTGTGATCCTGGCTTGCGATCAACGTTGTGATCCTGGCTTGCGATCCATAGTGTGATCCTGGCTCGTGATCCATAGTGTGATCCTTGCTCGTGATCCACAGTGCGATCCTGGCTTGCGATCCATAGTGTGATCCTGGCTCGTGATCCATAGTGTGATCCTGGCTCGTGATCCATAGTGCGATCCTGGCTTGTGATGCACGGTGTGATCCTTGCTTGCGATGCACGGTGTGATCCTGGCTTGCGATCCACGGTGCGATCCTGGCTTGCGATCCACGGTGCGATCCTGGCTTGCGATCCACGGTGCGATCCTGGCTTGCGATCCACGGTGCGATCCTGGCTTGCGATCCACGGTGCGATCCTGGCTTGCGATCCACGGTGTGATTCTGGCTTGCGATCCACGGTGCGATCCTGGCTTGCGATCCACGGTGCGATCCTGGCTTGCGATCCACGGTGCAATCCTGGCTTGCGATCCATGGTGTGATCCTGGCTTGCGATCCACGGTGTGATCCTGGTTTGCGATCCACGGTGCGATCCTGGCTTGCGATACACGGTGTGATCCTAGCTTGCGATGCATGTTGCAATCCTGGCTTGCGATCCATGGTGCGATCCCGGCTGGCGATCCACGGTGCGATCCTGGCTTGCGATCTTGGCTTGCGATCCACGGTGCGATCCTGGCTTGCGATCCACGGTGTGATCCTGGCTTGCGATGCACGTTGCGATCCTGGCTTGCGATCCACGGTGCGATCCTGGCTTGCGATCCACGGTGCGATTCTGGCTTGCGATCCATGGTGCAATTCTGGCTTGCGATCCACGGTGTGATTCTGGCTTGCGATCCACAGTGCGATTCTGGCTTGCGATCCACGGTGTGATTCTGGCTTGCGATCCACTGTGTGATTCTGGCTTGCGATCCACGGTGTGATTCTGGCTTGTGATTCACGGTGTGATTCTGGCTTGCGATCCACGGTGTGATTCTGGCTTGCGATCCACGGTGTGATTCTGGCTTGCGATCCACGGTGTGATTCTGGCTTGCGATCCACTGTGTGATCCTGGCTTGCGATCAAGGGTGTGATTCTGGCTTGCGACCCACGGTGTGATCCTGGCTTGCGATGCATGTTGCGATGCTGGCTTGCGATCCACGGTGCGATCCTGGCTTGCGATCCTGGCTTGCGATCTACGGTGCGATCCTGGCTTACGATCCACGGTGTGATCCTGGCTTGCGATCCACGGTGTGATCCTGGCTTGCGATCCTGGCTTGCGATCCACGGTGCGATCCTGGCTTGCGATCCTGGCTTGCGATCTACGGTGCGATCCTGGCTTACGATCCACGGTGTGATCCTGGCTTGCGATCCACGGTGTGATCCTGGCTTGCGATCCTGGCTTGCGATCCACGGTGTGATTCTGGCTTGCGATCCACGGTGTGATTCTGGCTTGCGATCCACGGTGTGATCCTGGCTTGCGATGCTGGCTTGCGATCCACAGTGCGATCCTGGCTTGCGATCTACGGTGCGATCCTGGCTTACGATCCACGGTGTGATCCTGGCTTGCGATCCACGGTGTGATCCTGGCTTGCGATCCTGGCTTGCGATCCAAGGTGCGATCCTGGCTTGCGATCCATAGTGTGATCCTGGCTTGCAATGCATGGTGCGCTCTTTTCCGACCCTGTGCACGGCACCACCAAAGTGGTGTTGTTTATGTCTGATGGTGGGCAGAGGGTTTTCATTGGTGGAAAAATTGGTGCGGAAAATTTAGTGGAGTCGATTTGTTGTATTATGATGCTTCATCCCAGGAAATAATCGCGCTCGTACTGCTCGCCCATGTGGTCGGTGCAGGGGATGAGGGGAAAGTGTTTCATTTTTTTTTTTCATAGCTTTTATGTGACACAATTGCCCGTGCATGCATTTCCTGAGTGTGGAAGCGAAATGCCTTGTGATTCATCTTGTTGAAAAATCTAATCCACACAGTTGAAAAATCTGTAATGCTGTGCACGTCAGAGAAATGTCCATTCAGCCCTTTGTATGTTTGAAGATACAGTGGAATACTGGTCTCTGATGGCTTGTGTCGGCGGACAACATATCCGATGTATTACATCAACTAAAAGTTGATGAGAGCTGGTTAACCACCGTGGGAAACGTGGTGCACCTGATGTTTGAAGCGTTGTCCCTGCGGCGGAGCAAAAGAGGTGAATTTTATTGGTGGAAGTGTTCACATTGTGTTTGACACAGGTTAAAGATGATCTTTTTCGATCTTCGAAACCATGCCCAAAGCTAATATAATAAACTCTTCCACATTTCATTATTTTGTTCTGACGAAGGGCTAATGCTCAAAATGTCGACCACATCTTGCTTCAGTTCCAGCAAACATACCCTTATCAATTTTAGTTGATAAAAATTCATTGCATGTTACTTGTGCATGCAAAGATGTCCATATGTCCAAAGTTTTTGAAAGCATGGAAGTGAATGCATTTGAAACCAGATGGTATTCATAGAATACTAACCCTGCGCAGTCAACCTGTTGTGAGCCAACTCTTCTGTTTTTGAACATTTTTAGCCGCGTCGCAGACGCTGCTAATAGAGTGCCCTCTGCTGTTGTTGTTGTTCTTCTTGTTCTTCTTCTTCTTCTTGTTCTTGTTCTTGCAGAGAAGACAAAACCTCAAAGTTCCACCCATTCTGGGAACCATAGCTCCACCCATTGTGGGAGAGGCTTCATATAAACAAATATCCACCATTTTATTAACTCGCATAGCTTTGAGGCCTGTTTTGTAGGCCCGTGGTGTCTTCCTCTCTCACACAGTTTTATTTCAAATCAAATTCGATATATCATTTCATTTTTCACAGTCGCTAACATAGTTTTAGACTCGGTTGAAAAAAAACGGGAAGAAAATCCGATGAAAGTTGCCCTTTATAGAACGAAATGAATTCTCAAAGGCCTGTAACTTCAAGTCCATTGCGATATATATTTTTTAAATCGCGGCATGGTCAGTCATACACCGCCCGAAATAACAGACGGGAAAATGCCGAGATATATATATATTTTGTTTAAATCGCGGCATGGTCAGTCATACACCGCCCGAAATAACAGACGGGAAAATGCCGAGATATATTAAAAATTCGTCCATTTGATGACAATCGTCACGATGAAATATTTAATTTATACGTCGTCACAATAATGTGGAGAGAGGAGCATAGCTTCGTTCACGTGTCGCCACATACGGGAAATTGCCGAGATATATATTTTTTAAATCGCGGCATGGTCAGTCATACACCGCCTGAAATAACAGACGGGAAAATGCCGAGATATATTAAAAATTCGTCCATTTGATGACAATCGTCACGATGAAATATTTAATTTATACGTCGTCACAATAATGTGGAGAGAGGAGCATAGCTTCGTTCACGTGTCGCCACACACGGGAAATTGCCGAGATATATTTTTTTTTAAATCGCGGCATGGTCAGTCATACACCGCCTGAAATAACAGACGGGAAAATGCCGAGATATATTAAAAATTCGTCGCCACACACGGGAAATTGCCGAGATATATTTTCACTTTGCACAAAAATAACATCAAGTAATCGAATCAATAGGAATGTCCTGTGCCTATAACATCGACGTTATAGGCACAGCTGCATCTAGGCATTGTGTAACATCGACGCGGCTTTTGTTTTAATTTAAACTTTTTGTACTTGTTTTTCTTTGATCCAATATGGCTGCCAGACCACATGAGCGATGACATCATAAATTTATATTCTCTAATATAATTGTTGCATAGATCATGCCCAATACATTTCAAACTGATCAGACTAAGCATTGTCCCTGTTGAATTATGACGTCATAATTATGGCACCAATGACGTCATCGTTAACAACACCTATTCCCCATATGGAGTTCTTTACAATGAGCCATGTTTCAATTTTTTCCATGAAGCGGTTTTGGAGATATAGAGGTGCAACATTTTTCGGTTTTTCAAGATGGCGCCTGTACCACATGACCTATGATGTCATCATTATCATAACAATATTCCACACGAGGAGGCGCTCCTATGGTGAAAATGTCATGTCCATCAGACCAACAGTTGCTGAGAATTTTTTTTACCATGATCGGATAAGTGTTGTACTTGTCGAATTATGACGTCATAACGAAGGCACCAATGACATGAACATGAACATATCTTATTCCCCAAGGGCAGTACTAGACAATGAGCCATGTTTCAATTTTTTCCATGTAGCGGTTTCGGAGATATAGAGGTGTAACGTTTTTCCAAGATGGCGTCCGTACCACGTGACCTATGACGTCATAATTATGAATAAAAAAATTCTACAGGCGGAGGCGCTTCTATGTTAAAATTTCGTGTCAATCGGACCAACGGTTGCCGAGAAAATGAATTTTAAAAATGCAGACACGTACGGCACACGGCACACGTACGTAACTGAATCCTTAACTTCGCTTTTTGCTTCGCGAGCGCAGGGTAACTAGAAAGAGCAATCAGAGATTGCAGATCCTCGCCAGGATGTGTTTGTGTGGTGTATTATGTGTTTTAGCTGCTGTGTTTGTGTGGTGTATCGACGATGTAGATTTATGTTCAATCCAAAAAGGCTGCCGAACCACGTGACCGATGACGTTGTCAATTTAATTATCCTGTACAATCTTGACTCAAGAAATTTCAAACTGATCGGATCAAGCATTCTACTTGTCTAATTATGACGTCATAATGAAGGCACCAAGGCCAAAAATATTGACACCCTTGCACTTTTTTCAAACAATGCACCATTTCTTCCAGAAAATTGTTGAAATTACAAAATCTTATGGTATCCACATACGTATTTCTTTGGTTTGCAGTCGAAAAAAAACAAAAAAGCTGAAAAATTACGAAATCTTAACTTCTTCCACACAGAAATCCTAAAATGGACCGGACAACATTATTGGCACCTTAAAGAAGTTGTTATAAATAATTCGATTTAAAGCAAGTGATTCTACTTTTCTTTGGAATTGAACTCACTTGGGGTGAGATGCAGGTGCCTGCAATATAAAAATCACTCATTCAACCAGTTTGAATAGAGAAAAGGAGTCATTCTGCTGTTTTGTGTCACTGTGTGTACCGCAAGGAGCACAGAGGAAAGAAAGAAAACCAGAGAATTGTCTGAGGAGGTCAGACACAAGATTGTAGCCAAGCATGGACAATCTCTAGGCTACAAGTCCATCTCCTCTCCAGAGACCTTAATGTTCCTGTGTCCACCGTACGCAATGTTATCAGGAAGTTTAATGCCCATGGCACTGTAGCCAACCTTCCTGGATGTGGCCGCAAGAGAAAACTTAATCGAGGATTGTTCGAATGGTGGAGAAAGAAACCTAAATCAACAACCAAACAGATTCAAGCCCACCTTCAGACACAAGGTACGACAGTTTCAACTCGCACCATCCATCGCCAATTCAATGAAAGGGGGTTCTATGGTAGGAGACCCAGGAGGACCCCACTGCTAAGAAAGCCCAACTGGAGTTTGTCATAACACACCTGAATAAGCCAAAATCCTTCTGGGAGAATGTCCTATGGACAGATGAGACCAAATTATAGCTTTTTGGTAAAGCACATCATCTCTATGTTCACAGACAACAAAATGAAGCCTTCAAGGAAAAGAACACCTTCCCTACAGTCAAACATGGATGAGGTTCAGTGATGTTTTGGGGTTGCTGTGCTGCCTCTGGCACTGTGTGCCTTGAATGTGTGCATGGCATCATGAAATCAGGAGATTACCAAGGCATTTTGGAGCACAATGTTCAACCCAGTGTCAGAAAGCTGAGTCTCCGTCGAAGGTTATGGGTCGTGCAGGAGGACAATGACCCCATACACACTTCAAAAGCACCCATAAATGATTCAAGACAAAACGCTGGACTGTTCTGAAGTGGCCAGCAATGAGTCCAGATCGAAATCCCATTGAACACCTGTGGGGAGATCTGAAAACAGCAGTTGGGAGAAGGCACCTTTCAAATCTGGGAGAACTGGAGCAGTTTGCACAAAAAGAGTGGACCAAACTGCCAGTAGAGAGGTATAGGAAGCTCATTCATGGCTATAGGAAGCGCTTGACTGCAGTTATATCGTCTAAAGGCTTTGCTGCCATATATTAAGTCAAGGGCGTCAATAATTTTGTCAATTCCATTTCTTTTTATTTTCTGATTTAAAAAGATATATTAACTTCTGAATCCAAAACAAAGGTTATGTAATATTAACAGTGAAATAAAGAATTGTGGAGACCAAATACTTTTGTCAATTTCAACTTATTTTTGGAGAAATTTGTGAGTCATTTGAAAAAAGTACAAGGGTGCCAATATTTTTGGCCACGACTGTATGTTGTTCCCCATGGGGAGTACTTGACAATGAGCCATGTTTCAATTTTTTCCATTGAGCGCTTTCGGAGATGGAGGTGCAACGTTTTTAGGTTTTTCCAAGATGGCGCCTATACCACGTGATCTATGACGTCATCGTTATTAAAATTTCTACAGGAGGAGCCGCTCATATGGTGAAAATGTACTGTCAATCGGACCAACGGTTGCAGAGAAAAGCATACTCACATTCTATGCGGAATGAACAAACAGACAGACCAACAAACGGACCCAAATGCAATATCCTCTCCTCTAGCGAGGGAAACCAGAACGGCACTCGGTAGAGGGCATACCTTCGCCAGGCTGAACAGTTTACGTTTTGTATCCCACTGATAGGGCGGATATGTATTTGGACCTTAATCAAAATCTAATCGGCTTGTTATTCACACCTAACGAACTCATCCACAAAAGGCCAACTCCCGCTTGCGGGGAAAAATGGCCTCTAAAGGTGGTTTTTTTACACACCCAACCTGTCCACCAAATTTTGTCTGAATCCGTCGACGACCTCTTGCGATATCCAGCTCACAGACCATCAAACAGGGGTGAAAACCTAACCGCTGTCCACCTTCAGTGGCAGAGCTAACTGGAGAGCATCTGAAAGTGCAAATCGTTGGTCGTTGGTCGTTGGTCCCATTGCCAGTCCATGTCCGCTTTGTACTCCAACTATACTTGACAAAAAGAAAAAAAGATATTCTCCATATTCTCGTAAAGTTTCTTCTCCCTTTCTTCTTCTTCTTATCTTTCATCTCATAATCTACTCCATATTTGTTTAAAGTTTGATGACAAAAGCTCAAATGGTAAAAAAAAGTTATTCCCTGGAAAACCCTTCCATCTACTTTCTCAACAATCCTCTTGAAGAAGTTCTGTCACTCAAGCTTTTGGGTCTCACAATCTGCCATGATCTTTCCTAGGATCCAGTTAGATCCTGTTAGTCACCGACTGGGCATCTTCCATAATGCAGTCTTTCCTTGGCACTACTGAGCTACTCACCACATACAAAGCTTTCATATGCAGATTGATGGAGCACTGCTCTCCCCTCTTGGCTGGTGCACCTGCCTCACACCTAATTCAGCTCCACGCTGTTGAAACCAAAGCTTTCAGGATCATTGGAATCTCCCGCGATGAAGCTGATACTGAGAGCCTTTCACTCGCTCACCGCAGGCAGGTTGGTGGTCTTTCTGTCTTCTACCGACTTTTCTCCGGCCTTGCAGCCCCTTCTCTATCTGCGCTATGTCCAACCTATCATTTTTGCAGGACAAACAACGTCTGCAAGCAACCACCTTCTGGTGAAACGTCCTGCCTCTGGAAAAAACAACCTCACTGTCTTCAATCGCACTCCTACCTCCAGGTCTTCAAAACAGCTATTCACCACCATCTCTTATCTTCCCCTATTCAAAACCATGATCTTTTCTACCCCCGTCCCCCATTAATCCATCCCAAACCCACCTCTTCAAATTCCCTGTTTTCTTTCCTGAAGGTTCCTGTAGTGTCCATCTTCTTTATCCTATGTACCCCGCCCCAATCCTCTCCCTTCAACAGATCTCCCAATGTCCCGGTTCCCTACAGTTGTTGTGCTTCCCTCTCTTGCCTCCTCTTATTCTTCCAATCCCTTAGCTCTCATATGAGCCTCAACCCGACTGTTGTGCTTCCCTCTCTCGCCTCCTCTTATTCTTCCAATCCCTTAGCTCTCATATGAGCCTCAACTTAGTATACAAAAAAATTAAAACGACCATATCACACAGCGCAGTATGGCTGGGCTAATATGGGATACAGTCACGTGAAAAAGTAAGGACACCCCATGTAAAGTTTTGACTTTTTCAACATATTTCAACATACAGATATTTGATCTTCATTTCAACAATATTGATAGATAAAGGTGATATAATACAACAAATATCATGAAACATTTACATTTTGTAGTCCATTGTATAATTTAAATAAACATAAATGCAAATTTCGCATGTGGAAAAAGTAAGTACACCCCCACATTTATCACTACTTCAAATACCTAAAATTAGAATCTGGTGCACCAGCTCGGGTGCAAATGATTAGAACATCGTTCGAGAGGATCTTGGAGGAACCTGTCTTATTTAAACCTCAGACATTTAGTTTGGTTTGCTCTTTGTTGTTGAAGTGTGCGGCGTCACCATGCCTAGATCAAAAGAGCTCTCTGAGGCCTTCATAAAGAAGGTTATAGATGCCTACGAGTCTGGGAAGGGATTAAAAAAGATATCCAAACAATTTGAAATCAATCATTCGACTGTACGGAAGATCATCTACAAGTGGAGAAGATTCCAAACAACTGCCAACTTGTTCAGGCCAGGCCACCCCAGCAAGTTCAGTCCGAGAGCAGACTGCAAGAAGCTGAACGAAGTCTCGAAGGACCCCAGAATGTCATCACGCGACCTACAGGTAGCTCTTGCCACTTTTGATGTCAAAGTGCACGAGTCTAACATTAGAAAGAGGCTGCACAAATTTGATCTACATGGGAGGTGTGCCAGGAGAAAACCTTTGCTGTCCAGAAAGAACATTAGGGCAAGACTCAAGTTTGCCAATGAACACCTCGGCAAAGACCAGCACTTCTGGAACAATGTGCTCTGGACAGATGAGTCAAAGGTAGAGCTATTTGGCCACAGTACCAGAAGACATGTTTGGCGAAAACCAAAGACAGCATTTGACCACAAGAACCTGATACCAACTGTAAATCATGGTGGTGGAAATATTATGGTTTGGGGCAGCTTTGCTGCATCAGGGCCTGGGCAGCTCACCATCATAGAATCCACTATGAATTCTTCATTGTACCAGAGGGTGCTTGAGGATAATGTGAGGCCATCTGTCGGAAAGTTGAAGCTCAACCGAAGGTGGACCTTGCAACATGACAATGACCCTAAACATACCAGTAAATCCACCAAGGAATGGCTGAAAAGAATGAAATGGAGGGTTCTGGAATGGCCAAGTCAAAGCCCGGATCTAAATCCCATCGAGGTGTTGTGGGGGGATTTGAAACGAGCTGTGCATGCAAGAAACCCCTCAAACATCGCACAGCTGAAAGAATTCTGCATGGAGGAGTGGGCAAAAATTTCTCCCAGTCGATGTCAGAGACTGGTAGACAGTTATAAGAAACGCCTACTTGAGGTTGTTTCTGCCAAAGGGGGCAATACCACCTATTAGAGCCAAGGGTGTACTTACTTTTTCCACATGCGAAATTTGTATTTGTTTGTTTAAATTATAAAATGGACTACAAAATGTAAATGTTTCATGATACTTGTTATATTATATCACCTTTATCTATCAATATTGTTGAAATGAAGATCAAATAGCTGTATGTGGAAATATGTTGAAAAAGTCAAAACTTTACATGGGGTGTACTTACTTTTTCACGTGACTGTATATAACCCTTTTGTTATACAAAGTTATAGTCACTATGACTTTGCCCTTTGACCCAATTATTAATTACTCTCCTTTGTATTCTCATCATAAAGATTTGTTTAAAATTTGATGATAAAAGCTGAAATGGTAAAAAGGTTATGGCCTGGACACACATGCACAAACACACACACATACCCACTCACACACACTCATATTCTCACACACACACACACACACACACACACACACACACACACACACACACACACACACACACACACACACACTCACACACACACACACACACACACACACAATTACAATTACAAAACCCCATGTCCTGCTGCATTAGAAACGGGCTAATTATAATTTCTTTGTCACCCTGTTCAAGCTTTGATGTCATTATGAACTCATTCTAAAGTGTCAACACGAGGTTTGTAACACTTCAGTCCAATAAAAAACAGCAGTAGTTATAACGACAACAACGACAACAACGACAACAATAAATCATAAATAAATTGCTTAAATAGGATCTTTTAGAATTGAGGTCATCCTCATTTTGAGCCTTCTTTGTTCTAAATATATTGGTGTTGTGATTGTGAAATGTTGCTTTAAAACAAAAAGAAGAAGGGATATTGTTTTAACAATATGGGTGACAGATGATAATTGTGGATAAGTTGAGGCAGCTAATCTGTGAATGCCGCCGCATTCTCAGCATTAAAAAGCAAGACCCAGCTTTATAGAAAACCCTGCCAAGTGATAAATAAGATAAATTCCTATTCTTTGTTAATGGATGTTTTAAGCAATGTGTGCTCGGAGAATGACGTCTCTGGTGTGGGCCCGTGGGAACATGTAACATGAATTTGCTGCGCTTATGTCGATTACAATTAATTTAACCATTATTTTGTCCCTTGAGATGTCTCCATCGTTGCCAATTCAGCTGATGGACTGTTGGCCTTTATATACCTCTTCTGAGGCTCGTAAAAGGGCTACTCAGTCATTTCGTTTGGAGTAGAACACTTCATGCACTTTGCACAACTCATGCGAAGGATTTTTGATGAGGAAAAATAAGCCTAGTTGGAAATTCTGTTGATAAATAAATTGCGTGCGAGAAAAAAAATGTTGTCACGTGGAAATATGAGGTGCTCTGTCGTGCAGGTATAAAATAAAAATTAGCACAATGTTATGATTGTAATGTCTCCAGGGTATTGAACATTGTATTTGTGCCTCACCTATGTATCATGTCTGTGACGTCACTTTGTATTGTCGATGAAGCCTTGAGGTAGGAGCACTGTCTGAGGCTGGTGGTGTTAACTTTTCGAAATCCATGGAACCACTCTGCAAGACCACAACACGACCGTTAGGTTGTATCTCAGATTTGATCAGAGATTGGATGGTGCACCCCTCTCCTCACACCGCCTCTTACAAACTAGAGCTTTGTGACACATGAAGATGATGATGCAAGGGCATTCGGAAGCAACGGTTAAACCAACATAGTTTGACATTTGAACCTAGGGTCACATGACCATAAAACAACCGGTCAGACCATAACAACCCAGGTCAAAAATCCCATAGAAAACCAATAGGCCAAATCCCATAGGAAATTGGACCAGTAGGATCTACTGGTTTTAATAAGGAAAGTGAAATCCTGGACCAGTAGAAAATACCAATTAAAAAACAGGTCAATGGGACCAGTAAGGGACCAATAGAAGACTGATATATAAATGAACAGGATTGTAAATAATCAATTGATATATGTGGGAAAATTATACACCAAGACTGGGAATTGAACCCAGGTCCTCTGGTGAACCATACCAGTGGTTTGCCATCTGAGACGACTTGGGTTTGATTCCTGGAATTGGACCAGTAGAAGACCAGTTCCAGATATGTAACCAGTTAATCGAATGCCAAGAATGTCCTGCCATTTTGTAAATACCTTGTACAACATCAGCACTGCAACTTGTATTCACATATACAACAAAGACTCCACAAGGAAACCCTGTTTTAGGAACATGGCTATAACTCAATTCTATATGGAACTGTGTGCTTTGCATTTGTTCATAACAAAATATAATTAAAGTATTTTGGTTGGTCTATGTTTTTGAAGTTTGAAGCATGGAAGAAGTTTCGGGAACTGAGTGGCGTGCTGATGAGGATGGGAGTGTCGTTGAAGCTGAAGGGAAAGGTGTATGCTGCATGTGTGAGAAGTGTTATGATTTATGGGAGCGAGACATGGGTAATGAACGTAGAGCAGCAACGAAGGCTGGAAAGGGTGGAAATGCGAATGGTTTGGTGGATGTGCGGAGTATCGTTGAGAGAGAGGAAGACAAATGATGAATTGCGAAAGATGATGGGAATAGAGCCTGTGATTGATGCTGTGAAGAGGAACAGGTTGAGATGGTTTGGTCATGTGTTGAGGAAGGATGAAAGTGACTGGTTGAGAAGAGTGATGGAAATGAATGGAGAAGGAAGTAGCGGACGGGGAAGACCGAGAAAGACTTGGCTAAAGATGGTGGAAGAAGAAATGCGGGCAAGGGGGTTAACAAGGAGAGATGCAGAAAATAGGGCAAAATGGAGAAGATTGTCATGGGGACCGCAAGGCTAACCCCCGCTCTAGCAGGGAAAATGGCCTTAAAATGCATGTTGTTGTTGTTTGGTTGGTCTATGTTTTTCAGACCAGTTAACCCTGGTACGAGTACCAGTTCACTGGTAATTCCCTGCTTGTCGTTAAAGGCGGCAAAAAGGGTTGGCGTCAGGAAGGGCATCCGGCCGTAAAACATTACTTCAAAAAGGGGACCGAAAAACAACAACTACCACGGTTCCCGAAAAAGGCCAACCCCCGCTTGCGGGGAAAAATGGCCTCTAAAGGTGGTTTTTTTTTTGGTTTTTTTTTAACCCGAATTGTTTATGCAGGGCCAGTTGAACTTAAAACGTTCCTATTGGTTTCTATGGGTTTTCAGACCAGTTGCCTCTAATGGTTTCAACCGGATCTGGTTCGGTTTCTACTGGTTGCTGTAGAAACCAAAAGAAACCGTGATTTATAATAGAGACCCATAGAAATGTCCTACTGGTATCTATTGGTTTATATGGGATTTTCGACCTGGGAAAGAGCACCAAAAGGTCTTTCTAAGTTGTAGGTCTAAGAATACCCAATGACGTCTCTCAAAATTGAAAACCCAATTACTGATTGATTGATTTATTGATCAATGCAAAACCTAGCAGGTTGCTATGTCCTTCGGAAATGTACAAAATAATGCGTCTTGTCATCGAGCATTGGATTCATCGACATTTAAATGGAGCAATAAAACCTTATCTTCACTATATTGGTGTTGTCCACTGCAGCGGAAAAGTAGCATGGATGGGGACACAGGGCGGCCTCCACGTATTGATTTGGCTGCTGTCTGTGTCGTGTGTCATGCGGGAGAAACTTTAACGTCATTGATCTTTCTGTTCTTACAAAGCATTGTTTGCGTGTTCAGTGAAAGTAAACTGGTGTACGACATCAGATTCCCCACATTGCTGCATGGGCACTACTTTATCTCTGGGTGATGGTAATTTGCTGCTGTTGTAATTGTGATTAATTTATACGATCCACATTAATCACACTGTATCGCAAAAGATAAATCCAGAAGAAACTCTCATGCACCGCCTTTGCGACGTGTTCTCGGAGCGCTCTGGCGATACGAAGCTATTTTCTGCCATTTACTGATAACATTATTTCTTGGCTGAGGTTATTTTATTTTACTTTTTAAACAGCACACATCAGAAAAGCTGATGGCTTTTCATCTTGATCTCTGGGCTGGAATGAAAAGGCTTGAGCGATCATATTTGATGGGACAACGTGACATTTGATAGCATCTTAAGGCACCGTCATATTATTACAAATTATTTCACTTTCAGAATGAAAGGAGATTGGATGAAGTCTTTTGAAATCTAAAGATTACTTTTGGGAATTGCTATAGACTATTTAACTCTGAATTGGTGGTTCGGCTCCTTTTCTGGAGTAATTTATAGGAAAGGCACTAGAACTGGTGGATATAGGAGTGACTGTTAATACCATTCATTTGCCACGGACACAAAGCAAGGCCTACCACTTGGGCATGCGGTATTGTTGCTCGCTGGAAACAGACAGGTCTGCAATACTGGGTGAAGTAGGAATGACAGCAACCCGCGATATGAGCCACATAATGATGACGGGTCAGACGGGGATCCACTGAAAAGCAGAAGCGCACCGGTGTTGAATGAACAGCAGTTTGACAGAGGTCAGAAGGTTTGTGTGGAGCAGCAGGTGCAATATGGTGTGTTATTTTTGGTACGCTTTCCCAAGCACTGCCGGCAATCACATGCCACAGCCAAAAGCTCTTGTCTGCTTTCTACAGGAACTCCAACAGGCAAGCTTTTCAAAAGGAATTTGCTCGTTCACGCGACTTAAAGCAGGATACCATTATTTGAGTGGTCGGCATTTCTTATTGCTGTGGTTCAGTTCATCCTTAAGCTATGTGCAGCTTTCCATGCTATTGTTTCCCTTCCTTTATCTTTCAAGGACTTCACAGTCCTGGGTTGCTGTGGGGGTTGAAGGGGGAGAGGGGGAGAGAGGGAGAGAGAGGGAGAGAGAGGGAGAGAGAGGGGAGAGAGAGAGGGAGAGAGAGGGAGGAGAGAGAGAGAGAGAGAGAGGAGGGAGAGAGAGAGGAGAGAGAGAGAGTAGAGAGAGAGAGAGGGAGGGTGGGGGAGAGCGAGGGAGAGGGAGGGAGGAGAGAGAGAGAGAGGAGGGAGTGAGAGAGAGGAGAGAGAGAGAGAGAGAGAGAGAGAGAGAGGAGAGAGAGAGAAGAGAGAGAGAGACAGACAGACAGACAGAGAGAGACAGAGACAAGAGGGGGAAGTTGTCATGTGAAGTCTGTTTTTGTTTAAACATTGTTTTATATATCAGCGCGTTTGTGTGATTTCCTTCAGTGGTTCTTCAGTAGGAGAATGAATGAATGAATGAATGATCGTTTTAAGGCCATTTTTCCCCGCTACAGCGGGGGTTAGCCTTGCGGGCCCCATGACAATCATGGTTCCCTGTTTGAGGCAATGTTTTTATGGCCGGATACCCTTCCTGACGCCAACCCTTGGTCATGCTCTTACGATGCGCAGGGATACAGTGTGCCTATTCTGAATCGGGGTACACACCCCGATTTCTTCAGTAGGAGGATGTGTTTAAATGTAATGTTCTCACTTTTAAGCTGGTTCGGTTCCAGGTTTGAACCCTTTGATGGGAAACAGCCAGAAGGCTTTATCGTATTTAAAATCTATGGCTTTCTCACAGAGAATGTGTTAAGTTATTTGTGTATTTTTAGAGAACATGTGGTGCTTTGTTTGGAATTACAGGCCTTCAAATTTGTGTTATTGCCACATAGACCCGAACAACATGAGTGAAATGGAACTCCCAGCTGGCACAACTGAGTTGGACCAATGCTGGTTTGGGTTATAGCATAGTTGAGGATGGGGTCGTATGCACATTTTCAACATTAGCTTATGGATTTAAAAAGACTGTTGGTCTTCTGGTTACTGATGATGTCCAGAAAACATCGCATGTTATTGACATTGATCATCAAATCGACGTTTTTCCAACAGAATGGCCACTGTTATGCCATTGGGCAAGTGTATCTGTGCCAGCTGGGATGTCGGCTAATTAGTAGGATGTAAAATGCAATGCAGCTATGCAGTTCTTTTGTAAAATAAATGCGCAACTTGAAAATAAACAAAGTTAAGTGGCAAATATACTCAAATGGAAATAAATAAATTGTGTAAAATACACAATTTTCTGTCTGTCTGTCTGTCTGTCTGCAATACATTTGGTCGTTACTTATCGAATCAGAACCAAATTTGACAGGGGGACTGAGGGTCACATGACGGAAGTTGTAGCGATTTATCTCCCCCCAACTCCCTCCTGAAGGGGAATTTGCACCTTAGATGAACTCCGTGTTGAGGTGTATATCCATGTTAAGATAGCTTATCGTGGAGATTTTCCAAAGCCGATCGTCTAAACTAAATGAACCTTGTAACAAGTGTTCAAAGTCACCCCACTTTACGGAATATGAAATACCGAGTATGACGAGCTTTTATATTCATTGATATCTTCACTTTCCATTCGATATTACAAATGCCTAATTTCTGTAAAATTCACCATGAATTTGCAAGTGGTTTCTGTTTTGGCAATTATTCCTTGCCTCTGTGGGTCCATTATTCCAGTCTCTGAAAATCACGTGCTTTTTGTAGTGAATCACGTGCTCACAAAGACAAGACGTAGATGCCACCACATATTTAGATTTAATTTGATTTACCGCACTCTTTGCAGAGAGTCAGTGCCGCCATAGCAGCCTATTGGCAAGGGTTGTACTGGGTGGTTTGCCATTTCCTTCTCAGCATTGTTTGTCCATGCTCTATCCTCTTCAAAATTTTTTTACGATGAAGGCTCCAGTCACAGACTACTATAAAGTCCACATCAAGACCAGGCCCGAAATAAAAAAGCTGTATAGATAGAATAGTGAAGAAAGTGAGGATCGTCGAAGTTTTTGACAAAAAAATAATAATCTGCTTTTTGAAAAGAGGAAGGTCAAAAGTGTTTGGAAAGACAAGAGAAGGTAAAGATTTCCAGAGTTTGTCAGTGAAAGTTAAGAAACAAACATCATAATGGCCCAACCTTGAATTGCCAATGGCCACACAATAATCATGTGATGTAGTGGCTTGTCAAGTATGTTGTGGTCTCACTAATGGGAGTCGAGTATTTTCTCGGGAGCAGATACCGAATAAATATCTGTAGAAAAGAGAAAGAGAGCCAACTTTGCAGGGTAATTCGAGCGTGTCGAGTTTTGAGGTCAGATTGGGAGAGTTGTCAAGTCAGATTACTTTGGATTCAGTTCTGTCCAGTAAGTATGTGGAGCTAGAATCTCCCCAGATGTGAGAGCAGTAATCTGTACAAGGATGAATCAATCCTTTATATAGTTGAAGCAACTGTTGAGAGGAGAAGAATCTTCGACATCTGAACAGGACTCCCAGGTTATTTGAGGCAGACTTAGCTATTTGTGTAATTTATGGATTCCAGGATAAATTTGATGTTTGGGTAATACCTAGTAGATTTATTGTATCACATGTTGTAATTGTGGAGTTTTCAAAGGGAGATTGGAGAGTTGAGAGGAGTTTTAGAGAGAGAGAGATGGGAAGAAATTGAGTTTTAGAAGCATTAAACTTAACCTGATTACATTTGCCCCAATGGGAAATCTTGTTCAAATTCCGATTTAAAGAGGTGGTTGTGATAAAACGAGATGTAGATAGAGTGAGGGAAGATGGGGCAGATGGGAAAAACATGGAGAATGTAATGTCGAGTCATCAGCATATGAGTGCATTTGGTTATTTGTAGAAGAAAGAAGGTCATTGATAAAAAGAAGGAAGAGTGTTGAAGACAGGACAGAACCCTGAGGGACACCATTATTTATAGGGACCATCAACAATTATCGCAGATAAAGCTCGATTATGAGAGAGCAGAGTGAAGAAGGAAAGCCGAAAGAGGTAAGTTTGGATCTCAGACCCCGATGCCCAACTCTGTGAAACACTTTTGAGATATCAAGGCCTACACAAAGGATTCCCCAAAGTCTCTCAGAGAAGAGGCCCAGACATTTGTAATGTAAGAAAGGACATCACCGGTAGATCTTGCCTTGCGAAATCCATATTGATGGTCAGATAGAAGACTGACATTCAAGATGCTTGAGGAAATTTGAAATGAGAAGACATTCAAAGACTTTCGAAACAGAAGAAGTCAGAGCAATAGGACGGTAGTTGGAAGTGTTTGAACGATCACCCTTCTTTAAAATAAGCTGTACGAAGGCATGTTTCCAGGAAAGAGGAAAGGTTGGGTTTTTCAACAAAAGCGAAACAAACGACCAAGCACCGGTGCAAGTTCTGAATCACATTCCTTCAAGACACAAGGAGGAATGCCATCTTGTCCATATGCCTTGCATGCGTCCAGAGAGAGAAGTACTTTTTTGACTGCATGGGAAGAGATTATAGGGAGGGGCATATGATTGGTAAGGGGTGTATCAGAGGGAGAAGGAATGTTAGAGTCATCCAGTGTGGAGTAGAGGAGAAAAGAGAACCAAAAAGGAGTTGCTTTATCAGTCGGAGAGACAGCGATAGTATCATCAGAACGGAAAAGCGAAGGAAAAGTAGAGCGACAGAGGTTGTTGGAGATACTTTTCCTGAAGGACCAGAAAGATCTATGAGTGGAAGAAGATGAGAGGTTATCACTTTTCTTGTGGATAAAGGAATGCTTTGCTTCACGAATAGCATGTTTGCAATGACATCTGTCATATATGAAAGCTGAATGTGAGTCAGAGGATGAAGAGTTTTTCCATGTTGGATATGCCGCATCCCTTGCACGAATGGCCGCAAAGCAGGAATTATTGCATCAATAATTGGTAGGAGAGATAGCCTTGAAGGAGAAGGGGATATAAGACTCTGTTCCTGCAACGATAACTTCAGCTGCGATAACTTTTCCGTTCTGATGATTCAGCAACGATAAGTTCAGCAGAGATAGAGGCATCGCTCCAGAAGAGGCAGTGATCTTCCCAAGCTAAGTCAGAAAATTGGTTTTGTAAGAATATAAATGCATGTAGTATGTAAGCATATATTCAGTATGTATACATACAGTCGTGGCCAAACATATTGGCACCCTTGCACTTTTATCAAATAATGCGCCATTTCTTCCAGAAAATTGTTGAAATTTTAAAATATTTTGGTATCCACAGATGTATTTCTTTGGTTTGCAGTGGAACAAAACAGCTTATTTGCGTAGCTAAATCCTAGCTTATTCCACACAGAAATCCTAAAATGACCCACACAATATTATTGGCACCTTTTAGAAGTTGTTAGAAATAATTAGATTTCAAACAGGTGATTTTCCTTTACTTTGGAATTGAACTCACCTGTGGTGAGTTGCAGATGCCTGCAATATAAAAATCACTCATTCAACCAGTTTGAATGGAGAAAAGGAGTCATTCTGCTGTTTTGTGTCACTGTGTGTACCGCAATGAGCACGGAGAAAAGAAAGAAAACCAGAGAATAGTCTGAGGAGGTCAGACACAAGCTTGTAGCCAAGCATGGACAATCTCAAGGCTACAAGTCAATCTCCAGAGATCTTGATGTTCCTGTGTCCACCGTATGCAATGTTATGAGGACGTTTAAGGCCCATGGCACTGTAGCCAACCTCCCTGGACATGGCCGCAAGAGAAATCTTGATCGAAGATTGCAGCGAAGGATTGTCCGTATGGTGGAGAAAGCACCGCGATCAACTGCCAAACAGATTCAAGCTGACCTTCAGAAACAAGGTACGACAGTTTCAACTCGAACCATCCATCGCCAACTCAACTAGATGGTATTCATAGAATACTTACCCTGCACAGTTAACTTGCTGCGAGCCAACTCTTCTGTTTTTGAACATTTTAAAATCTTTGATCCAATATGGCTGCCAGACCACATGAGCGATGACATCATAAATTTATATTCTCTAATATAATTGTTGCATAGATCACGCTCAATACATTGCAAACTGATCAGACTAAGCGTTGTCCCTGTCGAATTTTGACGTCATAATTATGGCACCAATAACGTCGTCATTAACAACACCTATTCCCCATATGGAGTTCTTTACAATGAGCCATGTTTCAATTTTTTCCATGTAGCGGTTTTGGAGCTAGAGATGCAACATTTTTCGGTTTTTCCAAGATGGCACCTGTACCACATGACCTATGACATCATGATCATTAAAATATTCTGGAGGTGCTCCTATGGTGAAAATTCCGTGTCAATCCGACCAACGGTTGCTGAGAAAATGAATTTTTAAAATGCAGACATGTACGGCACACGGCACAAGTACGTATGTACACAACTGTGCAGGGTAAGGCCCAAATGAAAAGGCAAAATATCAGAAATTGAAGGCTTTTTTTATTTTAAACGAGTTATATAAACATCCGTTAAATCATATCACACGCAAATCATCAAAATCTAAACAGTACTTGTAGAATTTCAATAAAAGCCACATCACTGTTCATATCGGTAAATATTATTCCATCGTGTTTGGAAAAACTGGAATATTGGAAAATTTGAAAAAAATTTGGAAAAACTATAGCCTATTTTACTCCAGGGTGTCCCAGGATTACCCACCCAAAATTTCGTTGCGATCGGTGCAGCCGTTTTTGCGGTACCTGGGAACAGACAGACATTTGGTGAAATATAGTAAGATTTAATTTGTGATTGGAGTTATGCTGTTTGGAATGAAAATAGAGATATTTAGTTGAAGTGAATGACGAAATGCCATGACGGTTTCTACTTTCTAAGCGTGACATTCGCGGATCGCCATATGCAGATTCACCATTGACTGGGTATAGAACCATTCAAACGGGTACGTTTTTCGTGGAAGTCCTTCAAGAACCTGCTGTCCATGCTTGATGTTCCACTACAGGTGGCACAGGAATGTGGAACTTATTGGTTCCATGGTTTACCATTCATCATTTTTTTTACCTAAGTCTTTGACGAACCTGCTGTCCATGTCTGACGTGCGACTGAAGGTGCCACAGTAATGTGGAATTTATTGGTTTCATGCTTTAGCATTCACCGTTTCTGCATTGTCCGTTTGTTTATGCCCCCAACCTCGCTGGCATGTGTGTATGTATGTATATATGTATGTATGTATATATATATGTATGTATGTATGGATGTATATATGTATGTATGTATATATGTATGTATGTATATATGTATATATGTATGTATGTATGTATGTATATATGTATGTATGTATGTATGTATGTATGTATGTATATATGTATGTATGTATGTGTATATATGTATGTATGTATGTATGTATGTATGTATGTATGGATGGATGTATATATGTATGTATGTATATATGTATGTATGTATATATGTATATATGTATGTATGTATGTATGGATGTATATATGTATGTATGTATATATGTATATATGTATGTATGTATGTATGTATCTATATTATAATAGCCGTAGATGATTCTGTCTGTCTGTCTGTCTATCTGTTGGGTGTCTGTCCGGGGTGTGGCTTACTCGGTTTGCAGAGTAGCTCCACCCATAGCTCCACCCATTCTGGGAGAGCCTTCATATAATTATAAACAAATATCCACCATTTTATTAACTCGCGTAGCTTTGAGGCCTGTTTTGTAGGCCCGTGGTATCTTGCTCTCTCCCAGTTTTATTTCAAATCAAATTCGATATATCATTTCATTTTTCACAGTCGCTAACATAGTTTTAGACTCGGTTGAAAAAAAACGGGAAGAAAATCCGATGAAAGTTGCCCTTTATAGAACGAAATGATTTCTCAAAGGCCTGTAACATAAAGCCCATTCATTGAGTCTCCCTCACGGCTTTATCTCGACTAATTCACCATCACAGTCGCTGGGATGGTTCAAGTCTCAGTTTCAGCTAAAGGAGTAAAGTTGAGAAAATCGGCGACATGTATTCCGACAGCCGTTTTGAATGTGTCGACTGTTAGCTGTTACGTCGGCACGGGGAAGGAGGGGAAGGAGAGAGGAGAGAACGTTCCCAGGACTTCATTATTTAAATTATCACTTAGTAAAAATACAGCGACTGAATACTGAAGTTCGGGATCCAATCAAAGTGTAATTATATTTTTCCATATCCCTGGGGTGTACATACAGAGTTTGTTTTAAGCGAGTCAACTCTTTTCCAACCATGGAATTAAACAATACAGTACTTCAAAAATTTACATAATAATGTAAACTAACTATGGAATACAATATTTATTAATAACGTTTGGTTTTAATCTATTTTTACTTTGTAAAGCGAAAAGTTATCGATACATTAAAGTTTAAAAATGAAGAAGAGTCATGGGCTCCATAGGCCGACGATCGGCTTCTGTATGCTCTGTATGTCTGGATGATTGGATGTGCATTTTAAGACTCAATCAACACGTCTTCGATCATGAATTACTTTCAGAACAACTCGAGCAAAGGAAACGAGGTAATGCCTGTTTCGTTCGGGGCGATTATACACCACCCAAAGAAAATGCGTTTCACAGCTGCAGGAACTACAATCGTGAAATCTTAATTTATTTATTTTTAAATCGTGAAATCTTTAATTTAATTTAATTGAAAAAAAATTGTTTTCACATGAGTTTCCGTGTGTGTGTGTCACCCACTCCAGTGTGTGTGTGTGAGAGTGAGGAGCGATTGGAGAGGAGAGTGAGGAGCGATTGGAGAGGAGAGTGAGGAGCGATTGGAGAGGAGAGTGAGGAGCGATTGGAGAGGAGAGTGAGGAGCGATTGGAGGGGAGTGTGAGGGATTGGAGAGGAGTGTGAGGGATTGGAGAGGAGTGTGAGGGATTGGAGAGGAGTGTGAGGAAGTATTGGAGAGGAGTGTGAGGAAGTATTGGAGAGGAGTGTGAGGAAGTATTGGAGAGGAGTGTGAGGACGTATTGGAGAGGAGGTATTGGAGATGAGGGTGAGGAGGTATTGGAGAGGAGTGTGAGGAGGTATTGGAGAGCAGTGTGAGGAGGTGTTGGAGAGCAGTGTGAGGAGGTGTTGGAGGGGAGTGTGAGGAGGAGTGGGATTGGAGAGGGGTGAGGGTGGAGAGAGGAGAGTGTCAGGTGGAGAGGAGTGAGGGGTCACATATTATGTGAAATATATAAATTGTGTTAATTACACCATTTCTGGATCTGATGAATTGCCAGTAACCATTTTGTAAAATTTAATGTGCAGCATCTAAATCAAGATGTAAAAATGTAACACACGTTCATGCCCGTGGGATTCCCACGGGTGACCCCACGAGACTGCAGCAAGAAAAAGAACGAGACGGGAGAACGAGACCCTCGACGAACGTGATCACAGACTCGCACAGGATGCTGCTGCAACGACGATGAGGAGGGTTGGAGAGGAGCAAGGGGTTGGAGAGGAGTTAGGGGTTGGAGAGTGAGGAGCTATGGGTTGGAGAGTGAGGAGTTAGGGGTTGGGAGTGAGGAGCTAGGGGTTGGAGAGTCAGGGGCTAGGCGTTGGAGAGGAGCGAGAAATTGGAGACGAGTGAGGGGTTGGAGAGTGAGGAGCGAGGGGTTGGAGAGCGAGGAGTTGGAGAGGGAGGAGCTAGGGGTTGGAGAGTGAGGGGCTTGGGGTTGGAGAGCGAGAAATTGGAGAGGAGCAAGGGGTTGGAGAGTGAGGCGCGAGGGGTTGGAGAGTGAGGAGTTGGAGAGTGAGGAGCGAGGGGTTGGAGAGTGAGGAGCGAGGGGTTGGAGAGTGAGGAGTTGGAGAGTGAGGAGCGAGGGGTTGGAGAGTGAGGAGTGAGGTGTTGGAGAGTGAGGAGCGAGGGGTTGGAGAGCGAGGGACGAGGAGTTGGAGAGCGAGGGGTTGGAGAGCGAGGAGCAAGGGGTTGGAGAGCGAGGAGCAAGGGGTTGGAGAGCGAGAAGCGAGGGGTTGGAGAGCGAGGATCGAGGGGTTGGAGAACGAGGAGCTAGGGGTTGGAGAGCAATGAGCTAGGGGTTGGAGAGCGAGGATCTAGGGGTTGGAGAGCGAGGAGCTAGGTGTTGGAGAGTGAGGAGCGATGGGTTGGAGAGTAAGGAGCGAGGGGTTGGAGAGTGAGGAGGAAGGAGTTGGAGAGTGAGGGCCGATTGGAGCGGAGAGTGAGGACCGATTGGAGCGGAGAGTGAGGGCCGATTGGAGCGGAGAGTGAGGGCCGATTGGAGCGGAGAGTGAGGAGCGATTGGAGAGGAGAGTGGGGAGCGTTTGGAGAGGAGAGTGAGGAGGGATTGGAGGGGAGTGTGAGGAATTGGAGAGGAGTGTGAGGGATTAGAGAGGAGTGTGAGGAAGTATTGGAGAGGAGTGTGAGGAGGTATTGGAGGGGAGTGTGAGGAGGTATTGGAGGGGAGTGTGAGGAGGAGTGGGATTGCAGAGGCGTGAGGGTGGAGAGAGGAGAGTGTCAGGTGGAGAGGAGTGAGGGGGCACATATTATGTGAAATATATAAATTGTGTTCATTACACCATTTCTGGATCTGATGAATTGCCAGTAACCATTTTGTAAAATTTAATGTGCAGCATCTAAATCAAGATGTCCAAATATCACACACATCCATGCCCGTGGGATTCCCACGGGTGACCCCACTAGTATATGTATATTGCTGATATCGGAACCGACAAGTGGAACGAGCCGATATCGGCTATCTTTCGGTAATCTGTACCGGCAGATTACAATCAGTGTAGCGTTCCGATGACCGAGTAAAGCTGTACTGTACTCTATACAACCCCCAAACCTTGAGAAGCTTTCATGCTTGTTTAGAGCAAATTCCAATAAACAAATTGAAGAAAACAACGTTTGCTTTAGAAACAGCTGCGAGTGCAAAGAAAAACCTGACGGCTCATACTGTAGTGTATCATGCGATGGCTCTTCCTGACTTCCTGGCAGAGTACGTCTTGACGTCATACATTGCAGACGTGCATCAAAGTGTCCGTTAAATTAATTATTTTCGCATTTCAAAGGTGGACTCACAGTATTCTGGCTCCCTGAGCAAAATGGGGCACATTTTACATGCAGTTTGTGAAATTACTGCTTCATCCGTTAGACCATATGCTGTGACGTGGTCTCCCGCAATATCACGTGATCCTAAGGCGCATGGTGTTCCCAAAACACGTAACCAAACACGTGGAGCTCTATTTATTCCTCCGTAATAACAATTACTTCGTTGTTAATCTCTTCCTCTTATCCTCGTTATTTGCCGTTGCGCTCATTGTTTCTCTCATCAACTCCATTCGTGATTTCGATGATCGATGTATTTAATTAATTAATAATTGTTCGGGACGGAATCCATTTGTAACCTGGGGATTCGCTGTTCCTGCATTTTCATATTTCGTGTTAAACTTGATTTTCACAAGATTAGACAAATAGGAAACGCCTCATTTTATATCCATCAATAACTTATCGAATGAGCACACTACACCTATCCTTCCAACTTTCTTTCTTTCTTTCTCTGTTCCCCTCTTTTTCTCATTATCTTTCTTCCTTTCTTCCTTCCTTTCTCTTCCTTCCTTTCTTCTCCCTTCCTTTCTTTCTTCCTTCCTTTCTTCTCCCTTCCTTTCTTCCTTTCTTCCTTCCTTCCTTTCTTCTCCCTTCCTTTCTTCCTTTCTTCCTTTCTTCCTTTCTTCCTTCCTTTCTTCCTTCCTTCCTTCCTTTATTCTCCCTTCCTTTCTCCCTTCCTTTCACCCTTCCTTCCTTTCTTCCTTTCTTCCTTCCTTTCTTCTCCCTTCCTTCCTTCCTTTCTTCCTTCCTTTCTTCTCCCTTCCTTTCTTCCTTTCTTCCTTTCTTCCTCCCATTCTTCCTTCCTTCCATGTGAATGTTTCTTCATCAGAATGAACATTACCGCACAAAGTACCTCATTGTTCATTAATAACAGAATGCTGTTCTGTTCGATGAACCAATCGATTTGAAAAGGGATTCAAAATGTATCGATTCACAGTCACTGAATAACGTCAATACGTCCATCCGGGCATGGTACCGATCAAGCACGATAAACACTTAATGTGCGAAATGACGTCATTATTTAATTATTTTATAATCGGCAGATTTTTCTTTTCAAATCGGTTATGGTCAAATTTCCTAATCGGCACAGCACGTGTGTGTGTGTGTGTGTGTGTGTGTGTGTGTGTGTGTGTGTGTGTGTGCGTGTGTGTGTGTGTGTGTGTGTGTGTGTGTGTGTGTTTTCATTTGCCATATACTGTATGTATAAATACATTGATGTGAAGTGAATAAAAATAGTCAATGATCAGAAATATAAATTCTGAGTTATTGGAACTTGAATGTTGTTTCCCTCTCATGGGCTTCACTCAGAAATTCTCGCAAATGAAGAGGTCATTTGGGCTGTTTGTAAGGCCAAATTTAACGTCTTCTTTTTCTGAATGTCCTTGCACATATTCATCTTAATAAAGTGATTATATTTCATTTCAGAACATTTGACATTTAGATCTATGGCTAAACAAATATTCATTGTGATTCCACTCAAGTCGATTAATCATAAAACACCTTTTCACGTTTTCTCTTTCAGCTTTACAAGTATATATGCTGATCGTGCTGCCCTGCCAAATGATGGGATGCTGAAAGGTGTCTCGGCTTTCTTGGTAGGTCCATTTTGAACTACGTACAACTGTCCATTTTGGTTTTCCCAATAATATTGCTCAATGTTGATGACATGATGGATTCACCAAAGTATATGTTTTGATGGGAATGTGGCAGATTCAATGAGAAACCCATTAATATATACTTTTCCACATATTCCTCATTGTGGGCTATGTGTGTATTTAGCCACACGGTGTGCGGTAATATATTCCTTGCAGTGGGTATGGGTTGGCAAGGTGGTGAAAACGATTTCAGTTAACTGTGCTGTGCATGTCTCACTATTGCAAATCTACTTGAACTACATGGCAGAATTGCTCGAGTGATCAACTTAAAGAACGATGTTACTAATCTCATCTATGTGGACTGTTGTTGGGGGAATCACTGATGCTGCAGAGTAAGCAGGAGTCTGGAATTTGGAAGGAGGCCAAGGTATTTGCACACAGTGATCTAGTGTTTGCAAAGGTTACCATGCATTTTTGCTCATCCACATTTGGAGTCAAGCGCACAGGACAGCTGGTGTAAAGTTCCATCTGAAAAATGGCATGCTCTTTGTAAATTATAAATGATCAAATACTGCTCTTTCTGGATGAATCCTAATTCTTCGCTTGTGTGGTTTTTCCACCTTGTCTTCTTGGAATGAATCATCCATGTTTTCGATCAATACAACAATAAATGTTGGATGTTAATTTGAATTCAATTGCAATGGCAAAAAGTTTTTATTTTTAGCAACAAGAAACGTATCACACCAAAGAAAAATCTCTTCCTGAATTCAGTTAACATAAACACCAGGCTTTTGTTGGAATATACTATGGTCGAAGTCTTGATTGAATGGCCAATTTGATAGTCCCACCGAAACACTTGGTTCATGATAGTGGGATCCTCGGTGGAAACGCCCACACAGTGTCTTGATTAGTTGCCATCTGATGTCTTTGGAATTAATTTAAATGCTCAATCATATCTGTGACCTACTTGTGATATATGTGTACACACACACACACACACACACACACACACACACACACACACACACACACACACACACACACACACACACACACACAGTTGGAACCGCAAATGTGGGGGCATTATTTCAATGGTACAAGGGGGGATAGGTTCCCAGTGGTTCCTGATTCAGCGAAAATCCCTCAAATGTCGAGGAAAATCCAGCGAATGTTGAGGAAAATCCGCGAATGTCAGGGAATTGTTTCAATTGTGAGAAGGGTGACAGCTTAATGCACTAATGTATGCAGTATAGTGTTTACATTCTGTACAGTAACTCGTGGGTGATGACATGTTACGCAGCTGGTGGGATGTCCTGTGAAGAAATGTTCACAGTGTGAATGGTGGGAAATCCCACGAAGCTATGTTCACTGTGTGAATGGTGGGATATCTCGCGAACCTCGCTTATAGCACGGCTAAAATATTTTTTACGTGGCCGCGAAAAGCCATGAATACGCGAAGTCCAGGGCTGCAAATGTAGAAGCTTGTCATACTCACTGCTTGTGGAAAATGTTTTTTTTTTTGTGTGTGTATGTCCATTTGCTTTGTGTGTGGCTGGTAGAAGATATGTTTTAGAACTATTATACTCGTGACTCATGGAAATTTGTTTTTTTTAAACCCGCGAAAAACCGTGAATACACAGGACACAGGGCCGCGAATGTAGAAGCAGGTCGCATTTCATCAACTGCGAATATGCAGAACCTGCGAATGTTGGGACCACAAATGTCGGGGTCTGACTGTATGTACAGTATATGTGTATGTATGTATGTATGTATGTATGTATATATTTGTACTAGGCCGATATCGGCAACATTTTGGTAATCTGCTTCAGCCGATTGGAGTCAGTGTGAGTGGCAATTACCGATTACAATACTGTATTCAACCCTAATTGCCTTCAACACCTCAATAAAGCTTTGAAGTAAATTGAGCTCTACTTTAGTAGGATATTGTACACCGCTCCTTTCCTATTCCATCTCCAGCCGGGCAGCATTGGGGGCTCGGCGATCGGGCCTCGACGAAGACGCGCGCTGAAAGGGAGTATTCAGTTTTCACTCCGGTTGTTTGTTTGCTTTCTTTCTTTCTTTCTTGTTTGTTTGTCCGGGCGATATCTCAGCCATCCTTTGAGCTAGGAAGCTGAAATTTCGGCACAATATTGAGCAAGTGCTTTGGCAAAAACAGTATTTTTTGGTTTTTTGATTAATCAATGAATTGATCAATTACTTAATTATTATTGATTTAATAAGTACTTATTTATTTCCTTTCTCATTTGGGCTATATCTCAGGCACCATTTGAGTTAGAACCACCTTTAGAGGCCATTTGTCCCCGCAGAGCAAGGGTTGGCCTTTTTCGGGCACCGTCGTCCCCTTTTTGAAGCAATGTTTTATGGCCGGATGCCCTTCCTGCCGCCAACCCTGTTAGTCGCCTCTTGCAACACACAGGGAATTACCAGTGAACTGGTGCTCAATTTGCTGACCTCGGAAGGATGACAGGCTGAGTCAATTTGAGTTAGGAAGCTGATATTTGGACATGCCAATGACCAAGTGATGTGGCTATATAGGATATTTTTGATTTATTGATTTATCAATTAATTGATTAATTATTTAATTATTTGATTAATAACTTGATTGTTTTTTTTTTTAAAGTTACGGATTCGGATGAAACGGTGGTGGTTTAGGTATTGACTATTCTATTAGCAAATATTAGGTGCCCCGGCAATGCCACATGCTGGAGGATGTTATTTATTTATTTGGCAAAGGGGCGGTGTACTTTGTATCAGTACTAGTTGTGGTATTTCGCACATACCTCGTCAATAACCACAGTATTTTGATTGAGGAGCTCGGAAAAAATGATCATTCCATCTATTGAGGACACCATCTTGGTCTGTTGGAAGGACATTTCCGTTAGTTGATCGGACTGGGTGGTCCATAGTTCGAAGGTGCTCCATAGATAGCTTTGACGGAATTGAATAAACTAGGGCATGCCCGTACTATATATATGCCCGTACTATATATATATCTAAAATTATATCCCCCCCCTCTATTTACATGAAATGGTTTGGTCCATTCGCAACGCCAAAGCGAACGGCGAACGGCTTGCGAGTACGGTGACAATCCCTCGCCTCTATTTACATGAAATGGTTTGGTCCATTCGCAACGACCACAGAACACCCCCCCCTCTATTTACATGAAATGGTTTGGTCCATTCGCAACACCAAAGCGAACGGCGAACGGCTAAATCGCCATAGCTCGGTAACTACTTGTCCGATTAATTTCAAACCTTGAAAAGGCACATCCTCGGGTCCCCAGCAATATACCTGGCAAGTTTCAAGTATATCGGACCGGTAGTTGTCGAGAAACAGCGGTCACAGACAAACATACATACATACATACATACATACAAACATACAAACATACAAACATACAAACATACACACAGAGATTACTGGAATTATAGATAGATGGACCGCAACGCCAAAGCGAACGGCGAACGGCTAAATCGCCATAGCTCGGTAACTACTTGTCCGATTAATTTCAAACCTTGAAAAGGCACATCCTCGGGTCCCCAGCAATATACCTGGCAAGTTTCAAGTATATCGGACCGGTAGTTGTCGAGAAACAGCGGTCACAGACAAACATACATACATACATACATACAAACATACAAACATACAAACATACAAACATACACACAGAGATTACTGGAATTATAGATAGATTAAGCATGTCATGACTATCTGCTGTGGAACTGTGGAATCTCTTCAGATTTGTTTGTATACCATGTATTTATTCTTGATGTCACAAATTTGATGTTGGACTTCTCCACGGAGATCATAGAATGTATTTATTTTGGCTTCAGAACTAATATTGCTTTGCCAGACTGTGAATGCAGCTCATTTACAATAAATTATCTGCTTGATGACTCATTTTCATCAAATTACATGACATCAATTACAATTTCATTATCGTTACACTTTGGGAACATTCGTTAATCTTTTCTTCACTTGATGCAATTGTTGGAACAGTAAAAAAAATGTTAAGTTTAATGCTTTGGTAATATGGACAAGGAGAGAGGATAGCCCGGCTTAAAGCTTAGTTATAAGATATACGCTAGTTATAAGAATCTGTACATTTCATAAAATGTACTGATTTCACTCCAGATTCCGGCACTTATTTTGGCCTGGACATCCGATCCTCAAACCCATACACAGATTTTGATTATATACTTTAATTAGTTTGTGAGAGAAGATCGTGTTTCAAAGCCAAGGCACATTTGAATAGGCTGAAAGAAATTGGCAGCTGAAGAACCCAGTGATGAGAGAGAGGGCTGACCAAGGTGGTGCACTACCACTTTGGTAAAGCTTATTTTGTTGTTTTTTTGTGATGAAAATCCCATAAATTATCTTCATTAAGAGTATTTAAACACCCTCAAACACCCAGTTTTCATTCCTACACCCCTTTGGAGTTCGCTTAGCGTGCATGCAATGTTTGGGGCCACTAGGTTTCATGGTTTTGGAGTTATGGAGAAGACATACACACTATCTGATGAACTGACTGACACACATTGTCTTTTATTATTATAGATTATGTAGTATATGGTTCACTTGTACTGGAAGCATTTACCATTACACTAGTTTACCAGAAAAGTGTCGTTATTTTTGTTAATGCAGAATCATGTCACTACCACTACCGGAAACCTGTTTGGCCTGTTGAGTGTTGCCATGTGAACCGATGGCTCATGATGCTCAGAACCCATTATACAAAATATTTCTCCATTGTCTGCTAATTAATGTCCTTGTAAGTTACCTGAAAGTACATTTATGTCTATTAATGCCTTTGTTCTGCTTGTGATTTACATACAAGTTCCACTATGATCAATGTAAAAAAATTAAATTCCATTAACGATCCAGTACCTGTGTTTCACTGGTGTATGTACAATGTTAACCCACGTGGAATTTTTTTTTTTTTTCCTACTGTAACCAATTGCGACTTCTCGCTGGTTAACAATTGGAGTTGCTTAACCCATCAATTATTATTAAGGTAAATATTGTTACGTGTAAGGAGGCCAGTAGGATCCATCGCTAGATTGTGGTAAGAATAGTATGGACCATGTCATCACATCGGTTAGATTCCTCTTGTAAATGATCAGAGTAAGTCATGTGGTAAAATGTGCACAGAGGAGGCTGTGAGTGTTAACTTTAAGACAGTGTAGGGTGAGAATGCTGTGTAAACACCCCTGTAAATCAGGCGAGGCCAGATGAGGCCAGATGAGGTCTTGTGGCACCAGGTATTTAACACCAAAGGCACACTGGAAATCAAATTCACTTTCGGAGGAGTGACCATTACATACTGTTTGGTCAGCAAGCCACGCAAGTTATGGCAGCAAGGTTTGCTGCGGAGCCCTGGAGGAAGATGGAACTTGATGAATTTCCCCACTGAAGGGAGGGATGGCCCAGAAGATGGTCCCACCCACAAGCAGTGGGCGGCCAATATAAGGGACTTCCTATACATGGGGCGGTCCCAGAGTTAACGAGGGTAGTGGCCGCACTGCGTGCGGCAGTTGAGCTTTACACACGGCCATGTCAACATTTTGCTCTATCTTTTCTTCGCCCTTCGAGCAAGAGACATTCCTCTCATCTCGCCTCCATCATCACCATTACCACAGGTCCTTTGGTCCCTGAGCTGCACTTTGCGCCGTGCAGCGTTGAACCACACAGCCATGCCATTTTGGTAGAGCCCTAACCAGCTCGTGCCAGCCACAATTCCTTGCCTGTCCCCATTGTTCGTCTTGTAAACGGTGCCATTAGGCAGTTTAGCTTTGTTTATTTGCTATTGTACATAAGTTGGGTTATTCATGCCTCACCTCCCCCATTCGTTGTCCTCGTGAACCAGATCTGTCCAGGTTCTGTTATCTGGTTTACCACATGTCGTATTTCATTATAATAGACCTTTTGATTATAAGAGACATTTTCCCGCGTCCTCCCACGCGTTGCACCACCAAGTCCGGCCTTGGATTGGAGCAATTCTTGGGGTTTTACAAATGGGAAAGAACAGTTAATTGATCACAGTGTGAATTTGGTAAGTTCAGTGATCTTCAGGAGGGGCAGGAACATCTGGCATTAGTTAGACCTGTAGAAGTGACAATATTTTGGATACTACATCAATATGTGGTTTCAAAAAATTATCAAGAGACTTCGGCATAGACTGGGACTCAAATCTGCTTTGACAACCTTGTTAATTCTTCGTAATATTGTTTCTCTTGTCATTTAGACCATCTGAGTGCAGTTTGGATTTTTTCCTGCAGGAATCTTTAGTGGTATGGCACATTCTAATGTACAAATCCAAGCAGCTTTAACAAGATGAAAGAAAATGTTAACACTCAAAGTGCACCCGACACGGTAGAGAAAGGCTTTCTTCTCCATTAACTGAAGGGTACAATTGCATGGATTGCCAAAGCAATCGAGGATGCTGATGCTTGGTTTCTTTGTTTATGCGATGGAATCACCAGGCTGTGTGACAGATTGGCATTACCATATCAGCTTGGGAGAAAATGTAAGTGCTTTGTTTGCATCCCAAAATAATTTATTTAATGCACATTGCAGCAAATACCTCGGCGTCCTGATGCCTTTATGCCCGCAATGAGACTCAATTTTTGAAGATTCTATATTTTTGGTAAAAAGCTAATCCCACTGGCTTACAGCAACATATAATTCTTCACTTGATTCAAAACTCTGAGAGCAGAGTTGGGTGTGGCTTAGCCCGTTAGCATTAACCCAGGCAAGGCAGGGCAGCTACCAGCCCCGTGCCAGACTTGCCGCTTGGTCCCGCTAACGATTAGTTTGGTACATGATGAAATGTCTTGCAATGCTCTCATCCACCCCATGCCCTCCACCAACCCCTGTCTCTACCACTGAATTTACCACGCTCATTGCACCGGGCCCTTTTCTGGAAAGTCTGTAGCTGGATCAGTCACCTTTGCTAACTTTACACTCAGCCAAGGCTATATTTTTAGTTCCTCAAATGGCTACTTCATTCACCATTGTTATCGGGTTTGAACAAAGTTGGGAAATATTTTCTTATGGAGATGTACGTCAAACAACCTTGTGTTGTTCGAAGTAAATCCAATCTTTTGCTATACCGACCTATTGCAATTGGCTGGCAGAAAATTAGCAAGATAACCAGATTATTGCATCACCAATGCATGCTAAGTAATTTTCACCTTGAGAGTCAACATGTGTGATGCATATCATCATACAATTCAAGAAGTGTCCGTTTGTGGGTTTGTTTGTTTGTTCTACGTATGTGCACTCTTGAACCGCTGAATGGAATGAGTTGAAAACTGGTGGTTGTGATCAAGCTTTTAGGGTGGTTGTGATCAATTTATGATGTAAATGAATTGCAAAAGCGCTTTGCTCTAGAGTCTAGGCTATCTAGAGAGGGCAATTTCTTTGTGATCGGACAAACCTTCATCGAGTTATAGTGAAAATGTTAGATTGTTTATAATTAGGTCATGACCTTAAAAATTAGGGCATGGTCAAAAACTTGTCAATCTCACATTCTTTGTATTCCCATTATTAATGCAAAAGTAATTCTTAAAGTCCCAGCAGTCTCTGAGATACAGCTCAGATAGTGGCAGAAAAAAAAGGAATAAAAACCCTTTAATGTTGGTTTAGTATTCGTTGAAGTCTAAGAAACTCTGAGGAACAATTAAAAACTGGGGGCACTAAAGGTGGTTTTACTAAAACTAAACTTACTTTACTAAACCACCAAAAGGTGGTTTTATACCATTTTAGGTTATGACCAAGAAAAAATAATGCTTTTTTGTCATTGCTCAATTTTTCCAATGCAGGATCTTAAAGACCGCTTGGCCATCCAAGATGTCCTTGCATTATAATAGTGTACCTGCACTGATGTTTTGCACCTGAAATTTGATCAGTGTCCTTGACCTCCTTTTTTGAGATTGTGACCTAATTAACTAAAAACACCTTTTTGATCATAACTTGAATAATTTTGTGTAGATAGAATGTAGATGGGACACATTTTCTGAATTTACACTCTTTCCCTAAATGTTGAAGATCAAGGGCCTATGGCGGTCCGGAAATAATATGGCCATCATTGGATCGCTGGTGCCGGTGGAGGCGATCTAGACGATAGGTTTGTGATCGCAGATATTTAGTTTGATTTTGATGTATCGTATTCTTTACAGAGCTATGGTGCTGCTGAAGCAGTTTCTTGGCAAGAGTTATACTGGATGATGTGGTTTGCCATTGGCTTCCCAGCATTGTTTGTCTGTGCTCTATCCTTTGAAATGCTTCGCATCAAGCAAGGAAGCAACATGCACCATTTTTTAAGTGTTTGGTATGACTTGGCTGGAATTTGAACCACCGACCTGCCAGACTCAGAATAGACATGCTAACCATTACACCACCGAGTGTGATGTTGTTCCGAATATACAACAAACAAATAAACCAGAAACTGCCATAAATCAAGTTAGAGGAAGAATTAGTGTTTGCTAATTGATTTGTCTGTCTTTGTGGTTTCAGATATTGTTTCCTGGTTTGATAAAGTATATGGCAGTGGATACTGAGATTGCTTGGTATCATTAAATATGGATCTCATCCAAAAAGCCAGATTTGAAACACCAGCGCTGAATTCCCCCACATTTTGCTGATGTGAAAATGCACGTACGTGCACGTACACGCAAGCATCCGTTGAGTTATGCTTGTCGACAGCAAGATGTAGAGCTCTAATCCTTGGGGAAGCCTCTTCAGCTGACGCCGCTTGCCGCCTTTGCCGGAAGCTGGCTTAGGTAAGCTGTGTGCAGGACATACCACATATTTTATAGCCAGAGTAGCCTCGCCTGGAATTAAGATGCGGCAGCTGTTGCAAATAACCTCACACTTTTGGTCTGGGATGCAAGGCAGTTTTACTTTTTGCCTTTCTATTCAGAAATTAAAATAAATGTATAAAATGTACCAGATGATGATGAAATCATGCCAAAAGGCAGCAGGATTCAGTTGACTGTGGATTCTGTCTTCTTGTTTACTGGTGTTTCAATGAGATACTTGAGGAATGAAGTGAATGCCGCTTTGATTAGGGGACGATAATGAATTTGCAAATTAAGATAACTCTTACAACCTCAATCTTTTCAACATAATCATCATATTCAAGCATGCTACAGATGTAAGATTGTTTGCTAATTGTATGCCTCTGTGACAAAGTCAACAAAGGCATTTTGTTTTCGGCTTGACCCCGTCCGTTTGTGCGTCTGTGCCTCCATCCGTGCTTCCATGACAGGTTGTTTTTGGTTTTGGTATACTTAGTCGAGGCTCTTGTATGAGGTAACACATCGAACACATAATAAAGGGAGCAGGAGAGGACAGGGGGAGAGAGAGGGAAGCACAACAACAGTCAAGAACAGGGACTTCAGGAGATATGTGAAAGAAAGAGGACTGGGGTGGGGTACACAGGATAAACAAGATGGACACTACAGGAAAGAAAATGGAATTTGAAGAAGGTGGGGGTGGATTAATGGGGATAGAAAAGAACAAGACTTTAAATGGGGGAAGAAATGAGATGGTGGTGAATAGCTGTTTCAAAGACCTGAAGGGAGGAGTGGGATTGAAGAGAGTGAGGGAGTTTGTTCCAGAGGCAGGAGAAAAGATGAATGAAAGAGTGAAGGTGAATAGTGTCTTGATTTTGGCAAGAAGAGGGTTGCTGGCAGATCTTGTGCATTCTGAAGGAATATTTGGGGGCCAGAGCACAGACAGGGCAGGGGGAGCAAGGCCGGAGAGGAGTCTGTGGAAGACAGAAAGACCACCAACCTGCCTGTGGTGAGCGAGTGAAAGGCCCTCAGAATCGGCTTCATCGCGGGAGATACCAAAGATTCTGAAAGCTTTGGTTTCTACAGCATGATGCTGAGCTAGGTGTGAGGCAGGTGCACCAGCCCAGAGGGGAGAGCAGTACTCCATCAAGCTGCGGATGAAAGCTTTGTATGTCGTGAGTAGCTCAGTTGTGCCAAGGTGGGACTTCACACTGTAGAGGATGCCCAGTCGGCGACTGGCTTTGGAGGCCAGCTTGGAAATGTGGTTTTCCGAGGAAAGATCATGGCAGCTAGTGAGACCCAAAAGCTTGAGTGACAGAACTTCTTCGAGAGGATTGTTGAGAAAGTAGATGACAGGGTTTTCCAAGCTGTCTTTTTGGAGAGACAAAGTGAGAGTGTGAGATTTGTCAGGATTGAAAGACATGTTCCACTTGTTTGTCCAGTTTGTGATTTTTTTTTTCCAGGTTTGCAGAGAGTGAAGGGGCTGCTGGCTGCTGATATGAGGGATGAGATATGGAGTGGCAGAGAGTGGAATCATCAGCAAAGAGATAGAGAGGGTTTTCCCAAGAGATAGAGATAGAGTCAGAGAGAGCATTGATGAAGACCAGAAAAAGCACAGGGCCCGGAACACTGCCCCGAGGACCTCCTGCCTGAACAGGAAGGTGAGATGAGAGAATTCCATTCAGGGCCACACGTTGACTGTGACCAGAGAGGAAGTCCGCAAGCCATGCGTGGAGGTTTCCATGGATACCATAAGAGACGAGTTTGGTGAGCAGGGTAGGGTGCCAGACTGTATCGAAGGCACACGATATGTCAAGGGAGTCGCTCTGATTTCCTGTTTGGCATTGAGGACCTCCCTCCATTGAGCAGCAGCATCATGCCCAGAGTAGAGTGGCCTGGTCTGAATACAAATTGATAATCTGAGATCAAGCCATTGAAGAAGAGGAAGGATTTGATATCAGAAGTGATGTTTGATTCCATTACCTTGCTGCTGACTGGGAACAGGCTGACTGGTCTGTAGTTACAAGGATTTGTTTAAAAAAAATCTTTTTTGTGTAAAGCGGTAATGTTGGCCGATTTCCAAGGAGATGGTAGATGAGCTTGAGCAAAAGAGAAGAGAAGAGAAGAGAAGGTGAAGAGGTGAAGAGAACAGAGAGAGGGTGAAATAGAGCGGTAGAGCAGGATTTTAGGACCCGTGGGCTGATGCCGTCTGGTCCAGTTGCAGAATCTGAGTTGAGGTTTGACAGAAACTTCTCCACCTTGTCAGGAGTGAAGGACACAGAGTCCAGCAGCTGCTGGGTATGACTGGGTAGGGTGAGTACAGAGAGAGATGGGTTTGGGACACAAATTTTGAGGCAAATACAGCGTTGAGGCAAGAGGCATTCAGCCTTTTCACTGGCAGTTTCAGCAGCAGTTTTGTTACTGTAATAGCATAATAATGGCTGAATGGATCTAAGTCAAACTTTGTATAAGTATATATTATGATGTAAAGATGAACTGATTAGATTTCGGCATCAAGCGGTCAAAGGTCAGATGTCATGTCAGGTAAAATGTGATTCTTGAGAACAGATGAAGGAATTTGAATCAAACTTGGTGCAAGTATTATAACAGTGTAATAATGTCGGATTGAGGTGTATTGGTCGACGTCGCGACGTCGAATAGTGCCGTTCCAGTAATCTTCTGCTTTGAGACATTTTGTGTTATCTTACTATAATTCACCAAATGTCCATCTGTCTGTATGTTCCCAAGTACCGCAAAAACGGCTGAACCGATCGCAACGACATTTTGGGTGGGTAATCCTGGGACCACCTGGAGTAAAATAGGCTATATTGTTTTTCCAATTTTAGCTTTGGACTCCTGCATAACGTTATTGTCCTGGGTACCGCAAAAACGGCTGCACCGATCGCTACGATTTCCTGGAACCCCTGCAGTAAAATCCTGCGATAATTCACCAAAAGAACATGACATGAAAATGAAAAATGGCTGAACAGTATTTAATGAACATTTCATTGCGGAATTGAGGAAAAATCCTGATGAATTACGAACCTGCTGCGAATGCGGAAGTGGACAGATTACGGCAATGAGCTTGTTTGATAATATCTCAATACAACCATCATTAAAAACAGTATTTTGTTGAAGTATCAATTGATGATTGGAATTGAGTGAATACAATTGCGATTTTGAATTCGTAATTGTATTCACCCAACCGTACGGAACTTCACATCAGGATTTAAATATTTGTTTATGTCACGAATGTTGTTAAAAGTTTATTTTTTATATTAATGCCATTTAATTTGTGATTGGAGTTATGCTGTTTGGAATGAAAAAAGAGGTATTGAGTTCAAGTGAATGACAAAATGCAGTGATAGTTTGTACCTTCTGAACGTGAAATTCGCGGATCACCATATGCAGATTCGCCACTGACTGGGTATGGAACAAACGTACCCGTTTGTTTGCGAACGGGTACGTTTTTCATGGAAGTTCTTCACGAATTTGCTGTCCAAGTCCGACGTGCGACTGGATGTGCTACACTAATGTGGAATTTATTGGTTTCATGCTTTAGCATTTGCCGTTTCTTCATTGTCTGTTTGCTTTCTGGCCTCCCACCCATGCCTAGCACGAGTACCTCACTCGTGAATGAAAATGTAGTCAAGCCAATAACCAGGCAAGCACGTTTTGAACTCCTTTACAGTTTTAACATAATCATAATCATGATCATTTCAATTAATGTGGAAACCTGTGGAAGACTGTTTCTGGAGGATCAATCCAATGCATATCGGAAGGCTTCCGGCTGCGTATGCTTATGCCATAGTTAACACAACGTTTGACGAGACACCAAGTTTATGAGATTTGCAAAGTTTTGTTGCACACTTGCATCTAATAATACTTGCATCATCATCATAAGGAAATGATAGATGATAGATGATAGATATCATAAGGATTTAAGGAAACCACTCGGTTCACTTAAGGTAATTCCATGGAGAATGTGGACCCTTTGTATATTACTTTCCATTCTGCATGCAGAACATGTATATTAAAAAGCAAGTTGGTTGACTCCCGACAGAGAATTATCGGGGCAAAACGTCGTTATTTCATGTTTTTAAATAAGTTCGATTAAGAATTGAAAACTTTTATTGTGACGTTACCTCCCGCGGCGTGTGAAAATAATTTGGGTCAGCTAATTTCAGGGATATTGGGGTCGGGTAGGGGTTTGGAAACATATTCCCTAAGGAACAAACAAACAAGCAAACAGGTTCGCTCTCAAGTGTACAGATACGTCGTCAAATTCTCAAACTGCGATGCCATAGTAATTTCAGTACCAGCAGGTCATAAGCTGATATTATTCACTGTATCCCGAGAAAGTCAGTTGATGCATGATTGTTTTCATTGAATAAACCAGTATTGTAAAATTGGAAGAAAACAGGACAAATCTTGTTTTTATTTCTTCAAGGATTGTTATTTTTGCAATGCCATGCCATGTTTTCATACTCTTGTTACTCTGGTGATTGAGTCCATCGAAGTTTGTCATATTTAAGGCATAAAAATGACAGTTTAAGACCCTTTATGAACATTAAATAGTTAATAAAATGTAATGTTTTCATGCATGAAGCTTGGTGTCGCCTTAACGGTTAAGGTGGCTGGCTTGAGATGTCATGGTCTTGAGTTCAGGCCCGTCATTCCGTCAAATGAACACCAGGTCGGTTGATTAAGCCTGCCATCCTTCCGAGGTTGGCAAAATGAGCACCAGATTACTGGAATGAATGAGCCATTTGAGTATCCTGTATCGGAGTGGCGACGACCAGTCAAGGATTGTGCCCACAAGGAAAGAAACTGCTTCAGCAGCCCTATGCATCTTAAGATGAAAAAACGAGTGGTCATCATTCATGCATGAGGGACGTTAATTACAACCACAGAGTCATTCATCAAGATTGATATTTACCAAAATAAATAAAAAATTTTGCCGACAGAATCATTACTCATATTTCACTTAAACAGAAGCCTTGAATGAACTCATAGCTATCTGAATGCACAAAGTACTAACGACTACTAATCCAACTTCTCATACAACATTTATTTCTGTTACATCTAATGCTCCTACTTCTACTACTACATCGACTTCTCCGACGACATCTATCGGGGACGCCTCTTTGCAGTGGTTGTACCCTCCCAACGCAAGTCGGGGGTCAAATCTTCCGCATTCTTCACTGCTGCCCGGATTCGTCAGGGCAGCGCGGTCACGGTCAGAGTGCTGGTCAGTCCACATGGACCAGCCCTTTCCCTCTTCTCTCTCTCTCTCTCTCTCTCTCTCTCTCTCTCTCCACTCTCTCCTCTCTCTCTCTCTCTCTCTCTCTCTCTGTGTCTCTCTCTCTCCCCCTCTCTCTCTCTCTCTCTCTCTCTCTCTCTCTCTCTCTCTCTCTCTCTCTCTCGTGGCCCTAACTTTGTGAAGGCATGGGGTACACCATCCTGGATGTGGGGGATAGCTGGGTCTCTCCTGAGAGATCGACCGGCTGTCTCCATGCTGTTCGAGAGAACTGTCCGGGTCTATACAACAACAACTACTCTGACTACATCTAATTCTTCTTCACCTTATTTTACTCCTCTTCCTTATTCTACGTGTCCTTATCCTACTTCTCCTACTTCTACAGACAGAATTATTCCCATCTTTTTGTTGGGTTGGCATGGGCATTTTTTTCATCGCAAGTCTTTCACGAACTTGATGCACACCCCGGGCGCTTGACTGAAGGTGGTAGGAATTTGGAATTTGTCCAGGGTACCGCAGAGAACTCGCCTACTATTAATGCAAGACAAGGTCCACCAACTTTGACGCCCACCGATCAGTTCTAGCAGACAGATCCCCCGACGGTCGATGTACACGTTGTTTCCTCGCCCTGCATGTGAAACACCAGGGTGGCAGTTTATAGTTGGTTTAGATTCAAACCCTGGACAGCTCAAACTGGGTGTAATACCTTTAGGAAATTGTGCCAGCCACATCAGAATGCACAGAAGTAATGGTTTACCAGAGCAATATTCCCCAGAGGTACGAAAGCTAAATTCTCCAAAGACAATATTGAATTACCAGGAAATTGCGTTATTGAAAATATGGCACTGAAAAGTGTGTTTTGATAATTTTTTCTAACAATACATTCGTTTTGATTGTTTTCACCATTAGCATTTGATATTACATTTTCTTACCCTAAGGCAACAATAAACATTAGCACAAAAATTGCAAATAAAATTTAATTTAAACTCCACCTAAATGTCAGTAAAATACAACTGAGACTTTGAACCTTGTCACCTGCTATACTTGTCACTTGCAAAATCGAAGATTTTTCAAGTATATTGGTCGGTTGTGTTTGTGGTTCTGTCTGTCTGTCTGTTTGTCTGTTTGTCTGTTTGTCTGTTTGTTTGTCACCGGCCTACATTTTCAATTTTACAATTACAATTATTACAACCAATTACAATTTTCAACCGATCTTCACAAAACTTCGCCAAATGGTAGAGTTGGTCAAAAGCAAGAAGCCTATTATTTTTGGGGTCAATAGGTCAAAAGGTCAACATAAGCCAAAGGTCACCAACTTTGCTAAATTTTTAAAATTCTTAATTTTCATTTGATTGACTTGAAATTTGAAGAGGACTTGCATATCTGGTCACTGAATTCAAACACCAAGTATTCTTGAGGTCAACATAGGCCAAAAGGTCAACATAGGCCAAATTTCTAAAATCCTTAATTTTTATCCAATTGACTTGAAATTTGAAGAGGACTTGCATATCTGGTCACTGAATTCAACCACCAAGTATTCTTGAGGTCAACATAGGCCAAAAGGTCAACATCTAGGCCAAATTTCTAAAATCCTCAATTTTCATCCAATTCACTTGAAATTTGAAGAGGACTTGAATATCTGGTCACTGAATTCAACCACGTATTATGTTTTAGGTAAACACAGGCCAAAAGGTCAACATAGGCCAAATTTCTAAAATCACCAATTTTCATTTGATTGACTTGAACTTCTAAGATGATTTATATATATGGTCACTGAATTCAACCACCATCTATTTTTGAGGTCAACGTAGGCCAAATTTTTAATATCCTCAATTTTCATCCGATTGATTTGAAAATTGAACAGCATTTGCACATTGAGTCACTAAATAGGGAAACTAACTATTTTTGAGGTCCAAAGGTCAACTCAAGGTCAACCTTCCAGAATCATAATTTTTCATCTGAAAAATCGTCACTTTTCATCCTGTTGACCCGAGCTTTGATCAAGATTGTAAATTTTAATCTTCATGAAATGGACAATTTGCTGGATCAATGGAAAACATTTTGGGGGGGGGGGGGGTGGCGTATTTTGCAAGTATCGTGCTCCGCATGACATCTTCTTGTTTATTTATTAGTCACTCGTTATTTTGATCAATGTGAAGGGACACTGATGTCTCATAATAGCAATGATTTCTCTTCAAGTGTTACAAGTGCAAGCCTCACCACGAGACTTGGTCATTGTATTAAAAATACAATCTGCAAACAATCTATTGAAAAAAAGACAAGCTCCAGGAGCTTGGTTGGTGTGGTTTCCTGTTCAGTGATGCTGGGCACTCTTTCCATCAAGTTTGAGACCTATAGGAATGCAATATGGCAGATATGTAAAGTCATAAAAATGATAAATACGATTTGTAAGTGTTTGAAGATACAAGGGAATGGTTGAGTTTTCTCCTTAAATCTTTAAATAGTTTTAAGCAAAGCAATGCGGTGGTCATCCCTGCAGTTGTGGCTGACATAAATGTATGCACGGCAACCAGAGCAATAACCCATGGGTATATACAGATCAGTTGCAAGATCACACAAGATTGATTAATCACGAGTTTTTTTCTGCTTAACTCTTGGCAGTGTGATGTTTTGAGTGGTAAATTCTGAGATCATGGGAATTTAAGCGATTGTGGAGTGGGGGAGCTGGGGGACGGAGGTGGTGTGTAAGATGTTGTGTATGAGTGTTGTGGGAGTGAGTGAGCTGATATTATAATGTAACACCTTTGGTGTCCAGAGATAACATGAGAGAACATGCATTCCTGGATGAATTGATTGTCGCCCTCAGGAGTTGGTTATTGTTGAACTTTGCTGAACCCCACGGACTTACCAGTGTTGTTTTTCGCTTTCTTGTGCACGTTTGAAGGTTCTCTTGATCTCTAATGTTCTTTGTTGTTTCAGCCATTTGGGATGTTTAAAACTTTCCCTTTATGTATATATTCATGACATCCAAACACAGTAAACTTAAATATATATATATATATTTTCAACTGATATAACCTGCAGTTATGATGTGTGACATACATAGTCTGGTGTTGGCTTAGCGGTTAGGGTGCTGGCTTGGGATCCGAGGATCCTGGGTTTGAATCCCGGTCGATCGCTGAATTAACGCCAGACGGGTTGACTCAGCCTGTCATCCTTCCGAGGTCGGCAAATTGAGTACCAGCTTGCTGGGATGAATGATCACGGTGTGTACCCCGATTTAGAATAGGTACACCGTATCCCTGCGCATCGTAAGAGCGTGACCAAGGGTTGGTGTCAGGAAGGGCATCTGGCCATAAAAACATTGCCTCAAACAGGGAACCATGATTGTCATAGGGCCCGCAAGGCTAACCACCGCTCTAGTGGGTAAAATGGCCTTAAAACGATCATCCATTCATTCATTCACATGAATAGTGCAATTTGTCTTTGAATCATCACCTAATGTTTTGTGAGGGATGTTTCAAATGCATTTTGAAATTGTGAGTTGGCTTGTTCTGATCACCTTTTTTTTCCTGCTATGCATCTTTACCGTCTAGTATCGATGGGATTTTTCAGGTTTACTCCAGATATGTTTTTGCAGATTTAGTGCAAGTCTATTTCAATGTAGTATTGTTGGAGCAACATCGAGATATAACATATGCATTGAGTGGGGAAATTATGTGTCTGAAATTATGTATATACACATATATATGCAGTCGGGCCCCGCTGTTCGCGGGGATACGTTCCTGGAAAATGCCGCGAATGGTGGGGCATTGTTTCAGTAGGAAAAGGGGGGGGGGGTTGGTTCCTGAATCGAGCAGATCCACAAATATCGAGGAACAAACTGCGAATGGCGAGGCAAAATCCGCAAATGCTGAGGCAAATCCCGTGAATGTTGGCGATAATCCGAGAATATTGATGAAAATCTCGCGAATGTCGATGAAACTCTGTGAATGTATGCAGTGCCATTGTTTCAATGGGGAAAGGAAGTCAGCAAATTGTACTAATATATATACTGTGGAGTGTTTTCATTCTGTACAGTAACTTGTGGGGATGACGTGTTATGCAGCTGGTGGAATATCCCGCGAAACATTGTTTACCTGTGAACAGCGGCCGGATATCCCGTGAAGCTGTTCATATTGTGAATGGCAGGATATTCCACAAAAGCCATGAAAATGTGAGGCACAGCCCCGCGAATGTAGAAGCAGGTCGTCCTCGCGGCTCGTCGATGCTTTTTTTGCATGTGCATACTTTGTGCTCTTCTTGTGCTGCTTTGTGCATGGCTGGTGAAAGATAGGTTTTATAAATGTGTCAAGCCAGCAGATCGTGAAAAACATTTTTTTTGCGCCTGAGAAAAATCGCGAAGTTCGGGGACACTTTTCTGCTAACAGAGAAACAGGTCGTATTTTATCCACCACAAATACGTGAAGCCCACGAATAGCGCAACCACGAATAGCGGGGTCCAACTGTATGTGCGTGTGTGTATGTATGTATGTATATATATATATATACCCAATGGACCCCAGAGATTCTGAAGAACCAGTAGACCCCAAAGACCCTGAAGACACAATGGACCACAAAAACCCAAAAGCCCCCGAAGATACAAAAGACACATCGGACCCAAAAGACCCCAATGACCCAGAAGACACCCAAGGACTCTGAAGACTCAAAATACCCAAATGACCGAGAAGACCCTGAAGACCCAATGTGTCCCAAACACCCTGAAGACTGTTAAAGACCCAAAATACCCGAAAAAGACTCCGAAGACCCAAATACCCCAAAGAACCTTAAAAGACCCCAAAGACCATTAACTACCCTGAAGACCCAAAAGACCCTGAAGACTGTTAAAGACCCAAAAATCCCAAAAACCCTTAAAGACTCCGAAGACCCAAAATACCCCAAAGAACCTTAAAAGACCCCAAAGACCATTAACTACCCTGAAGACCCAAAATACCCTGAAGACCCAAACGACCCAGAGGACACAAAATACCCTAAGGATTCTGAAGACCCAAACGAAGAGTAGTTATGCCTCTTACATTGGAATTGTAGATTGTGGCTTGCAAACTGAGCCTCGTGGTCGGTGTACAGAAGCGGTACAATAAATACAAGACATGGGGAGGTGAAATTTGCTGCACATGATGTGCAATGTTTGCAGAGTAAAACGAGTGTTCATTTACGTCTGTCGGATGTCTAATAAATAGAGATGATATAAGCACCACTGACGCTAGGCCCAGACTTCAGACTTTGGCATGCTCACGTGGCTGTACCTCCCCTCTCCTGGTTGCGCCAAATAAATAAATAAATAAATGTGTGTGTGTGTGTGTGTGTGTGTGTGTGTGTGTGTGTGTGTGTGTGTGTGTGTGTGTGTATGTGTATGTATATATATATATATATATATATATATATATATATATATATATATATATATATATATATATGTTTGTCATTGGAAAACTCAGTCGCCAGATATGGATTACAAATACCACGTCTTCAATAAGGCACTCGTCTGTCTGTCATGCATTGTGGAGCTAATGAGAGGTCAGACGCTAAATGTGTATGGATCGCAGATGACAACAGCCAATGAGAGAAATTCCCTGAGAGAAGTACGTATTATAGCCAGGTCACACTTCTTATTCATGTTGATCAAACAGACCCTCAGCTTACGGAAGACCAAATACTTGTTTCTAACAGGATGATGGCACACATTAATTCTGGGGTAGTGGATTGATCTTCTTGGATGCTCCAAGAGGCACAGGAAGACATGTTTCATAAACCCTACGCTTGCAGAAGTTCGATCCAGTTTTCATGTCACATTGGCAGCTGCAAGCAGTGGGATTGCTGCCCAGCTTCAAGGCGGACGAACAATGTATTCTACATTTAAGATCCCACTCATTCCAACAAACACAGAAATGCCAATGTGTTCAATCAAAAGTGGCTCTACTTTGGCATCCTCCTGAATGAGTGAAAAGTCATCTGCTGATATGAAGCTACAATGTCACATCGACTTGCAGTGGAAACTCTCGACCGAATGCTAAAGAACATCCTCAAGAGCAGTGACCCCATGGGCGGGATTTTGTTGATGTCAGGAGATTTCTGGCAATCTCTTCCTATTGTGCATGTTGACATGAAAGCCAAAGAGATTGACACTTGCATCAAATCTTCACATCTTTAGGAGCATATAAAAACTCTTCGTCTGACAACAAACATGCGATCATTCCTTTGAGTTGATGACGATACAGGTAAATTATACAAAGAGGTTCAAAGCGATACAGGTGCAAAGCTGCTGTTGGGGAGTGGAGATGGTCAGGTTCCTCATGTTACTGACATACATTTCATGAGTATACCACAGAAATTGGGGACCATGATATCTTCAGCTAAAGATCTCCAGTCAAGGGTGTACCAAAACGTACTGCAACACGACAAAGACATGGAGTGGCTGTGTGAGCGTGCGATTCTTGTTCCACACAATAAATCGGTGAAAACAATGAAATGGGAACTTGTACAAAGCTTACCAGGGGAGGCCACTTCCAACAAATCAGTGGACAAAGCCATGAGTGATGATGAAGCAGTTACATATCCCACAGTGTCCTCCGGAGCCATCAGGCATGCCACCTCACCACCACTTTCTGAAAATAGGAGTGCCAGTTATGCTCTTACGCAACCTCGACTCACCAAACTTTTGCAACGGAACTCGAGTAATCATCAAACAGTTACTGCCGAATTTGCGTAAATGTCTCCATCCTCACGAGACCAAGCAAGGGACAGCAAGCCATGATTCCAAGAGGATACTGGTGTTCACTTAAACTTAAATCAATGTGAAGCTTTCTCAAATGTATCCAGATTCATTAATATATTGTAGTTATTATTGATTGACACTTTGTCTTAACAGAATAAACGAAGGTTGAATACATTTGAGAGAACTAGAATGGCAATGGGTAGAGCGCATACCTCTGCTAGGCTGATTGGTCCACATTTTGTATCCAACTGTTGGGCTGGATCTGAATCCCAGACCTTAACCAAATTCTAAGTGGCTTGTTCTTGTCACCTATGCAACTCATACACCACGTTTATGTCATAACTCGTAAACTTTCTGAAATATTGTGCTATACAGCGTTCTTGGCCCTTCCTCTCAATTGTGAAGAATCGCTTATTGTGATTCTTCACAATTGTGAATGTGAGTTCACATTCTTACTTCAATGCACAATCCTTCTTCTTCTTTCGTGTATCATCAGATGGCCAGCTCAGTATCATGCAGCCATGCCCTCGTCTCTGGTCCTACGTCGAAGAGGCCGGCTTCTGAAGGTGGTCTGTATAGGGGGCAGGTGGTAATTATGTGTTCGGCAGTCTGCTCAGGCTCGCCGCACTCGCACGCGGCGCTATCTGCCAGGCCCCACATCTTCAGCAATGATTTGAAGCGGCCGACCCCCGTACGTAGATGGTTCAGCAAGGTCCATTGCAGGCGTGGTAGATCTTCTCCTACGACGCCACCTCCTGGGTCCCAGCTGTAGCGGTGGATGCAGGTGGGCCCGGCTGTTTCCCACACCTGCTTCCAAGATGCCGCCAGCCATGCACTTCTAGACAGGTCCTCAGGGATAGAACTGAGCATCTCTTGTGCCGCCTTGTTGTAGGGATGGCGGGACTTGAGTCTGCTTGGAGGCACCACTATCGTTGTGGTGTTGTGCAGGATGTGCCAGTTGTGTTTCTGGGCATTCCTTGCTAGGGCGAGGGTAGCAGCCTCCCGTCGGAGGCCGGCCGGGGCGATTCCCACTAGGACTGGCAGGTGGAATGCCGGGGTGGGCTTCAAGCAACCAGCTACAATGCGGAGGGCGTTGTTAATGGCAACATCAACCTTTCTCGTGTGTGGGCTTCTGCGCCAGGCTGGGGAGCAGTATTCGGCTGCAGAGAAGACCAGGGCTTGCGTGGATATTCGTAGGGTCTTGGCGGAGGCTCCCCAGGTCGTACCAGCGAGACGTCGGATAAGCGAGACCCTTGATGTCACCTTGGCCTTAACTTCTTCTAGGTGTTGCTTGACACAATCCTGAGTGCACAATGCACAATCCTGAGTTGTAGTTATGGCGTCTCCTTTGGAGGTCGACTGACTTGTGGAGCTGGACATTAATAATTCGTATTGAAGGAAAAACACATAAACAGTCTGCTTGTTTACTTGTGTAATTTCTTGAATAGTTTTTACATTAATTTTTTTGCTGTCCCCATATTTCGCTGCTCTCGGCGACTGCCTAGTTTGCTTAGTGGATAAACTAGCCCTGGAGCCAAGGAGGGGGCTCAAGCCCTCTGAATCCGTCCCCTCTCCTGGTTGTGCCAAATGTGTGTGGTCCATTAGCATCAGCTGCAGCTGTATGGACTCGTGATTGCAGCAGGTTGATCGTCTCGAAGAGGTGGGGATAGGCCAGGCATCTCCCTGGAGGATGGTCAGACAACAGGCCCCTGGGGCTCACAGGTAGAAAGTGGACGTGGCGATGTATTGCTAAAGCGCATGCTCCCATAACTGAGCTGGTCTGTAAAAAAAAAACACACACACACACACACACACACACACACACACACACACACACACACATCGAATATGAAAGAAAGAATGGTGCAGGTAGGACACTTGCATTTGACCTGTTTTGTTTGGGTTCTATTCTTGCTGCAATTTGTACCTCGCCGATCGGTGCTTCACAGTCTGAGTGTTGCATCACAAAGAGTGCCATCCCTCGAATGGACATTAATTTGCGAACCCACCTGCAAGCATTAGTTGATGGACATCAAAGATCACATTGAATATTTCAGAGTAGGAGATTTATTGGCAGTGCACTGGCAAATGTCCATGTTCACACCATAACCGGCTCCAGTTGAACACCAGGCCTAGTCAGCCAGTTCGTGAAATACCTGGATGGCTACTCTTATATGCTTTATGAGTTGATGCCCAATACCCCACAAGAAGGTGTCATCAGTTGAGGTCGCTCAAGTAGTTGCATTGGTTATCAATCTATAAATTTATATGTGTGTGTGTGTGTGTGTGTGTGTGTGTGTGTGTGTGTGTGTGTGTGTGTGTGTGTGTGCGCGCATGTGATAAGATGAGATGTACCATACTCTACAGAGCATTAGTACTGCCAAAGCAGTTTCTTCACAAGGGTAAGGGTGATGCTGGGTGATTTATCATTTCCTTCCCATCTGTCAGGACAGGATTTTGGAATCTTTTCAGGGTGCCGACAATAGCTCACCTACTCTTCATGAAAGACACCGTGGGATATTTAACATCCACCAACTAATACCGGCAGATAAGGCGCCCACTTATATGTACCGTAGAGTAGGGTGACTTGAAACAATTGTTACAAGGTCATTCAGATGATTTTTTGCGCATAAATGTGTTGTAGTATTTTTTTTTATTTTAAAAACTTCATTTTAAAAAACACTATTTAAAAATAAAAAAACCCTCAACAGTTCAAAGCCCCCACAATTAGAGTAAGACTGAATATCATCAATTGGTCGGTGTTCAAACCTGATGAATCGGGAGGTGTTCAAACACGCCCCAAGCACGAGGTGACTTTGGACGCATGAATATCAAAAAGGCAACAGCCATCAACCCCAAATCTGATCACCAAATTGGGGTGTTCAAAAGGTTACACCGTAGAGGGGATTTAAAGCCAGTAACACCACACATTGATTTTGTTTAAGTTCTTCAAAATGGTAAAAAAAATACTTCAAAAAGTGTTCAATTTCCCCAAACTTTATGGTACATGCTATTGATGGCACACATTGATGCCTCACCCTGCCTGCAAAGCGCAGGGATGACAGTTTATAACAGGGACCACGATTCAAATGCAGGCATAGACGGTTTAGATGCAGGTGTGCATACCTCTACCCTGCGGGGCTATCTTGCCATCAATTATGTGCATAAAAAAAGAAAGAAAAAAAAAGAATGCATAAAAATGAATGCCATCAATGATGTGCATGTAAGTATATATTTACCTCCGTATATGTATGTACTGTATATGCATTTTCACATCTACTATATCAAACACAATGCCAGTTTGTGTGTTTGTGCAGTTGTCTGTCCCCCTTTATAGAGGTAGGTGTTAAAGGCTAATCTTCATAAATGTGTGTTCACTGCGGTCTATTTTTGAGGAGAAAACAAACTCCAAAAAGATTTTCCATAAAATAATAATTATGGCTCTTATATTGGAATTGTAGACTGGTTTGTAAACCAGGCCTCAAGGGCGGTGTACAGAAGCGTTTTTTTTTAATCATTATAAATATAAGGGGCAGTGAGGTGAAATTCGCTGCACGTGATGTGCAATGTCCACAGATTAAAAGAAGTGTTCATTTACATCTGTATGATGTCTAATACAACAACAACAACATGCATTTTAAGGCCATGTTCCCTGCTAGAGCGGGGGTTAGCCTTGCGGTCCCCATGACAATCTAATCCATGATGTCCCCATGATGTCTAATAAATAAAGATATAAGCACACCTGACACTAGGCCGAGGCTTCAGACTTTGGCACGCTCACGAGGCTGCACTGTCAAATAAACTGTTCCAATCTGTCATTTTTGACGGGCTTTTTTCACTAGTGTACACATGGTTTCTTTGTTTATGCATTCATTAACTACGTTTAATAGATTTGAAAGAACAACAACCTGATATTGATGTATTTTCTACAACTTGCTCAACCCCTGCTTCTTTGATTCACCTACACCTCATTCCAAAATCCGACGACCTATGTTAAAGCACTGACCTGTCATCTCATTCTGGTGATAATGTTGTTAAAGGAGGCATAATTGCTTGGACTGTCCTTGTGACTAGATTGCAACAAGCCCTTGTGCTCTATTGGACTCGAAGAGTGGCAGAAATCCCCTGGCGTCTTTGCCATACCTTAACTGCTTCCTTTAAATATTTAGTAGGCCTAAACTTGGCCTCACACTGCTTATTTTGTTGTATGGAGCATCTCTCTTGGGGTTGTGTAAAACTTTTGTTACATACCAGATAGCCTGCATAAATTGGCAAAATTTAAAAACAATTCTCTACCTCCTGAGCCCTCACACAGCTGAGCTCAACCCCCATGAACATTCATCCAATGGCCAAAGGCAAAAGGTAAAGGGAAAATCCTCTCGGATATTCATTTACTGCCTTAGTAATGAGTGTTCCTGAGGGTTTTTGAGCTTATTTAAGTAGTTTTCAATATTAGTTTCTTCAAACTATTTTAGTGTATTCTAAGTCGATGTCGAATTGAGGTTTGGCTTTAGGGGGTCATCTACATATGCTGTACACATCGTTGGTTGAGAGAAATACGAGAAATATATTGATGAGGAAAATAAGGAAATGTGAGAGGGGGGTTTGTTTATGTGAGGTGTTTTTTTTTTTTTTTTTTTTTTTTTTTGTTGTTGTATACTGAATCGAGGCTCGTGAAAGAGCTAACATTTATTTCACAAACAAATCAACCAGACAAACAAAATACCCAAAAAGAGGGAGCGGAAGACAAGATGGGGAGAGAAGGGGAAGCATACAACCACAACATTTGTGAGCAGGGAGAAGTGTGGGAGGGAGAGGGCTTGGGGGCAGGAGGCATGGGAGGGGGAGGGGGGGGGGGGGAGAGGTATAAAACACAAGGGGACTGAATTTTTTTTTGTATACTGAATCGAGGCTCGTGAAAGAGCTAACATTTATTTCACAAACAAATCAACCAGACAAACAAAATATACAAAAAGAGGGAGCGGAAAACAAGATGGGGAGAGAAGGGGAAGCACACAACCACAACATTTGAGAGCAGGGAGAAGTGTGGGAGGGAGAGGGCTTGGGAGGTGTTTACCTCACCTTGGTGAGGTGTTTAAAAACTAGTAAACAGAGAATATTTAAATATGTGAGGTGTTCAATATATTCTGTGAACAAAATACTCACATTAGTACAAAACAAGACATGGCAAAAAAGCATGAAGTTGTTGATAAACAGTGACTTCAGAAAGTATTCACACCACTTGACATTTTCACATTTTGTTGTGTTATAGCCTGATTTAAAATGGATTAAATTGAGATTTTTAAAAATCACATCTACACATAATATCCCATAATGTCATAATGCAATTAATTCTTTTTAAATATATATATTTAAATAATTAAAAATTAAATACATAAATATCTAATTTATATTCGTATTCAACCCCCTGAATCAATACTTTGTAGAAGTGCATTTTGCAGCGATTACAGCTTCGAGTCTTCTTGGGTATGTCTGTCTCAGCTTTGCACATCTGGATTTGAGTAGTTTCTCCCGTTCTTCCTTTCAGATTTGCTCAAGCTCTGTCAAGTTGGATGGGGAGCATCAGTGAACAGCAATCTTTAAATCTTTCCACAGATTCTCAATGCGATTCAAGTCTGAGCTTTGGTTGGGCCACTCGAGGACTTTCAAATTCTTGTTCTGAAGCCATTCCAGTGTTGCTTTAGCTGTATGCTTAGGGTCATTGTCCTGTTGGAACGGAAATCTTTGCCACATTCTAAGGTCTTTTGCACTCTGTAGCAGGTTCTCCTCAAGGATTTGCTTGTATTTGTCTCCATTTATTGTTCCCTCTGTCCTTACAAGTCTCCCAGTCCCTGCTGCTGAAAATCATCCCCATAGCCTGATGCTGCCGCCACCATGATTCACAGTAGGGATGGTGTTAAATGGCTGATGAGCTGTGCTCGGTTTCTGCCAGACATAGCGCTTTCCATTCAGGCCAAAGAGTTCAATTCTCGTTTCATCAGACCACAGCATATTTTGCCTCATCCTTTCAGTGTTTCACGTGCTTTTTTGCAAACTCCAGGTGTGCTGTCAGTGTCTTTTTCTCAGGTGTTGCTTCCGTCTGGCCACTCGCATAAAGCCGAGATTTGTGAAGTGCTGCAGAGACTTATCCTTCCTGCAGGTTCTGTCATCTCAGCCAAGGAACTCTGTAGTTCTGTCAGAGTACTCAATGGGTTCTTGGTCACCTCCCTGATCAAGGTCCTTCTTGTCCGGTTTCTCTATTTGGTCAGATGGCCAGCTCTAAGAAGAGTCTGGGTAGTTACTCCCACAAGGGAGTAATGCATTCGATTGTGTGTGTGTGTGTGTGTGTGTGTGTGTGTGTGTGTGTGTGTACGTATGTGTGTACGTATGTGTGTACGTATGTGTGTACGTATGTGTGTACGTATGTGTGTACGTATGTGTGTACGTATGTGTGTTCATGTGTTTGTGAACAAGATATCTGGAAAAGTTCTAAACTGATTTGGATGAAAGTTGGTGGGATGATTGTCCTTTGGATAAGGAAGAATTGATTAGTTTTTGGTGAAGCTCAGGATATTATTCCGGATCCAGGAATTTTTTGAAGGATTTTTTTTTACCATTGGAAGATAGCGGCCACCCACGGCGGGAGTATGCGCTCTACTGAGTGGCGTTCTAGTTCCATATTCTTTCCATTTCCTAATGATGTAGTTCACTGTGCTCTTGGGAACATTCTACTCTCTAGAAATTGTTTTATACCTGTTGTGAAAATCAATCAAGTCCACAACCTTGTCCCATAGGTAGGTTTAATAAGAATCAGATCTCTGGCATCATCCTGTAAAATACAATCATGCAATATATACCAGGATCCCAGCATCATATAGGAAGGATCGATAACATTAGTCAATGCAAGCAAGCCTAGAACACGAGCGGGCACGCACCATCCAAGCCTACATGCCATAGTATAATGTCGCAGGAGTGGCCCAGAGTCGCGGACGTCCGAGGTCTTATAGACGCCTCTCAGCGGATGGTGAGCTGGTTAAAATGTTTGTAGTTGCGTGAGCCCCTAAGTGAGCATCACACCCGGGCTCAACCCTGATACACCTTCACTACAATACCCTTCCCCAGATCTATGCCTCCTCACAATTATATCTTGGAGTTCCACAGAGAGTTTCTTGAACTTCATGGTAGAGTTTCTGCTCTGACATGCACTGTCTGTCAGCTGTGGGACCTTATCTAGAAAGGTGTTTCTAAATCATGCGCAATCAATTGAATTGACCACAGGTCGACTCCAATCAAGTTGTAAAGACATCTTAAAGATGATCAAAGGAATTTGGATGCATCTGAGCTCAATTTGGAGTGTCATAGAAAAGGGGTTGAATTCTTATTGACTCGAGACATTTCAGCTTTTAATTTTTAATTATTTTGTAAAAAAAGTATAAACAACATTCCACTTTGACTTCATGGGGTATTATGTGTAGATCAGTGACAACATAAATCTCTATTTAATCCATTTTAAATTCAGGCTGTAACACAACAAAATGTGAAAAAGGTCAAGGGGTATGAATACTTTCTGAAGGCACTGTAACCCCATTCCTAATGGTCACCAGCATAATTTCATACTTGCCTGAGGGAAATTGGAGAAAATTGGATATATACATGAATACTTACACATGGGTAGTGTATAGGCTACATTCATTGGTCTGCACACCTAACAGAAGCAAAAAAAACATTTTAACCAGTTATCCATTTCCATAAACCCTGGTGTTGGGCTAGCGGCTAGGGTGCCGGCTTCGGATCCAAGGATCCTGGGTTCGGAATCCCGGTCGATTGCTGAATTAACGCCAGGGGGGTTGACTCATCCTGTCATCCTTCCGAGGTCGGCTAATTGAGTACCAGTTCACTGGTAATTCCCTGTTTGTCGTTAAAGGCGGCAAAAAGGGTTGGCGTCAGGAAGGGCATCCGGCCGTAAAACATTGCTTCAAAAAGGGGACCGAAAAACAACAACAACCATGGTTCCCGAAAAAGGCCAACCCCCGCTTTGCGGGGAAAAATGGCCTCTAAAGGAGGTTATTATATTTTTTTTATCCATTTCCATAAAGTCGTGGCCGACTTCTGGTGATATTCATCATCATATTTCTCCAAACATCCCTCTCCTGCACTGCTTCCCGAAACAGTGGAATAAAATGGTTCCAGCCTTTACCTCATCCGTCCAACACATACACAGTCTACCTCTTCCTCTTCTTCTCCCACAACACCCAGCATGATATACTTATGCAGACTTGTTTTCTACATGCATGTGTCCAAATTATAACAGTTTCTGTGACATCAGCACTTCTAATGTACATGGTGGTCTAATTTCTTCAAGCGCTGATTGAGCATTTCATCTTCGGAGGACATTCTTTCCTTTCCAAATGGTAAGTAGACAATAATGATAATACTAATAGCATAATTATTATATTGTTATTACAAAATAATAATATGAATAATGATGATATTAACAGTAATAATAGTAATATGGCGGAGGAAATAAGGAAAATAATAAGGAAATTATTTATTTGTTTAAATACAACAACAACAACATGCATTTTAAGGCCATTTTCCCTGCAAGAGCGGGGGTTAGCCGTTGTTTAAATGGAAAATTTAATAAGGAAAATACTAATATGGCGGAGTCCAAAGCATTATAGGCGAAGCAATTTGTTTAAATGGATAATTAAAGGTGAAAAGGACTTTGAATACAAATATAACTCAACAATGTAGAATTAGAAGGGACTCAGAAATTCTGCGTAATGTAGAATGTCACTTTTTCCTCACTCCCTCACCCCCAACCCAACCCCAAGTCTTCAACTCTCCCTCAGAAGTCATCAATTCCCCCCCCCCCCACCCCCACCCACGCAACTACAAGTTCTCAACCCCCCCTCCCTTCCAAACTCTTCAAACCCCCCCCCCCCCACCCTATCTTCAAATGCCCTTACCCACGACAGGTCCTAACTCCCCCCCCTCACCGAATCCTCGAACTCCCCCCTTCCAACCAAGCGGGTTTTTGTGGTACATATACAAATACATGAGACAACACCAGACCTAACTTCAAACGAACACAGACACTGAGCTTGAGGGAAGTGATGTCACTTCCTATGGTACTCTGGGTACTCGCAACACCATCTTTTTTATGACACTGCATTTGGAACCACAGACCTCCCAGACCCAGTGTGGATACTCATAAGCATTATGCCGCAGTGTCTGAAATGATTGAGGGCAAAGATGTAGTGAACCTAAACACATGCAATCCACCATGTATATATACAGCACATATGTGCCATTTAAAATCATTTATCAACATCAACAAAACACCATGCAGAAGCAAAGTGCCGTATCAGGTCGTCTCGGACCTTTAAAAACCTGCCTTCAGCTGCCGTTGAGCCAAAATAGTGGTGGTAAATTATTTTGCATGGCTATTCCTCACACCCATTACAAAGGGTCTACCACTGGTCTGCATCAGCACTCATACACACAACGTTTTCCCCAGAACTTGTGACATAACCCTTCTACCTATGTATGTTGATAGATGCTTGGCAGAAAAAAAGCAGCTTTCAGATGATGGCCAGGATAAGCAGCTTCAACAAAGTCAACGATGGATATGGGAGAATTGTTCAGGGTGTTTTAGTTACAGGTAGGCAGGACTGAGTATGATTCAACCTGAATATATGTGAAGGTGAAGTTGTCAGGGAGAAGCTGACAATCTGCTGTGCATATGGTGTGAAAAAGAAAACAAAAATATCAGAATGCTCAGGCAAAACGTGCTGGTTTCGTTTCTGGTTGTCTTCATGTTATTACCATCTGCTTGGAAGTTGGCTTGTGTGGCATTCCACTCTGAGCCCATATATTATAATTCTGGGGTCTCAAGTTCAAATCCCACTTTACTGATGTGTTAATTATCTTCTGCCATTATGTTTAGTGATTTTCTGAGGTCTTGGTAATTCATGTAAAAGTATGCCAATGGATTTCTCCTCACGCTGTTGTCCTACACGTAATATACGTATAGCATCGTCAATAAGCCTGAGATCATTGCAGGATAGAATAACTGTTGCACACAATTAGCAAATTAATCTAAAACTACTTGCCAAAGACATTTTGATTCTTTTCCCAAAGCTTTGATCAATGATATGACAGTTATATTAAAATGTTGCTCAGAAAATTGTTTTGTTGATAGCAAATTGCTGACTATGGGGTTACCTTTTTTGGAAAGTTTTGCTTTTCAGTTTTGTTGCACTGATGGATTTAATACTAAATGCTGCAGGTTTGTACATGTAAAAGGAGAACAATTCATCGGATGAGTTGCAAAGAATTCTGGACAACGCAGTGTTTACCTATTTCATCAAATAAATCACCTGCAGCACCTTGTAAATAGCAACACAGTAAGAAGTGTCTTTTGGTAGTAGAGGGGATGGCATGAGGTGGATTCTAAATAAACTTAAAATAAATTTATATAAAAATGTAAATAAATAAAAACAATTAAATAAATAAACTTAAAATAATAAAATGATAAAACAACTTAACAACTTAAATAAATAAAATAAATCATAAAAAACTTAAAATAATAACACAATAAAACAACTTACCAACTGAAATAAATAAAATAAATCATAAAAAACTTAAAATAATAAAACAATAAAACAACTTAACAACTTAAATAAATAAAATAAATCATAAAAAACTTAAAATAATAAAACAATAAAACAACTTACCAACTGAAATAAATAAAATAAATCATAAAAAACTTAAAATAATAAAACAACTTAACAACTTAAATAAATAAAATAAATCATAAAAAACTTAAAATAATAACACAATAAAACAACTTAACTTAAATAAATAAAATAAATCATAAAAAAACTTAAAATAATAACACAATAAAACAACCTAACAACTTAAATAAATAAAATAAATCATAAAAACTTAAAATGATAAAACAACTTAACAACTTAAATAAATAAAATAAATCATAAAAAACTTAAAATAATAACACAATAAAACAACTTAACAACTTAAATAAATAAAATAAATCATAAAAAACTTAAAATAATAAAAGGATAAAACAACTAAACAACTTAAATAAATAAAATAAATCATAAAAAACTTAAAATAATAACACAATAAAACAACTTAACAACTTAAATAAATAAAATAAATCATAAAAAACTTAAAATAATAAAAGGATAAAACAACTAAACAACTTAAATAAATAAAATAAATCATAAAAAACTTAAAATAATAACACAATAAAACAACTTAACAACTTAAATAAATAAAATAAATAATAAAAAACTTAAAATAATAAAACAATAAAACAACTTACCAACTGAAATAAATAAAATAAATAATACAAAACTTAAAATAATAACACAATAAAACAACTTACCAACTTAAATAAATAAAATAAATAATAAAAAACTTAAAATAATAAAACAATAAAACAACTTACCAACTGAAATAAATAAAATAAATAATACAAAACTTAAAATAATAACACAATAAAACAACTTACCAACTTAAATAAATAAAAGAAATAATAAAAAACTTAAAATAATGAAACAATAAAACAACATAACAACTTAAATAAATAAAATAAAAATAATAAAACAATAAAACAACTTAACAATTTAAATAAATAAAATGAATAATAAAAAAATTAAAATAATGAATGACTAAAACAACATAACAACTTAAATAAATAAAATAAAAATAATAAAACAATAAAACAACCTAACAACTTAAATAAATAAAATAAAAATAATAAAACAACTTAACAACTTAAATAAATAAAATAAATAATAAAAAAATAAAAACTTAACAACTTAAATAAATAAAATAAATAATAAAACAATAAAAACTTAACAACTTAAATAAATAAAATAAATAATAAAAAAATTAAAATAAATGACAACATATTAAATATTATTTTTTAGGACATCTCAAAAAATGAAGTATTGCAATGCAAATTGTTTTGCAGTATTCCTTAAATTTAAAGGTAACCGGTGTTTGGCCTATCATGCATGCTTCTGCTGTATAAATGGTTCTCGGCACACCCACTTAATGCAGGTAGGACAAATTATATAGAACTCACCCTTTACATGGAATTTGGTCATGTGACTGGCAAACACCACACGATATCTCACCTTGTCAAAAATAATGATATAAAAATTGCAGAATGTACATTATACAGCTGACTTTACATTTGCATCCAAAAGGTCATTGTGCTTCCCAGCTAATGCCATACTATAATGGCAATTTTAGTTCAATCTTTTCAGGGATCAAGCCAAGACTAAGCAGCTCAATTTGGAGCTTGCCACCATTCCAGTTGCTGTGCTGCCCAACTAAACTAAAAATAATAATAGCAACTAAGATATTTTAATTTTTCTGATGGTAAATGATATGTAAAGAATTGCCTTTTCGATCGCTCAGATATAACTTAGTCACCTTTGAGGTTGTGTCCAGACGCAACTATGAACATTTGCTCATATTTGCTTTTCGAAGTTAAAATGGTAGCGCCTTGACAAAAAAAAAATTATTGCCCTAATCTAATGGTGGCATTGTGTCTTTAGCATAGCCAGGTCCCAAAAAATGATGCAAGCTGGCAGTAAAGTTCTTTATACACATCAATGAATGAATGAATTCCTTTACAACTCATATTATTTATGTGTTTCATATAAAACCCATGAATTAAACATGAAATGCATATGAATATGCATGATCTAGAAGAAATAGCCGACCACAGACACTGTTGGAAGCTTTTGTCAGACATTTTATGAAAGGTATTTAAGGAATGCAAAGAAAAGTAGCATTTTGCTAAGGTAAAACTTTAAGACACCATGGAATTTGTCAAAAGAGTCGGCAGTTTTTCACAGTGTCCTGGTCAAATTCTAATTTCCTCTCCTGTTTTGGGGCTGTTTTGTTAGCACCTTGTGATAGAGCAGTGACCCATCCATCCAGGCTAAAGGTTCTGAGCTCTGGAAATGTTCATGTCTGCTGGCAGGCACCCTGATGTCCCAAGAAGTATATGTGAATAACAACGACATTGTATGAGGTAAATTATGGCTGCTGTACTGATAGTGTAGGTGAGTAGTGTACAGTGTACAGTGTACAGTGTACAGTACAGGTGAGTAGTGTCTTCTCACTGCTGAGTATTAGGTTAAATTATCCTGACATAATCGCATGCAATTAAAACTACCATCTCATGCAGTGCCAGCAGCAGAGACTTGATATCATGAGGAAGCTCTTCTTAGAAGTTAATGTTATTGGTTAAGGTGACTGTTCCCTCTTCTTAGTCTTGGAAATTGATGCTGATGCAGAACAATCAATGCAGTATCTATGTGTCAAGCATCGAGTTTGCCATCCTGTCTCATTTGAACACAATCTTGATTTGTAATCACTGCATCTGCTCTATACAATAACATAATAATTGTGAGCTTCCGAGGAAATAGTATATGAATGAGTTGCTTATTTTAAGTAACTAGCATGGATTGGCAAGCTACGCTTGCCTCACCACATGTCACTACTGGGGTACAGGCTTGATTAACTTTGTATCAGACTGCGCATGACACCATAATATGTTAGATCAGGTCATTGAAAGGATCAGATTGTGCTTCACCATTCTAAATTCCCTATAATAAAATTTACTTCTGTAAATGTGTCGGGCGAGGTGGGAGGGGTGGAGGTGTGGGGGATTGGGGGGGGGGGGGGAGGACGTGGGCAATATCGCAAGTCACAGAACCCTTTGGGGATGGGAGATATTATTTTATAATATCATTCATATTATGCTATTACCATTCGTGTTACTCGTAGAGTACCCGCCCTACGGGTGATCTTGTTCCAAGCGTGCAACACATTTTTCTGCTCACACAACTGATTTCACTTGGATTTCTTGCTGATTTCCTTTCGTAATATTGCTCTTGCTCATTTCTCTTCAATGTATGTGTCCTTGGTTTTTGAGGCATCTCAATTTTCGAGAAAAACAAACAAAGATCAAACATCACCCCAGCTAACGTCACCCCGTCACCTCGATGCTAATATCCACAACCAGCACACACCCCCCTCTTTTTCCCCGCCCCTCCACCATCCACCATCAAACATCACCCTACCTAACAATACCCATAACTATCCCACACCCCACCACCACTTCCCCCCACAATCTCCCTTCAACCGTCACCCTAGCTAACAAAACCATGACCGTCCCACACCCCTCACCCCACTCCACCACCCCTTACAATCCTCCTTCAACCGTCACCCTAGCTAACAATACCCATGACCACCCCAAACCCCTCACTCCACTCCACCATCCCCTCACAATCCCCTCTCAACCATCACCCGAGCTAACAATACCCATGACACCGCCACTCCACCTTCCCACCACAATCCCCCTTCAACCTACAGCCTAGCTAACAATACCTGTGACCACCCCACACCCCTCACCACACTCCACTTCCCCGCACAATCCCCCTTCAACCGTCACCCTAGCTAACAATACCATGACCGCCCTACACCCCTCACCCCACTCCACCACTCCAACACCCCACACATTCCCCCATCACCCTAGCTAACAACACCCATAACAACGCCACTCTACCTTCCCCCCCACAATCCCCCTTCAACCGTCACCCTAGATAACAATACCATGACTGCCCCACACCCCTCACCCCACACCCCTCACCCCACTCCACCACCCCTCACATTCCCCCATCAACCATCACCCTAGCTAACAATACCATGACTGCCCCACACACCTCACCCCACTCCACCACCCCTCACATTCCCCCATCAGCCTTCACCCTAGCTAACAATACCCCATGACCACCCCACATGCCTCCCTGCCCTCCTTCATCATCCCCAATCAGAATCGGAATCCGAGCTCGCAATGCACCGTTTCTCTGTGTACCGTCGCCAGCAGGATCACGGTGAGTTCACAATGTGATGTCACTGGCAATCTCGAAAATCGACAGTCCAGGGTTTTTTCAGCACTTTGTGATTGGCAAATAAAAAAAATTTCCCCTCAAATTAGACCATGATTAATGATTGCCAATGGTTTTACAGAAAAAAAAATGCATTTGTGTTCCCCTTTAAGGGTCTTTTGGGTCTTTTGGGTCTTTTCAGTCTTTTGGGTCTTCAGGGTCTTTGGGGTCTTTTCATTCCTTGGAGTTTTTTGGAACTTTAAGGATATTTGGGGTCTTTTTGGTCTTTTGGTCTTCAGGGTCTTTTAAGTCTTTTTGGTATTGATGGTCTTTTGGGTCTTCCTGGTCTTTTCAGTCTTTGGGGCCTTTTCATTCTTTGGGGCCTTTTCATTCTTTGGGGTCTTTTTATTCTTTGGAGTGTTTTGGGACTTTAAGGATCTTTGGGGTCTTTGGGGGTCTTTTCAGTCTTTAGGTTATTTTTGGTCTTTGGAGTATTTTGGATCTTCAGGGTATTTTGGGTCTTTTTGACCTTTTGGGTCTTTCATGGTCTTCAGGGTCTTTTTTGACTTTTTGGACCTTTGGGTCTTCAAGGATCTTTGGGATATATTGGGTCTTTGAGGGTCTTTGATGTATGTTGGGTCTTCGGGTCTTTTGGGTGCTTTGGGTCTTTTATGATCTTCAGGGTCTTTTGGGTATTTTGGTTCTCTTGGGTCTTTGGGGTATTTTGGGTATTTAAGGGTCTTTGGAGTATTTTGGGTCTTCAGTGTCTTTTGGGTCTTCAGAGTATTTTGGGTCTTCAGGGTCTTTTGGGTCTTCAGGGTATTTTGGGTCTTAAAAGGTCCTTGGAGTATTTTGGTTCTTGAGGGTCTTTTGGGTCCTCTGTGTATATGGCTTATTTAAGGGTCTTCGGAGTCTTTTGGGTCTTCAGGGTCTTTTGGTTCTCTTGGGACTTCAGGGTCTTTAAATGGCTTTGGGGTATTTTGGGTCTTCAGGGTATTTTGGGTCTTCAGGGTATTTTGGGTCTTTGGGGTCCATTGGGTCTTTGGGGTCCATTGGGTCTTTTCAGTCTTCAGGGTCTTTTAGGTCTATTGGGTCTTTTGGTTACTCTGAGTCCTTTGGGTCCTCGGGGTCTTTAAATTCCTTTGGGTATTTAGGGTCCTCAGGGTCTTTTGGGTCCTCTGGGTATTTTGGGTCCTCTCGGTCTTCTTGGTTTTGTAGATCCTCGGAGTGTTGAGGGGATTGGGGGGGGGAGGTTTTTTTGGGTCCTCTGGGTACTTTAGGTTAAGTATTCCAGGTTACATTTGTGGGTGGAGTCAGGTCGGCTGTCCAACCAATGGGTGAAGAGCGGACATACATACATACAAACAAACACTTGCCCCATTATATATAAATTACTTTTGTTATTTACAAGTGGCCTTGTAAAAACGCCACGGAAGCGGCAGGAAGGGTCATGATTTTTAACCCTTGTGGGGTATATAGACTACAGTAGATCTACGCTCAGGTCTGTTCATCAATGTGATAAGCATAGATTGCCTTAAGAATGTCAGGATATTAAAAACCGCCTTGGAACAACGCCACAATAAGCTATTTTAATTTTGGCTATACATCTCAGTATGCAATACCCTTGGTGGGAAAAAAACCCTTTGGTGTGGGGAGGGGGAGGGAGGGGAGTTAAACGCTACAACATCCGTTGTGTGACCCTTGGTCGACCTGTCAAGTTTGGTTGCGATTGGATAAGTAACAACCGAATGTATCTTGGGTTGGCAGACAGACAGACACTAAATTGTTTATTTTAGTATGATGGCTTCCATTTGATTTGGATGACAAAAATGAGAACAAATGTTGTATTTTACAAGAGGCCTTCAAAGAGTTAAACAAATGAGAGCTTCACAGTAGTCAAGGACAGGTGACCATGGAGCTTAATTTACCTTCGACTATGTGTCTCTTGTGTGTCTTGTTTGTGGAACCTTTTGTGTGTGTGTGTCTTGTGTGTCTTGTATGTCTTGTTTGTGGAACTTTTTGTGTGTGTGTCTTGTTTGTGGAACTTTTTGAATGCCTGACATATTCAATTGAACCGTCACACGTTAGAATTTTGGAGAGAAACAGAAAGCTCTAATCTCAAAGATCATCCTCTGTGGGATCAAGGGCAAAAACTATTACATGGACTTGAACAACCAATAAGTCTCCTTATCATGATATAATTTTGTAGCTTTTAAAGGGATTACAATTGAGCCCTTTGTGTGCTATGAGGGATATCTCATTTTCTACTTCATAATATCACTTTTGAAAAATTAACACAAAAATGCTATTTCCTTCGCTGCAATGAAAGTCTTTCAAAATTATCTTCTTGGGATGTTTACCAGAAATTGGATAATTAGTTGAAATATAATTACTTTGTTCAAACGACTTTGGTTTCATAATAAAACAAAGCATAAAACCTTTGTCAAATGTAATGCAAAGTTAATCTGCATTGATATGAGGTGTGCATGTGTTTTTCATCTCGAATAATAACTGGTATGCCTCTTTTTGAACAACACATGTGCGTACAATTCCTAATTAGAATTTCATCCAAAACCTCACAATCTCAAACCTTCACATTTGGCAATCATTCAATGAGAAAATAAATTAAGTGAGAGTTATTTTCAGGATACATGTAGCCTGGGTAATGATCATGACACACAACTAATATTGAATGTAGGCATCATCTGCAGCTAGCCAGTGCTAAGGTTATTCATGACACCCTGAATTCTTTCAAAATATATTTTTCAAAAATGGAATTAATTTCCTCTATTGCATTCTTTCATTTAGCCTGGTGTTGGCTTAAGCCGCTGTCACACCTTGACGTTTTAGCCAGCGTATGCCGACGTATGAAAAATTTGGCGAATACGCTGGCACACGTCGAATACGTTATGGGTAAGTTTTGTATACGTTAAGAGCACGCTGAAGCACGCTGGCATACGTCGTAGTACGCCGAGCTCGTCGACAAATTTTGTGCATGCACAAAATTTGTCGACGTATGCCAGCGTATGACTCACACCAGCACTCAATTTTGATACGTCGGCATACGCTGGCTAAATCGTCAAGGTGTGACAGGGGCTTTAGCGGTTAGGGTGCCGGCTTGGGATCCTAGGATCCTGGGTTTGAATCCCGGTCGATCGCTGAATTAACGCCAGGGGGATTGACTCAGCCTGTCATCCTTCCGAGGTCGGCAAATTGAGTACCAGCTTGCTGGGATGAATGATCACGGTGTGTACCCCGGTTTAGAATAGGTACACCGTATTCCTGCGCATCGTAAGAGGCGACCAAGGGGTTGGTGTCAGGAAGGGCATCCGGCCATAAAAACATTGCCTCAAACAGGGAACCATGATTGTCATGGGGCCCGCAAGACTAACCCCCGCTCTAGAGGGGAACATGGCCTTAAAACGATCATTCATTCATTCATTGCATTCTTTCATTATTTTAAGCTCTCATCATCTAAGTTCCTCATTTAATACAAGGAAATACAAGGAACTTCAATGCAAGAGGAAGAACTTCAATAAAGCCTGTGTGATCATGTCAACATCTTAGTATTCCCTCATCCACGATTTCCAAATACCTATCCAACTCGATTTTAAAAGAATCCACTGACTCTACTGGCATTTCCCTCACAGAGAGACAATTCCATGCATTTACTATGGTACTCTGAGTGAAAGATTCACTACCGTCCTAACTCTCCTTTTCTTTATAGAGCAATGCAAAACTGTTGCTTATTCTTCAAAACCAGATTATTTGGATGAACTTAGGGCTATTATCACAAATGCAATTCATTGAATTACTCAGCAGCAACTGGGGAATGTTTACAAGTTTGAAAATAGAATTGAACGATGCATTGCAAAAGATGGCGGTTATATTAAAGCCTAACAAATTGAACTGCATTGAGTAAAAACCTCATGAATGATGATTTCATCCACCTTCTATAGTTTGTTTATATCATGTGTATATCAAAAGGTGTAAAAGTTCAAAGTTGCACAAATACTTTTTAGAGACACAACATACAGATAGTGGACCAAAAAAATGGAAACACCAGGGTAATCGGGCAGAACAACATATATGCAAAGTATGGGTCCACCACACGTATGTGACCGGCATGTGAAATATGCAAATATCTTCCCCGAAGTCCTCTGGTCGTGTGTAAATAAGCAGGCAGCGGCTCGAGTCCGTCATTAAGAGCCAGCATGGCCGCAAGGGGAGACCTCAGTGATGTTGAGCAGGGTGTAATTGTTGGTGTGCATTTGGCAGGTCCTTCATTGATAAATCCTGCGGAAATGCTAATGTTCATTTAGCTAAAATGCTAATTCTGCGGAAATCCCCCCCCCCCCACCTTCCCGTGCCTCCTCCCCCAAGCCCCCTCCCTCCCACAGATCTCCCGATGTGCCTGTTCTCTACTGTTGTACTTGTGTGCTTCCCTCTCTCTCTCCCAATCTTGTCTCCCGCTCCCTTTATCTTATGTTTTATGTGTCAGTTTGTCTTTTTAGCCGCGTCGCAGACGCTGGTCATAGAGTGCCCTCTGCTGTTGTTGTTGTTCTTCTTGTTCTTCTTCTTCTTGTTCTTGCAGAGAAGACAAAACCTCAAAGCTCCACCCATTCTGGGAACCATAGCTCCACCCATTCTGGGAGAGGCTTCATATAAACAAATATCCACCATTTTATTAACTCGCATAGCTTTGAGGCCTGTTTTGTAGGCCCGTGGTGTCTTCCTCTCTCACACAGTTTTATTTCAAATCAAATTCGATATATCATTTCATTTTTCACAGTCGCTAACATAGTTTTAGACTCGGTTGAAAAAAAACGGGAAGAAAATCCGATGAAAGTTGCCCTTTATAGAACGAAATGAATTCTCAAAGGCCTGTAACTTCAAGTCCATTGAGATATATTTTTTTTAAATCGCGGCATGGTCAGTCATACACCGCCCGAAATAACAGACGGGAAAATGCCGAGATATATATATTTTGTTTAAATCGCGGCATGCTCAGTCATACACCGCCCGAAATAACAGACGGGAAAATGCCGAGATATATATATATATTTTAAATCGCGGCATGGTCAGTCATACACCGCCTGAAATAACAGACGGGAAAATGCCGAGATATATTAAAAATTCGTCCATTTGATGACAATCGTCACGATGAAATATTTAATTTATACGTCATCAGCTCATCACAATAATGTGGAGAGAGGAGCATAGCTTCGTTCACGGTGTCGCCAAACACGGGAAATTGCCGAGATATATATATTTTAAATCGCGGCATGGTCAGTCATACACCGCCTGAAATAACAGGCAGGAAAATGCCGAGATATATTAAAAATTCGTCGCCACACACGGGAAATTGCCGAGATATATTTTCACTTTGCACAAAAATAACATCAAGTAATCGAATCAATAGGAATGTCCTGTGCCTATAACATCGACGTTATAGGCACAGCTGCATCTAGGCATTGTGTAACATCGACGCGGCTTTTGTTTTAATTAAAACTTTTTGTACTTGTTGTAATTAATGTGAGCTCTTACACGAGCCTCGATCTTGTATACAAAAAAAAAAATAGTATCACAAGGAACTGTCTAAAAGGTGATGGGGAAATCATCGAAGGGAAACAGCGGTCAGAAGAGCATACTCGACGAGTGTTATGCATGGACATTAGTCCTGACTGTGAGGCTAAACAGGAGAGCAATGACAGAAAAAACTGTGCGCTTCATTCAATGTCGGGCATGAGCATCCTGTATCATCAAAAATGATCGGAAGGGAACTTCACAGGGCACGATATCATAGCCGGGTTTCTATGAACAAACAACTCGTGACATCTGGCAATGTCCGTTTGTGGATCCAGTGTTGTAAGGAGCATAGGCATTGGACTGTTGAACAGTGGAGGTATATGATATAGTCTGAGGAGCCCTTCACCAGCATGTTCTCGACGAATGGACATGTGCACATGTGGCGACAGCCTATGGAGCTCTACATCCCTGAAAATATTTACAGTGAAACTTGTCGATAGGAAAGAATAAGAGGAAAAAGGCAGAAACTTAGCTTATTCTATGCCTTATGACAATTACTACAAATAAACACAACAAGGGTGCCCAGCACACATTCATGGGGGAGGGGAGGGGAACGAACGTTGGGATCCTATTAGAAAGCGGTCACTATCCTACCAGATGCTTCTGCATGTGTGCAAGGCCTTTTGTCCAGCCCTCACCGAGGGTGGGGGGGGGGGGGTGTTTTCTGCGCCCCCGATTGGTCGAGCTTGTCACTCCACCCCCCCCACAAGCTCCCCCGAAGTTACTCAGGCCCCGATTGATGGGTTTCAAAATTTCCCTGTCCACAAGCCCTCTCGGACGGACTTTTACCAGGTGCATATCCCAATGGTCTTTGGTCTGTCTTTTGTCCTTCAATACTTTGAATCAATAACTGTGGATACAATCTTGGTGCATCTGCCTGGCTAATTATCCCTTATGAGTGAAGGGTCTGTCTTTCCCTCCCCAATGCATAAAGACATACTAACCCAAAATAAGGGGAAGGGGCTAGGATGATGTTCTGCTATGAAACAACTATTCTAAGGAACCTGTATGGTGGTTGCCATTACTTCTCAGTGGTTTCGCACAACCGCAACAATATATATATATATATATATATATATATATATATATATATATATATATATATATATATATATATATATATATATATATATATATATATATATATATATATATATATATATAATCTATCTCCTGTGAAAACCCCATCAACCAACACATCGACTTGCATCCCACATACAAAGCACTGCACAATTGATTACAACATCAACAAAAGTGGAAGAAGGAAAATGATACCCATAATGCAAAGCATAAATAACATGGCAGAGGGTAGCTTGCCGTTTGATCAACGCAAAGTAGTTTTGAAGTGGTATTGGAAATGATAAAATGCATGTGAAATGCAAAGACAGTGGAGATGTGAATTTGTTATGTAACCTCCGTCACAAATAACAATTCCAAGAATTTGTGATAAATTTGAGATGTTTGAGATGTGTGCAAGCAACAACAATCTGGGAGACCCCGCTCATCAACGGGTTGGGAAAATTCTGCTATGGCGTTAGAGCAATTAACATGACACCACAGAAATCTGTAAGGTGATGTGCTCATGAGACTTGACTCAGCAGGCCAAGTGTGCTCCGGATTCTCAAAACAGCTAAGTGGAAATCTTATGTGCCAAGACTGTTACATGAAATGATTGAAGACTATCAGGATCACAGAGCTGAGTTTTGTGAAAGGTGTGAAAGGAAGGTGGACGAGGATGCACAGTTTTTGGTCATGATTGTTTGGTAAGATGAGGCAACATTCAAGGCCAATGGTGCAGTAAATCAACATAATTGTGTGCATTGGTCATTTGAAAATCCGAGCATTCTTGTAAAGAAGGAAGTTATCCCAGCACATACTGTACGTTAGTGAATGTTTGTCATTCAGTTGTTCACCGCTGTCCCCAGTACCTAGAAGCTGACTGTGGTCAATTTGATAATCTGTGATAGTTTGCCATGTGCCTCAAACTATTGTGCTAGCAAAACGAGTAACATGGAGACAAATAATTTTCACAGTTTCTATCCAAGTAGAGGCCGGCCGTGTCAGGCCTTGAACAATACTCAACTAATGAAACGAGTATCATGAACATGAAATATAGCACTGGATGTAACAGCAACACGTAGACGAAGACACAACATAAAACTAGAAAGGCACTCGGTAGAGTGCATGCCTCCACCAGGCTGAACAGTTTATGTTTTGTATCCCACTGATAGGCTGAATCTGGATTCTGACCTGAACCAAAATCTAATCGGCTTGTTCTTGTCACTTAACCAACTTGTCCACCAAGTTTAGTCATATCTCTTCCACAACTTTTCGAAATCTATCTATATATATAAAACACAGTTTGTGTGTGTGTAATGTTACCGATAGACTCCTAAACGGAGAGGCTCACGTACTTGATATTTGGCACAGACATGGCCATTGAGCCTGGGAAGAACATGGCTGACCTAAAAAAAAATATTTCATAATATTTTTTTACCATATTTTTACCTCAGCGCATTTCAGCGAGGAATATTATACACGGAATCTGACCGGTGGCAGAGCAGCGCGCTGATTCGCTCAGAGCGATCACGTGATGTTCCTTGCCGCCATAAACTCACAGCAAGTAGCATAGATTTTAGCATGATTAGCATTTAGCATGATTTAGCATGATTTCGCATAGATAGTAGCATGTTTCACATAGATTTTGTTTCAGCGAGGAATATTATACACGGAATCTGAACCAGTGGCAGAGCAGCACGCTGATTCGCTCATTCGCGCTCATTGATGACGATCACGATCACGTGATGACGTGATCACGAATGATGTTCGTGACGCGATCACGTGATGTTCTTTGCCGCCATAAACTCACAGCAAGTAGCATAGATTTTAGCATGATTAGCATTTAGCATGATTTAGCATGATTTAGCATAGATAGTAGCATGTTTCACATAGATTTTTTTTTAAGCGAGGAATATTATACATGGAATCTGAGGCGGTGGCAGAGCAGTGCGCTGATTCGCTCAGAGCGATCACGTGATGTTCCATCCCCACCACCAGACCATTGAACATAAAACACAGTTTGTGTGTGTGTAATGTAATGTTAACTCCCCTCCCCTCCCCCCTCCGTCCTCCCCTCCCCCTCCCCCTCCCCCCTCCCCCCTCCCACCCTCCCCCTCCCTCCTCCCCTCCCCCCCCACCCTCCACCCCCTCCCCCCCCTCTCTCCCTCCCCCCTCCCCACTCTTCTCCCCTCCCCCCCTCTTCTCCCCTCCCCCCCCGTTCCCCTTCCCCCCCCCCTCCCCCGCCCGGCAATGCCGGGTACTTCTGCTAGTATGTTATATATCGATTTTCACCCGATCTCTCAATGGTGATTAATCATTTAAAAAAAATTAAATAATTATTGTATCCGAATCCATCTTTGAATCTCCACCAAAATCGAGTGGATTCATCCTTGTCTGTCACACACCCAACCTGTCCACCAAGTTTCATTCAAATCCGTCCACAACTTTTTGAGAGAATATTTTGTTCGCAAACAAACAAACAAACAGACAAACAGACAAACAGACAGACAGGGGTGGAAACATAACCTCCATCCACCTTCGGTAGCGGAGGTAATCGGTAGGAGGTAAACATGGTAGGCGGAGGTAAACATGACTATCTGGTTCGGAAAACTCAGCTTTAGCGAGGTGGAAACGAGCAGCTCAGATTTTCTTCAGCATGTTTGAAAAACTCTGAACCGGAAGGGGAATGACAAGAGGACAAGAGAATAGGAAACCGGATCATGTTTTCATTGACGTAGAGAAAGCATATGATCGAGTACCAAGAGCAGTTGTTTAATGGACTCTCAGAAGGCAACTTGTGTCTGAAGCAATTTTAAAAGTAGACAGGGGGGGGGGGGGGGGGGGGGAATATCAAGAACTATGGTAAAGATCAAATTGGGGGCACTGAATTCTGTGAGGTCAAGTTCGGATTAATTCTGTGAGGTCAAGTTCGGATTATACCAGGGATCAGTTTTAAGTCCTCTTCTGTTATAATACTGATGGGCGAATTAATGAAGAATGAAAAATTGTGATTTCCATCCGAGTTTTCATTCGCTGATGAATTAGTATTGAATGCTGTAAGTGAAAAAGAAACAAGGATGATATTTCTAAAGTGGAAAAGTGCAATAGAAAAGAAAGGTTTACATTAATAAAATAAGTTATGGTCAGTGGCGACAAGGAGAAAGGAAAGAAAGTGGATGATGTCCTTGTTCAATATGCATGAAACGATTTGGAAGGAACTCAATTCAATGTCGGTGGTGTTACAGGTGGTGTCACAAGAGGTGCAGTGGCATCAACAGAAATTTAGTAACAAAGGCTGGAATTTTCATCTTACTATAATTCACCAAATGTCTGTCCGTCTGTTCCCAGGTACCGCAAAAACGGCTGAACCGATCGCAACAATATTTTGGGTGGGTAATCTGAGGACCCCCTGGAGTAAAATAGGCTATATAGCCTAGTCAAAAAATCTGAAAATGTGCCTTTATAGAATGATTGAGGCATTTTTGAGTAAAAGCAAACAAACCACTTTTTCTGGGGTAGTTTTTCATGCTGAATATGAATCTGTTGTTTGCCAAGCCCAAAAATGCGTAATTAGGTCACTAATCAAGGTCAAAGGTCAATGAGTGCAAAATTCAATTTTTTTGAAAAAATGCTTTATTTTACATCCCCTATCTGTACATTTCAATTATTTTACAATATTTTGTCTAGTAAGGTTGCTAAAGCTTTTCAAAATCTTATTTTTAAAGGAAAACGTGAGGACACATCTATGCTCATTTGCCTTTATCTCTGTAAGGGGCGACAATTAGTTTTTGCGTAATTTGCTTGCAGTTTAACCTCTAAATGCACAATGGGGCAGAGTTTTTATGCTCCTATTGATGGTCTAGAGATAGATTTTATAAAGACAGAATCTAAATGTCACCGGTAAACAACATAGGTCAAAGGTCAATGAGTGCGAAAGTCTTGCAATGACGTAACAGTTACTTGCACTTGAAACCATCCCTTTCACTCAACAGTGAAAGTGGCTTCATCTTTCTGACCCCAATGCATTTGCCATGTTTGTCAAATCATTTCCATTCAGACAGAGCAGGGTGTTCTTCAATAGACCCTTAATGATGAAGAATGAATCTAATAGCCGAGCATAAGCCATCTAGTTCGTACCCTAGGCATCAGGCATTAAACATTTCAGGAGTACAGGTAAGGGTCTTTTTAAGATTGTTAAAAAATGAAATATAAAATCAAATGAAAGTAAAGGAATGCATTCTTCTTTGGTGAGATACATGTACATACAAATGTGTAATGTATGCTTGACATCTCACATCATAGGCAGGCCTACATACATGTACATTTACCTAACAGTAGCAAAAAGACAGGCAGGGCATGGGCATTGACGATGAGTGCCTAATGCATCTACCACTAATGAATTAGTGATATCGGTTAGATGTTTTGTCTTGAAGAAGCTTTACTTTGTGTCTTTGAGAATAAGATTAAAACCCGGGCCAACACTGCCTGCGCTTATTCGATCATTTAAGGGCTGTTGCAGTATATCATACAACGTTGTAGTTTTCATGGTCAGAACATGCGTGCCTGGTGCTTAGTTTGGTTTCTGTTTCTCCCCTCAGGCCAACCATGGAACCTATTGCCAGCCTCAAGCGACAGCGTGAGGATGTGTCGTTTGAACTTTGTATCATTTGTCAGGGAACTAGCCAGGTCAAAGATACGATTTTCAACCAGACAAACCAGGGTATTGCTGCCATCAGAGAGGCGACCGAGCTCCGATGCAAACTTAGACACTATGAATTTCGATCAGCCGTGGACAGGCTTTCGACTCTCTTTGCAGAGCCTCCAGAAAGTCTCCCCAAACTTAAATGGCATAAGCTATGTTACTCTGCATACACACACAAGGGGAAAATAAATGCTAAGCTAGCCAAGGAACAATCGAAAAACGAAAAAGATCCTGAAAGAAAGAGTGTTTCGGCTGAAGCATGTCCGTTTTTACGCAGTAGTACTACTAAGATGCACTGGACATTGTGTATGTTCTGCCAGAACTTTGACAAGAAGCAGAAGACAAGTCGTGTCACAACCTTCAAAATGAGTAATGAAATTACGGAAAAAGCTAAATTTGTACATAACATCTTAGTCCGTACTGCAAATGAGAATGATTTAATCTCAGCTGAGGCATGTTACCATGTTAACTGTCTTAGTAAATTCTTTAGGGATGTCAAAAGGGCGGAAACTGAAAGCAAATCAGCAGACATGGCGATATCATGGTTGTGTCAAGAGCTGCGTCACTCTGCTGAGAAAGGGCACGTATTTGAACTATCTGCAGTGTTCGAGAGGTACAAAGAGTTAGCCAGTGAGTGCGACGGCACAATTCCTACATCGTATCTTAGTAGACTGGGGACTTTTAAAGAAACTTTGTCGAATTGCATTGGGGACATTTATGAATTTCTTGTGCTAAGAAATTTGGCACCTTCAGAGAAACAAACTTTGCTTCTTCCACGACATTTCAGTCACATACCTCTTTCAGAAATGGTGTGCGGTCAGAACAGTGCAGACTATATTCCCATATTTAGACAACAGGATGATCATTTTCTGTCTTTAGTGCACGTTGCTCTGCAACTCCGCAGTGATATCATGTCACATCCTGCATTCGAAGGTTGCGATGTAAGCGAAAAAGCAGAGTTGGCAAGTGTACCACCATCTGTACTCATGTTTGTGAATATCTTGCTTGGAGGCCAAAGTAGTGTCGATGCTGAGTTTGACGAAAGTGAGATGTCTGAAACTGGTTGGGTGAAGAAGACAAGGGTCCTTAGCATTGGACAAGACATGGTCTATGGTGTATGTGGAGACAAGAAGGCACCGCCTAAACACGTTGGAATGGGTATGACGCTGCACCAGTCAACTCGATCAAAGAAATTAGTTGAGCTATTCCATAATGCTGGGCACATAATCAGCTATAACCGGGTTCTTAGGTATGACACTGCCATGGCTGAAAACACTCTGAAAGCGCTTGATCAAGAAACTGGGGCAGTTGTTACCAGCAACCTGGTTTCGGGACGATTTGTGCATTTTTCTGGCGACAATATTGACATCAATGACTCTACCCTAGATGGCAAAAATACATTTCACGCTACTCAGTTAGCTGCCTGGCAGAGGGGGCCATCTGCTGAAAGCGGTCTTGGAGACATCAAACCATCCAATACGTCAACGTTGGATATACCAACAGCAGTTGAAAAGATCCAACAACAGCAGTTTCCGACACCATCAAAGAAGGTCACAGAAGATGCTGAAAAGTTCATTTGCCATATCTACAAGGAACCATCTGAGAACTGTAATCAAGCCCGCATTAAACTGTTCAACAAATGCCATGCAACGGAGACCCTACCTCCATCTAGTGATGCAGCAAAGTTCCACATAGAGCGTGCAAACTACCAAAGTTTCATTTGGAGAGAGGCCAGTAATCCAATGACAGATCTGCCACCGCCGACTGATTGTGGATGGAAACTCGTTGATGACAAGTTGTCACCGGTTCTTACAACTTTACCGTCAATTCCAAAGGGATGCCGAGAACTTACTCAGTGTGGTTGCAAGAAAGGTTGCAGTTCTGATAGTTGCTCTTGTCGGAAGTGGGGGAAACAGTTCTGCACTGAGGCCTGCAAGTGCAATGCCAGTGAAACACCATGTCAAAACAGGCCAAAGTAGGGGGGGGGGGGGGTCAGAGCTTACACAGTTAAGCTAATTGGCATTCCCCTGGATGGCTCCTCCTTCCAGCCAATCAGTCTGACAGACTGCAATTGATTCAGGATTAATTAAGAATACATGTGATAATGATCAACTGCCTGCACTCCAAACATGTTTGCCATGAAGTGCATTTTGCGCCTTGTGCCATGTAAGTGCACTTTGCGCCTTGTGACCGTTAGCCTTAATTAAGTGGCTAATTAGTCAAATATTGACATTTAGTGTAGAAAACAATCTTGCTATTATATAGGACTCAGGTAAACCACTTCACTGATGGTATTTAAGGCAACAATTCAAGTGAATTAAAACAGTATGTCAAAAAACGAAAAGTTGCTTCATTACGGATATATTCACAAAAATCTGATTTTTTCCCTTCACAATTCCCTTTACTTTCATAATTGTGAAAAGCTGTAGTAACCTTACCAGACAAAATACTGTAAAATAATTGAAATGTACAGATAGGTGATGTAAAATAAAACATTTTTTCAAAAATTTTGAATTTTGCACTCATTGACCTTTGACCTTGATTAGTGACCTAATTACGCATTTTTGGGCTTGGCAAACAACAGATTCGTATTCAGCACGAAAAACTACCCCAGAAAAAGTGGTTTGCTTGCTTTTACTCAAAAATGCCTCATGAATTCACGTTTCCCAGAAATTTGACTAGACTAATATTGTTTTTCCAATTTCAGCATTGGTCTCCAGCATTTTCAGGTTTGGACTCCCGCATAACGTTATTGTCCCGGGTACCGCAAAAACGGCTGCACCGATCGCAACGATTTCCTGGAACCCCTGCAGTAAAATCCTACGATAATTCACGAAAAGAACATGACATGAAAATTAAAAACGGCTGAACAGTATTTCATGAACATTTCATTGAGGAATTGAGGAAAATTCTGATGAAATATGAACCTTTCGCGAATCCGGAAGTGGACAGATTACGACAATGAGCTAGTTTGATAATATCCCAATAAAACCGTAATTTAAAACAGTATTTTGTTAAAGTATCAATTGATGATTGGAGAGTGATTAGTGATTACAATTACGATTTTGAATTCGTAATTGTATTCACCCAACTGCACAGAACTTCACATCAGGATTTAAATATTTGTTTATGTCATGAATGTTGTTAAAAGTTTATTTTTTATATTAATGCTATTTAATTTGTGATTGGAGTTATGCTGTTTGGAATGAAAAAAGAGATATCGAGTTCAAGTGAATGATGAAATGCCATGATGGTTTCCACTTTCTAAACATGAAATTTGTGGATCGCCATGTGCAGATTCGCCATTGACTGGGTATGGAACAAACGTACCCTCAGTGAAAGACACATGAAAGCCCGCTTGGAGTTTGCAAAAAAGCACCTAAAGGACTCTCAGACTGTTAGAAACAAGATTCTGTGGTCTGATGAAACCAAGATTGAACTGTTTGGCTTCCATCTGGCCACTCTGCTATAAAGCCCAGATCGGTGGAGTGTTGCAGTGATGGTTGTCCTTCTGGAAGTTTCTCCCATCTCCACACAGGATCTCTGGAGGTCAGCCAGAGTGACCATCGGGTTCTTGGTCACCTCTCTTACCAAGGCCCTTCTCCCACGATTGCTCAGTTTGGCCGGGCAGCCAGCTCTAGGAAGAGTCCTGGTTGTTCCAAACTTCTTCCATTTAAGAATTATGGAGGCCACTGTGCTCTTGGGAACCTTCAACGCAGCAGAGATTTTTTTTTGTATGCTTCCCCAGATCTGTGCCTCGACACAATCCTGTCTCTGAGCTCTGCAGGCAGTTCCTTTGACCTCATGGCTTGGTTTTTGCTCTGATATGCATTGTCAGCTGTGAGACCTTATATAGATAGGTGTGTGCCTTTCCAAATCACGTCCAATCAATTGAATTTACCACATGTGGACTCCAATGAAGGTGTAGAAACATCCCAAAGATGATCAAGAGAAATGGGAGGCACCTGAGCTAAATTTCAAGTGTCATAGCAAAGGGTATAAATACTTATGTCAATGTGATATTTCAGTTTTTTCTTTTTAATATATTTGCAAAACTTTCTAAAATCCTGTTTTCTCTCTGTCTTTATGGGGTATTGAGTGTAGATTGATGATGGAAAAAATGAATTTAAACGATTTCAACATAAGGCTGCAACATAACAAAATGTGAAAAAAGCGAAGGGGTCTGAATACTTTCTGAATGCACTGTATGTGTGTATATATATACAGTCACGTGAAAAAGTAAGTACACCCCATGTAAAGTTTTGACTTTTTCAACATATTTCAACCTACAGCTATTTGATCTTCATTTCAACAATATTGACAGATAAAGGTGATATAATATAACAAATATCATGAAACATTTACATTTTGTAGTCCATTGTATAATTTAAATAAACCCAAATGCAAATTTCGCATGTGGAAAAAGTAAGTACACCCCTACATTTATCACTAGTTCAAATACCTAAAATTAGAATCAGGTGCATCAGCTCAGGTGCAAATGATTAGAACATCTTTAGAGAGGATCTTGGAGGAACCTGTCTTATTTAAACCTCAGACGTTTAGTTTGGTTTGCTCTTTGTTGTTGAAGTGTGCGGTGTCACCATGCCTAGATCAAAAGAGGAGGCCTTCAGAAAGAAGGTTATAGATGCCTACGAGTCTGGGAAGGGATTTAAAAATATCTCCAAACAATTTGAAATCGATCATTCGACTGCCCGGAAGATCATCTACAAGTGGAGAAGATTCCAAACAACTGCCACCTTGTTCAGGCCAGGCCGCCCCAACAAGTTCAGCCCGAGAGCAGACCGCAAGATGCTGAAAGAAGTCTCTAAGAACCCCAGAATGTCATCACGGGACCTACAGGTAGCTCTTGCCACTGTTGATGTCAAAGTGCACGAGTCTACCATTAGAAAGAGGCTGCACAAATTTGAGCTACATGGGAGGTGTGCCAGGAGGAAACCTTTGCTGTCCAGAAAGAACATCAGGGTAAGACTAAAGTTTGCCAATGAACACCTCGGCAAAGACCAGCACTTCTGGAACAATGTGCTCTGGACAGATGAGTCAAAGGTAGAGCTATTTGGCCACATTACCAGAAGACATGTTTGGTGAAAACCAAAGACAGCATTTGACCACAAGAACCTGATACCAACTGTAAAGCATGGTGGTGGAAATATTATGGTTTGGGGCAGCTTTGCTGCATCAGGGCCTGGGCAGCTCACCATCATAGAATCCACTATGAATTCTTCATTGTAGTAGAGGGTGCTTGAGCATAATGTGAGGCCATCTGTCGGAAAGTTGAAGCTCAACCGAAGGTGGACCTTGCAACATGACAATGACCCTAAACATCTATCTATAATTCCAGTAATCTCTGTGTGTTTGTTTGTTTGTACGTTTGTACGTTTGTTTGTCTGTGACCGCTGTTTCTCGACAACCACGGGTCCGATATACTTTAAACTTGCCAGGTATATTGCTGGGGACCCGAGGATGTGCCTTTTCAAGGTTTCATATTAATCGGACAATTACTTACCGAGCTATGTCCAAAAAACGATTCAACCAATCAGAGAGCAGCGAGCTATCGCGTGTGCCGAACGTGGCGGACACACTCTGCCTCGGATGGCACATTTGAGAGCGTATTCATTTATTTCACGTTTGCAAACTATGTTGGCGCTATGTTGGCGTTAAACGATGTTTTAAAACTAATTAAAACCCCGGGGGGATTGTCACTGTACTCGCAAGCCGTTCGCCGTTCGCTTTGGCGTTGCGAATGGACCAAAACATTTCATGCACCAAACCATTTCATGTAAAGCGTTCGCCGTTCGCTTTGGCGTTGCGAATGGACCAAAACATTTCATGAACCAAACCATTTCATGTAAATAGAGGGGGGGATATAATTTTAGATATAGATATAGTACGGGCATGCCCTAGTACCAGTAAATCCACCAAGGAATGGCTGAAAAGAAAGAAATGGAGGGTTCTGGAATGGCCAAGTCAAAGCCCGGATCTAAATCCCATCGTGATGTTGTGGGGAGATTTGAAACGAGCTGTGCATGCAAGAAACCCCTCAAACATCACAGCTGAAAGAATTCTGCGTGGAGAAATAGGCAAAAATTTCTCCCAGTCGATGGCAGAGACTGGTAGACAGTTATAAGAAACGCTTACTTGAGGTTGTTTCTGCCAAAGGGGTCAATACCACCGATTAGAGCCAAGGGTGTACTTACTTTTTCCACATGCAAAATTTGCATTTATGTTTATTTAAATTATACAATGGACTACAAAATGTAAATGTTTCATGATATTTGTTATATTATATCACCTTTATCTATCAATATTGTTGAAATGAAGATCAAATAGCTGTATGTTGAAATATGTTGAAAAAGTCAAAACTTTACATGGGGTGTACTTACTTTTTCACGTGACTGTATATATATATATATATATATATATATATATATATATATTATATATATATATATATATATATATATCAGTCATTATCCGGATCTGGAATATCATTATCCCCAGAGAATCCAGAATCTTGGCATCATCTTTGACCAAACCCTCTCCTTTGACAAATACACTAAACAGATCACAAAGACAGCCTGCTTTCACCTGAAAAACATCGCCCGTCTCCATCCATCCCTCTCCTCCACGGCTGCAGAAACCCTCATCCACGCCTTCATCACCTCCCGTCTGGACTACTGCAACAGCCTCCTCTTTGGTTCACCCTCAATAATCATCAATAAACTCCAATACATTCAGAACTCCGCTGCCCGTCTACTCACCCATTCCCGGACCCGTGACCACATCACCCCCTTCCTTTACAAGCTTCACTGGCTCCCCATCCCCAGAGAATCCAGTACAAAATCCTCTTCTTGACCTACAAAGCCCTCCATAAGCTGGCCCCATCCTACCTGACTGACCTCCTCTCCAGACACACTCCCACCCGCAACCTCCGCTCTGCTGGTACCAACCTCCTGACCCCCCCCATGCGGACCAAATTCAGATCCTGGGGGGACAGGGCCTTCTCCATCGCTGCTCCCACCCTCTGGAACTCACTACCTCACACCATCAGAGACTCCTCCTCACTCACCACATTCAAAACAACACTCAAGACGCACCTGTTCAACACTGCATTCAACATTTAACCCACAGCATTTAACCCCTGACTATCTCTTCTCCTTCTCCTTCCTTTTGCTTTGATTATTTACCTGTTGATTTTTGTCTTTTTGCACTTGTTTTTTTGAACTCTGTCAAAGCGTCTTTGAGCTTCTTGAAAAGCGCTATCTAAAATAAATGTATTATTATTATTATTATTATTATTATTATTATGCGACTCCATACCATTAGTGGTGAACCACCATTAAGGTATCCCATCCAGCTATCGCTGTACCTTAATGGGAGCGATAAGCACCGCCTGACACACGGTGCATTACCTGTGGTATCCACTCATTATATGGAGCCGCCTGGATGCGGTTGGGAGTTATTGATTAATATCTATTATGCAGGACTCACTTCATTGCCCTGATGAAGCCCCAACAAGGGCGATACCAGGTTGGTAACTGTGAGTTTCGTATGCACTTGTGATAATATCTGAACGAATATCTCAATGATGGCGCACTGCTGGATGGCACCTCCAGAGCTTGGCAAGCAAGGCGTACTTAGTGGTGGTGACGTCACAGCGTGCGCTCATTAGGTTGGAGAACGGAAATTATAGATACTAATATATATATACATATATATACCGTATTTTCCGGTGTATCAACCGTGGTTTTTCCGACGGGAAAACCCTAAAAAAGGGGGTGCAGTTGATACACAGTAACAGAAAAATTTGTGCATTGAAAAACTGTCATATCAACGGGACGTAATATTTATATTACTTTGGGGTTGTGTGGATACAATGATGAATGATCGTCAATTAGGTTACTAAGGTAGGTTCAACGCCGATTACTGCTGCCAGTCAAAATACAAGAAAGTTTGAAGTTTGTAATATTTGATTTTTCTATGCGTGTTTGTGAAAATGTGTACTGTCACGAGTCCTCTTTGAATGACAGGTCACATAGTGAATAGAGTGTGCTAAATAAAGACAGGATTAAGTCACAAAACAAAAGCGTCAACATGGTAAACAGGATGTTTTGCATGGGACATTATGACGTACCTATTGTCTAACCAACGCCGCGGTATTACCTATTGAAGTTGGCTTTGATGCCGCTGCATGGGCTGAGCGAATGTATAAAACGGAGAGGTCAACGGGGAGTTTCACCATTCGTTCTATCCTGTTCGAGCTATCAAGACCAAGCTTCACCATTCGCTTCTATCCTGACCAAGACCAAGCTTCACCATTCGCTTCTATCCTGACTAAGACCACGAGATGGCACTGCGATCATTCACAGCAGCTTTCAAGCTCCGTGCCTGCAGGTTTGCAGAAGGGTTTAGTAATCGGGCGGCCGGCCGACACTTCGGCATCAACGAGTCCGTCATTAGACGCTGGCGGACTAACAAGCAGACGCTGGAGACGATGCCGAAGAAGAAGAAGGCGATGAGGGGCAAAGCAGCCCAGTGGCCGGCCTTGGAGGAGAGACTGCTAATGTGGGTGAGAGAGAAGCGAGCCGATGGACATGCCATCGCGACACTAGCGTTGCGACTCCAGGCCCGACTCATCGCCAGGGAAACAGGGGTCGATGACTTCACGGCCAGTACGTCTTGGGCGTACAGGTTCATGGGTCGTCATGGCCTTTCCATTCGCCGGCGAACCCACATCGCACAGAGTCTCCCTGATGACATAGCAGAGAAGACTGCTAATTTTCAGAAGTTCGTGATCAAGTTCCGCAAGCAGCACGACTATCCCCTAAGCCGCATCGGCAACGCAGATCAGACACCGCTGACCTTCGATGTGCCTCGAGGGACCACCATCTCGGCCAAAGGTGACAAGTCGGTGTCCATCACTACAACGGGTCATGAGAAAGATCGTTTTACGGTTATGCTAGCGTGCACCGCTGATGGGGGAAATCTGCCGCCGTATATCATCTTCAAGAGGAAGACGCTACCAAAGGATAAATTTCCTCCGGGTGTAATCGTTCGTGCCCAGGCCAAGGGGTGGATGGACCAAGCGCTGGTAGATGACTGGCTCCGCATCGTGTGGGGGAGACGAGTTGGTGGGCTTTCGCGGCGACGCTGCATGCTTGTCCTCGACGCCTTCCGTTGTCACAAGACAGAGGAGACCAAGTCAACGCTGAGGGGGGCTCAACACTGATCTGGTGATGATCCCGGGTGGCATGACGTCCCTGCTGCAGCCGCTAGACGTTTCAGTCAACAAGCCGTTCAAAGACGGTCTGCGGCGCTGTTGGTTGGAGTGGACGCTGTCGGGGGACAAGACCTTCACCAAGACTGGGAGGATGAGGAAGGTGGATTCCCGACGATCTGTAGCTGGATACTGAAGGTCTGGGAGGAGTTGCCGGCAGCCATCATCGAGCGGGCCTTCCTCAAGTGCTGCATATCTAATGCCCTTGATGGCACTCAAGATGACATCATCTGGGAGGATGAAGTGGCAGTGACCGACGATGGAGAAGAGGATAACGACGACGATGATCTCGCCTACCCCGACTCGGATTGGACTGAAGAAACGGATGACGAGGACTTCTTCGGATTTTAGAGACTAAACCCAACGGCCCTTTTCCGACGATGGAGAAGAGGATAACGGCGACGAGGATCTCGCCTACCCCGACTCGGATTGGACTGAAGAAACGGATGACGAGGACTTCTTCGGATTTTAGAGACTAAACCCAACGGCCCTTTTCAGGGCCCCACATTGGCAAGAGCCAAAACCCAACGGCCCTTTTCAGGGCCCCACATTGGCAAGAAAGAATAATTATAATGTTTTTTAAAATTCTCTTTCAACTCATTTCATGTATTTTCACTCTTTCTCTGTGTTCAGTTTCTCTTTCCTTTCATCATATTTCGCTTTCCATTTTATTTATTTATTCTCTTCTCTTTTTTAAATTTTCCTGATTTTTTTATTTTTCCCTCGAAAATCTGATTATTATTATTTATTTTTTTGAAGTCGAAAATCGGGTGTGCGGTTGATACACGGGTGCGGTTGATACACCGGAAAATACGGTATATATATATATATATATATATATATATATATATATATATATATATATATATATATATATATATATATATATATATATATATATATATATGTATATATATATATATATATATATATATATATATATTGTTGCAGTTTTGAGTTTGTACAGTCAGTATAATGAAGGTTAAAATTTCCCCCTCATAGTTAGTCACACAAGCAACATGTAGCCTCACGATAGTGTAGTTATTTCTTCGTATTTGTGAGCTTAGTCCTTTTCCTATGTTAGTTCTGCGTTGAGTAGAGTAAGGAGAATAGGTCCTACTTCTACTGACTCTCCAGCCTCCCTAGCCTCGTGCCCCTTTGCGCTGACTTTGGTTCATTTTGGGCGAATTAACACGAGGCAGGCCTAGGAGGGTCGGGGCGGAGCCGAATGAGGGGCGGCAGAGGAGCTGACAGTAAGCACGAGCCGCCAACCAGGGCTCAGAGGGTGTGGCGGCAGCACTGCGTCACAGGGCGTGGTTGGAAGGTTCGAGAGAGTTCAAGAAGGTTCGGGGCGTATCTATATAACCCATCGCACAAAGCCCCCAGGAGGACTAGCGCGGGAGGACTCGCTGATGAGCAAAGGACTAGCGCGGGAGGACTCGCTGATGAGCAAAGGACTAGCGTGGGAGGACTCGCTGATGAGCAAAGGACTAGCGTGGGAGGACTGGCTGATGAACTGAAGGACTGATGAGAGGACTCGTTGATGAGCAGGAATTGAGAGATATGCGAGTGGAGGAAAATGCGCATGAACCGGAATACGTACTATTATAAAGTGACGCTCAGTTGAGCTGGAGGCCGAGCCACGTACAGTGCATTAAGTCACGCGAGTGATGACGGCTGTGTAACCGCCAGCCGCGCTGAGGGACGTGCATTTTCCGTTCTACCTCATCGGCTGCCTTTGTTCGGGAGACGCACTACGAGGACCCTTCCACCGCCTGCTTGCCATCTTCGCGGGACGTGCTGGGACCGTGGAGAGCCGGACGGGGCCGTTCCTGGACGACCACGTCGACGCGTCTGGGCGGAACATCAACCTGCCTGCAATTCCCTGTGTGAGTGTGACGGGCCCGAGTCTGGGAAGTAAGATAAGACTGACTAAGTGCTGCTCTGTGTCTCTACGTCCACCGATCACTGTATATACGTGTGGGAATCGTAATTAAACCTGCGTTCTTCCTTTTTCCATTCGATCGTTCCTGTGATTTCCTCTTTGGCTAAGCGTGGTACGAATAGAACCGCTCGAATCGGGTTCCACTACCTAAAACTGCACAGACCACGTGGTACTCAATCCGCTCGGTGTACCCAGATCACACGTGGCTCGTGTGAGGCTTGCTTCCTCGCTTCCGTGGCGGCGCAGGGATTTAGGTATGAGCGAGACTTGGTCCCGAAACCCTACCTTGCGTTTTGCCCGGAAGAGGCGTTTCAAGTCTCCCTGTTCCGCCAAGCCCAGAAAGAACAAGGGGATTAATCCCTCTTGGTAAAGGAAAGAAGGGTGGCGGAGAACCGTAACAATATACATATATATGTATGTATGTATCCATTCATCCCAACCTACTCTTCCTCATATGTGGCGACTTCAACTGTCATTATCGGATCGGATCATCAATTTGGATTCAGACCAGGTCATTCTACTCTGGAGCCTGGTGTTGGCTTAGTGGTTAGGGTGCCGGCTTGGGATCCTAGGATCCTGGGTTCGAATCCTGGTCGATCGCTGAATTAACGCCAGGGGGGTTGACTCAGCCTGTCATCCTTCCGAGGTCGGAAAATTGAGCACCAGCTTGCTGGGATGAATGATCACAGTGTGTACCCTGGTTTAGAATAGGTACACCGTATCCCTGCGCATCGTAAGAGCGTGACCAAGGGTTGGCGTCAGGAAGGGCATCCGGCCATAAAAACATTGCCTCAAACAGGGAACCATGATTGTCATGGGGCCCACAAGGCTAACCCCCGCTCTAGCGGGGAAAATGGCCTTAAAACGATCATTCATTCATTGATTCATTCATTCATTCTACTCTGGACATGCTGCTTCTGCTGTCTCAACAATGGATGGAGGTCCTTAATGCCAAACAGGAATTCAGAGCCGTCTCCCTCGACATATAACTTGCCTTCGATATGGTCTGGCACTCCGCTGTGCTCACCAAACTCTGCTCTTATGGTATCCATGGAAATCTCCACTCATGGCTTGCGGACTTCCTCTCTGGTCATGGTCAACGTGTGGCCCTGAATAAACGTATTACCTTCCCAAACCCCGGTTACGGTGCACCTCAGAGTCTGGAGCGGGAAGATAGCAGAAAGATTTGTTATTTTGCGTGTTCTATTAAACCATGGTAAAACCACACCAGTGCAATTGTAGAACAAAACAAGTAATTGTATTAAGAACTCTCACATACACAATAATAACACTATTAAAGAAAGTACAATGAAAATGTCATGTGCATCAAATTAACAATACATACAATGGTAGCATCATTCCCCAATGCTCTCAAAGCAATGAACTCACAATACGCCAACTGTGTTGCTGGCATTGAAACACTGTGCAAGGATAACTGAGTGCATCAGCAGTGTGATGATGGATATTTTGGCCAACACGTGGATTGAAGAGGATTATCGCTTGGATGTGCTTCGTGCCACTAAAGGTGCACATGTTGAGGTGTACTGAAGAACACAAGAAACTTTATGAATTAGAACGGCACTTGGTAGAGCTCATACCTCTGCCAGGTTGAACAGTTTATGTTTTGTATCTCACTGAAAGGCAGGATCTGGATTCGGACCTGAACCAAAATCTTGTTTGTGTCACCGAACCAACTCGTCCATCAAGTTTAGTCATAGCTCATCCACCAAGTTTAGTCATCACTCGTCCATAACTTTTTTTAATATCATGTTATATATATTGCTTTTTGCCCAATCTCTCAATGGTGAAGAATCAATTAAGATTAAATAATCCTCGTATCCGAATCCATATTCAGATCTTCACCGAAATCGATCTATTCGTCCTTATCACACACCCAACCTGTCCACCAAGTTTCGTCCAAATCCGTACATAACTTTTTGAGATATCGTGATGTATGTCCGTTTTAGCCCGATCACTCAATGGTGAAGAATGAATGAATGAATATATGAATGAATGATCGTTTTAAGGCCATTTTCCCCGCTAAAGCGGGGGTTAGCTTTGCGGGCCCCATGACGATCATGGTTCCCTGTTTGAGGCAATGTTTTTATGGCCGGATGCCCTTCCTGACGCCAACCCTTGGTCATGCTCTTACGATGCACAGGGATATGGTGTACCTATTCTAAACCGGGGAACACACCGGGATCATTCATCCCAGCAAGCTGGTACTCAATTTGCCGACCTCGGAAGGTTGACAGGCTGAGTCAACCCCCCTGGCGTTAATTCAGCGATCGACCGGGATTCGAACCCAGGATCCTGGGATCCCAAGCCAGCACCCTAACCGCTAAGCCAAGGCTGAACTCAATGGTGAAGAATCACTTAAAATTAACCTAACCCTAACACAAGAAACTTTATGAATTATGTGATAAAACATCAAAAAAACGGCATCATTGTATCTCTTTTGGTTTGGTTATAATAAAAGTTTAAAACCAGAATAAGACTGGGGACAGCCTAAACTTCGTTCCTAAGCCGAAAATTATTTTCAGATAATTCATGGTAGGTTTACTCAATCAAATTTTTTGAATAACTCAATAGGTTGTTGAACTCGTTTTACTCTCTTTTCTTTAAGCACCAGGTGCATACAACACAACTCAAGACAACTCGAGACATTCCTTATTTTACCTCCCATTTTTTTTAGCTCTTTCAAGCAGCGCAAGAGTGAAAGGTTTCCTTTATTTATTCTTTTTGTTTCCATCATGGTATTTTTTACCACGGGCTTCCACTAGTTATGCCATATTCCAATTTCAAACAAGTACAAGTTCAATGTTGGATTGTGGCCTGTTCACTCTGCTCCTCAGGCAGTGTTCCAAGATGTCTCAGATTTTAAGTTGACGTTCTAGGCTGCCCACAGCAGATTTGCATATTTACTGTTTTGAACCATTTCCTAAATGACAAGATGTGTGAAGATCACATCGCTCCAATATTGCAACCAAAAAGTGGCACCAATGTCATTTGATGAGAAAGAAAATACAAAATCAATGTCATGGAGCTTTGCTCCAAAAACGCCATAGCATTTCGCCAGCCAAACACTATAATGGTTTTGTTTTATTGCCATCTGCTCGGATTGTATTTGCAGAGAAGTGGGAGTGTGTGTGTTCTGTGTGTCGGCTGAAACTCAATTAGTTCAGCTCTTTTATGTTAAAAAACTGGAAGAGGACTTGTTCATAATAAATATAGTTCTTTCTGTGCTTGTTCATTTTTATTAGAAATATCAGTCATGATGTTGATGATCATAACCTTAAACTAGGGCAATGCCGATGGCGCGCCATCGCAAATCCTCTCACTTCTCTTTTGAATCAAAGTTGAAAGATGGCAAAATATTCCACCCGGAATGACCCAATATCAAATTTACCGGGGGCCAAATCCCAAAACTTGTTTTATATTTCATGTGTCTCTCAATGTTGATTGCATATACAAACTTCATTTAAAAAAATGTAGTCATTGCATTTTTGGGTGTTTGACCTTTTGATCCCACCCAGGGCCCCATGGGGTGCGGCAAAATGATACTGCTTTTGCACCTTTTTGCCATGTGCTGATAATGACGACCAAGTTTGGTGAATTTCTGCACCACCGTTTAAGAGGAGATAGTGTGATGGACGGACGGACAGACGGACGGACAGACAGAGCTGATTTCAATATCCCCTCTGTTTTTTGAAATGTGAGGATAAAAAAACCTGAAGGTAATCAAGAGAAGGAACTAAGCCAAAATGGAAATGGAACCAGATATTCTTTGATGTGAAGTTCATGAGGACAGTTTGGTGATTTTACTGGAATATTGATATTCAAGGCACACCAGTATGCAAAATTTCAACATTCTAACCTACCTATAAAGTGCAAAAAAATTTATATGAGTGAGTGAGTATACAGTGGGCTAAAAAAGTATTCACCCCGTACCAATAATGCCACGTTTATATGAAATACGAATGATGTAGAAACAATTTTTCCAAATGAACTTTTTATTCATAGCTGAAAATGTCAAAATAAACTGTTATCGTTGAAGGTTACATGTCAAGAATACCTGCAAAAAACATGTGCAAATCAAAATTCACTAATTGCAAAAATATTCAGCCCCTCAAGTCAGTACTTGGTGGAAGCACCTTTTGCAGCAATGACTGTTATGAGTCTTTTTAGGTAGGTACCTACCAGCTTTGCACAGTGAGATGGGTGACATCTTTACAAATTCTTCACATGAAAATCTCTCTAGTTCTGCGAAGTTTGGTGGGGATCGTCGATGTACTGCAATCTTCAAGTCTCGCCAGAAATGTTCAATTGGGTTCAAGTCGGGACTTTGACTGGGCCACTCAAGAATACTTATTATCTCCTCCACCAAAAGTGGATGGAGGTTATGTTTTCACCCTTATCTTTGTTTGTCTGCTTCTTTGACTTTCTGTTCATTTGTGAACAAGATATCTCAAAAAGTTGTTGATGGATTCGGCCAAAACGTGGTGGACAGATTGGGTGTGACAAGGACGAATCTGTTCGATTTTGGTGAAGATCTGAATCCGGATCCAGATATGAGAATTTTTAAATTTTCAAGTGATTCTTCACAATTGAGTGATAGGGCCAAACTCGATATGTAGCATATTTCAAAAAGTTGTGGATGACTAATGACAAAACTTAGTGGATGATTTGGGTAAGTGACAAGAACAAGCTGATTAAAATTTTGGTTAAGGTCCGAATACAGGTCCGACCTATCAGTGGGATTCAACATTTAATCTGTTCAGTCTAGCGGAGGTATGCTCTCTACCGAGAACCATTCTAGTTTTCTTCCTATTCATCCACTCCAGTGTGTGGCTTTAGCTTTGTGCTTCGCATCATTGTCCTGCTAATATGTGAATCTCCTACCCAGTTTTACATACATGGCTGACTCAAGCAGGTTTTCATCAAGATTCTCATGTACTCTGCACCATCCATTGTCCCTTTCATCCTAACAAACTTATCAGCCCCTGCTGGTGAAAAGCATCCCCATAACATAATGCTGCCAACAACATGCTTGACAGTATGGATGGTGTTGACTGGGTAACGTGCTGGTCTTCTATCCTGGTGTTCGGCTTGTGCCAGACTTAATGCTTTGAATTTAGACCAAAAAGTTAAATTTTTGTCTTGTCTCACCACAAAACTTTTATTCACATGCCTGCAGTATCATTAAGATGCTTTGTCGCAAACTCCATACGAGCTTGTAGATGTGTCTTCTTCAGTAATGGCTTCTTTCTTTCCACCTGCCCATAAAGACCAGCTTTGTGAAGGGAACGGAATATTTTTGATTGATGAACACTGACCCCCATCTCGGACACAGAGCCTCTCAGATCTTTCAAAGTCATTGTTGGATTTACAGTGACATCCTGAACCAGTTTCATGATTGCCTGGCTACTGAGTTTGGATGGGCTACCTGATCTCGGTAGAGTCTGGGTGGTATGATACGTCTTCCATTTCCTAATGGTGGGTTTCACCGAATTCAAAGGGAAAATGAGTGACTTTGAAATCTTCTTCAAACCCTCACCTGAACGGTACTTCTCCACCACTTTATGTCTGACTTGCTTGGAAAGCTCCTTGGTCTTTAGGTTTGCCTTGTTGGATGACCAAGTGAGTTGCACCTTAAAACTTTTTAGATAAGTGGGGAAGCTTAATTTTAAAGTTAAAAACCTGATTACCGGCAGGTGAAACATATTACACTTATTTTGTAACCTTTCAAACAAATAATTTGCTCCTGAAGTGATTTAGGGTTAATTAGGCAAACGGGTTTTAATACTGTACTTATGCAACTGAGAATCATCTGATTTTTGCTGTTAATCTAACTTATTCACATTTTATCTGCATTTTTTTAGCTTTATCACTTGGAGTAGTTTAAGAAGACTATATATTAAGTTTCATGTGAAAGCATCATGAAATAAGTTCAGGTGGCATCAAGATGCGAACACTTTGGAGGATGGAGCATGTGGGGGGGGGGGGGAGGGGGCAGGCATTTTATCAATGCCATTTCTTTTTATTTTCTGATTTAAAAGGATATATCAAGTTATGAATCAAAAACAAAGGTTTTGTAATATTAACAGTGAAATAAAGAATTGTGGAGACCAAATAATTTTGTTAATTTCAACTTATTTTTAGAGAAAATTGTGAGTTATTTGAAAAAAGTGCAAGAGTGCCAATATTTTTGGCCACCGCTGAATATATATATATAGAAAATATATATATATATATATATATATATACCCTTTTTTATCACTAGGTCTGCAGTCTTTGAACTCCCCAAAACCCCATGGATTAAGAAATCACAATGAACTTGTTTTCAAAAGCATTTTTTTTTGACCTCCCTCACAACTTAGTCCTAAAATTCTTAAATGACACAAACTACACGTGTCAAAAAGTAGATAAGAGGAAATGTACAAATATAATGTTAATACAGTGTAACAATTGGGACTTGTATAAATGTAATAGTGTAATACACCCAATGACCCTTCCCCTCCCCCCACCCCTACCTCCCTGACAACTTAGTCCTACTATCAGGGACTCCTTTTCCAACTCCATTCTTCCCTTCTGCCCGGATTCGTCAGGGCAGCGCGGTCACAGTTAGAGTGCTGATCGGTCCCCATGGACCTGCCCTTTCCCTCTTGCCTCTCTCTCCTCCTCTCCCTCTGTCATGTCCCTGACTTTATGAAGGCGGGGTTTCACCATCATGAATGTGGGAGATCTCTGGGTTGCTCCTGTTGGATCGATCGGTTTTTTTCTGTGCCGCGGGCTTGTTTGAGAGAACTGTCTGGAGCTATGCAACAGCACCAACAACAGCAACCACAACAACTGAGTCTTTTTTAACCTTCCTGATTAACTGAATGAGCTAACTGAATGATTGAACTAACTAACTAAACTAACTTACTAACTAACTAAATAATAACTGAACTAACTAACTGAATGATTCCTGAATGAGCACTGGTAATAACTATAAGCTTTGAGGGCTTCCAATTCTAGATAATGAGGGACTCACAAGAAGCAACTGAGCAACAGCCAAAGCAGTTATACAACATTAGAACTCCTACATTGCAATCATTAGCTGAGGCATTCTCTGATCAATCAACTTCCCCAGTGGGCAAAGTCAAGTGTTTCATCTCGCTTCAGTCAGGAAAGAGTGAGGCAAGTTTTCTGACCGTAATGCTGGCAGTGAATGAAAATCGCTTCATTACCAATTATTACTCGTACAATGAAAAACTTGCCTGACAATCATTTTGGAAATAATCAAATTATTTGATATTTAAATAAGATCTGATAATGGAAAAAGACTTCAAATTGAGGCCTCGCTGCATGATAACTTTATCAACATGCAAAATTCAAAATTGCCACGGTCTCTTTGCATAGTAGATTGAATATCTAAACCTAACTCGAAGTCGTATTCAAACCACAGCAACGTATCTCCATTCACACTCGAAATTCTAAATCCCGACACATATGGACCGCACAACACAGTGATGTGGAGATTGGTTGGCTTGGTCCATTTGGCGATAGCGAGTCTTTTATGAGCATTATAATCTAATCTTTGTGTTCTCTTTGAGCATAATGGAGGCACGCAGTTTCTTATGTAGAGCATGGTTTGAGGAGGAATGACTACACTGTATCCTAGTAAGACAGCATGAAAGAGTACTGTTTGGAGTTTTCATATGTACATGGACAAGATCTCCAACATGCTGAATTGGAATTGCAAAATGGGGTGTGCTACAAAAACAACGATGTTGCTGGCTTTAATTGCATTTCAAGACTGTGGTGATGGCTCTGTTATTAATGAGACTTCTTTGTAGAACAGGATTGTTCTTCAACATCGGCCGTAGCACACAGTTGTGATTAAAAAGTGAAGCATAGAAAAGAAGCCTAACTTTGTGGAATATCTGGACAGCTCACATTGACTTCCATGCGCATGCCCATCTTCTCTTTAATGAACCACCATGCCACCACAACCACAGGCCAAGCTTTTGAAATCATTTTATATTCATTAGTGATACCTAAAAACAATGTCTGCACTGTATCTGCAATTGGGTTCACTTGGCTTATGCTTGTCCCACTCCTGTGTTCCTGCTGTTCAAATGAAAGAGTAGTTTAGCACCATGTATTGTATGTCTTCTCAATTTCGCCTCTGTGGGCATCTCAGCCAGCATCTGCTTTGTGCTCACCCTTCTATTGCCTCCTTGAGAAAAGGAAAAGTTTTCCCATTTGCAAAGTATGTACTATTTCAGTTTCCTGAACTTTTATCAACATTCTTATGCAAATTATCTTGAACTATGAGGACAACTGGGAGACAAGTACAGACTGAGACAAACAAATACACTGAACATGTTAACATAATAGGTTATTATAATAAACAACATTGCACTTCCGTTCACTGCATTTATAGCCTGCAATGTATTATAATAAACAATATTGCACTTCCGTTAACTGCATTTATAGTCTGCAATGTACAGGCGTGGCCAAAAATATTGGCACCCTTGCACTTTTTTCAAATAACTCACAATTTTCTCAAAAACAAGTTGAAATTGACAAAAGTATTTGGTCTCCACAATTCTTTATTTCACTGTTAATATTACAGAACCTTTGTTTTTCATTCAGAACTTAATATATCCTTTGAAATCAGAAAATAAAAAGAAATGGCATTGATGACATTATTAACATCCTCGACTTGATATTTGGTAGCACAACCTTTGGACAAAATAACTGCAGTCAAGTGCTTCCTAGAGCCATGAATGAGCTTCCTCCACCTCTCTACTGGAGGTTTGTCCATTCTTCCTGTGCAAACTGCTCCAGTTCTCCAAAATTTGAAGGGCGTCTTCTCCCAACTGCTGTTTTCAGATCTCCCCACAAGTGTGCAATGGGATTTAGATCTGGACTCATTGCTGGCCACTTCCGAACAGTCCAACGTTTTGTCTTGAACCATTCCTGGGTGCTTTTTGAAGTGTGTTTGGGGTCATTGTCCTGCTGCAAGACCCATGACCTTCGACGGAGACTCAGCTTTCTGTTACTGGGGTGAACATTGTGCTCCAAATTGCGTTGGTAATCTCCTGATTTCATTATGCCATCCACACATTCAAGGCACCCAGCGCCAGAGGCATCACAGCAACTCCAAAACATCACAGAACCTCCTCCATGTTTGACTGTAGGGAAGGTGTTTTTTTCTTTGAAGGCTTCCTTTTGTTTTCTCTAAACATAGAGGTGATGTGCTTTACCAAAAAGCTCTAATTTGGTCTCATCTGTCCTCAGAACATTCTCCCAAAAGGATTTTGGCGTATTCAGGTGTGTTTTGGCAAACTCCTGTCAGGTTTTCTTAGCAGTGGGGTCCTCCTGGGTCTCCTACCATAGAACCCCTTCATTGATTTGGCAACAGATGGTGCGAGTTGAAACGGTCGTACCTTGTGTCTGAAGGTCAGCTTGATGTGTTTGGCAGTTGTTTGAGGTGATTTCTACACCATTCGAACAATACTTTGCTGCAATCTTCGATCAAGTTTTCTCTTGTGGCCACGTTCGGGGAGGTTGGCTACAGTGCCACGGGCCTTAGACTTCCTCATAACATTGCGTATGGTGGACACAAGAACATCAAGGACTCTGAGATGGACTTTTAGCCTTGAGAACAATCTTGTCCATGCTTGGCAACAATCTTGTGTCTGACCTCCTCAGACAATTCTCTGGTTTTATTTCTTTTCTCCATGCTCATTGCGGTACACACAGTGACACAAAACAGCACAATGACTCCTTTTCTCTATTAAAACTGTTTGAATGAGTGATTTTTATAGTGTACGCACCTGAAACTTCCCACAGGTGAGTTCAATTCCAAAGTAAAGGAGAATCACCTGCTTGAAATCTAATTGTTTCTTACAACTTCTAAAATGTGCCAATAATATTGTTTGGGCCATTGTAGGATTTATTTGTTGAATGAGATAAGATTTAGTAATGTTTTCAGCTTTTTTTGTTTTGCTCCACTGCAAACCAAAGAAATACGTATGTGGATACCAAAATATTGTTTTAGTTCAACAATATTTTGGAAGAAATGGTGCAAGGGTGCTAATATATTTGGCCACTACAGTATGTCTGTAACTACTATTGGAACATACCCATTCGATCTTTGGACCACTTCGAACGTTCAGACCCTTTTGACCTTTTCAGATCCTTACGGCCACATAGATCCCTTGACCTGTTAGATCCCTTTAGATCTTTAAACCCATTAAGACACCTTTTATAACCCATAAGTTCCTTTAAGTTTTAAGACCCTTTCGACCCCTTCGATTCAGAAGTTATTTACACACTTTAGACCAATTAGACCTCTTGCCCCTTAGACATTGACAAACATTCGACACCTTTCGACCCTAACTACAATTGGAAAATATAACCTTTAATCTTTAGACCCTTAATACCATTATAAACCATTATAGAGCAATAGAGCATGATAGATCCCTATAAACCTTTTGGACCACTTAGACCCTTTAGACTTTTACACTTCTGAGATACCTTAGACTCTTTAGACCCGTAAACCCGTTAGAACCCTTTTAGACACACCACGCAAACAATTAATTTTTTTTAATGGGGAGTTCACCCATCACTAGGCCTTAAAGCCACACAAAGATAGGGGCTACAAAAAATAAATTGTGGGAATGGGAATCACTGGTAAAGGGGATACCTATTCACATCTCTCCTAAACTGGAAAAGATTTGTGTTGCTGGGAAACAGGATGCAGGAAGGGAATTCCAGAGTTTGGTAGTGTGTGGGAAAAAAGACATTATTGGACCTTGTTAAACCACTTAGGCTGCTTTGTGATTTATGTTAGTCTGGGCTTTTTTCAGCTTCACCAATGGGAGCTTTCACACTGACATTGTGATCATGCTATGAGCTAGAGGAGTCCAGCACCATGTAGTGTATACAATGTTTACAAAACTTGTTTTACATGAGAACGATTTAATATTATTTTATTGATGGCATGAGGTATATTGATGCTGCTTCATGGGTCTAGTATTTTTATCTGCCTTTGTCTTCTTGCTCTTGAGAATGGAATTGTGTGATTAGCATAGGACAAATGTGAACTATCTTCCAATAATAATAATAATATATAATAATACAATAATAATAATATGTAATAATAATGTAATAACATAATAATATTATAATAATACAATCAATTAATATAATATAAATAAATAATATAATATTATAATCTCATAATATAATAATAACAATATAATAATAATATAATAATAATAAGTTCGGTTTTATTTACAAAAAGCATACAAGACCACAGTCTGAAGACTAAAACTTTACATTAAAATGAGAAAATCGATTTACAATGAATGAAAAAGGCAAATAAATACCCACACACACACATAATATATATATATATACTGTATATATAATTTCAAAATCAACCACAAGCATGCAAATAAGAACAAATTATTCGATAAATAGGTCAATAAATTAGAAATAAGATTACGAGGTATGCATACATCAGAAAAAAAAACATTAAAAAAAACCTTTAAGATATTCAAGAGATTACTATATAACAAATATTATAAAGTTGAAAACATTCAATAATTAAATATAGAAGATGTGAAATATCCAAGGACTTCTGAATTGTTTATTTCTAAAATTCAACATTTACCGCACCTGAATGAGACTGGAAAACTGAAAAACATTCTCCTGGCCCAATTTAGAGGCATGTCCGGGGGATCTAAAGTGTGAAAGAGGGGGTTATTCTCACATCAACCCATCACCGAGGTGTTGGAGCTAGGGTCTTCCCTAAAAAGGAGGAAACAAGTGAGAATAATGTTGGAAAAGGATAACAAACTTTGTATAAAAAGCAGTTAAAATGAAATAACAGCTTGTATAACGTGGTGTTGATGGTGAGTAGTCCTGCAAGCGAGTGATTCCCAACCTCCAGGCTCTTGTTCAGGGTTGGATCTGTGCCGGAACAGTGCCCCTGGTTCAAGGTCACTGTACCCATTGATGGCTTGCTTTGCTGGCCATGCAGTCCTTCCTACCATGGGATGTGGTGGGAAGATTGGTGGAATAAGGTGGAGAGAGGAGAATCGGAGGGAGAGGGGGAAACGCAGCCCCACATTATCTTTGGTGGCTCTCAAAACAAGCTTGTCGCGACTCCACACAAACTTCAAAAAATGCTAATATTCACTCCCTTTCTCACACTCACAAGTCTATATTATCATTGTACATGCAATGAGATAAAAAAAAGAGAAATCTCACCTCAATAGACCAGCACGAATTTGTTCCACCTTCTACCCCTTTTCTTGTGTTCATCTGTTTATGTGTTGTGGTTTTGTTTTGGATTTAAGAATGTGTTGCAGCTAAGCATTTAATTACAGATGTTTATTCCATGCGAACTGAATACGTGTTACCATGTGCAGGATGTGTGCAAATTAGATTAGCACAGCACCCTGCATTTTGCATGGATGCTCGGAGCTTTGTGCTCGTGCTATTTCGACTGGTATGGATTCCCATATGATTAGAGAGTATTTGTGCGCGATCATAAATTGATGCCTTGTGTGCTCTGGACTTGTTTTATCCCCACTCATGTTGGATGTCAGGTTGTTGTTGTTGTGTGTGTGTGTGTGTGTGTGTGTGTGTGTGTGTGTGTGTGTGTGTGTGTGTGTGTGTGTGTGTGTGTGTGTGTGTGTGTGTGTGTGTGTGTGTGTGTGTGTGTGTGTAATATAACATGGACAAACAACGTTGCCAAGGCAATGGCAAACAACCTAGAAACTGCTTCTTCGGCAACACCAATGCTCCGTGAAGAGTATCGTACATCAAATAAATCTCATTATATACACTACATGGTCAAAAGTATGTGGACACCCAAACATCACACCCATACGTGCTCGTCTAACATCTCATTCCAAAATGATGGGCATTAATATGGAGTTGGTCCCCCACTTTGCTGCTGTAACAGCCTCCACTCTTCTGGGAAGGCTTTCCACTAGATGTTGGAACATTGCTGCGGGAATTTGCTTCCATTCAGCCACAAGAGCATTAATGAGGTCGGGCACTGATGTTGGGCGATTAGGCCTGGCTCGCAGTCGGCGTTACAATTCATCCCAAAGGTGCTCGATGGGGTTGAGGTCAAGGCTCTGTGCAGGCAGGTCAAGTTCTTCCACACCAATCTTGACAAACCATTTCTGCATGGACTTCATTTTGTGCCCAGGGGCATTGTCATGCTGAAACAGGAAAGGGCCTTCCCCAAACGGTTGCCACAAAGCTGGAAGCACACAATCGTCAAGAATGTCATTGTATGCTGTAGCGTTAAGATTTCCCTTCACTGGAAGTAAGGGAACGAGCCTGAACCATGAAAAACAGTCCCAGACCATTATTCCTCCTCCACCAAACTTTACAGTTGGCACTATGCATTCAGGCAGGTAGCATTCTCCTGGCATCCACCAAACCCAGATTAGTTTGTTGGACTTCCAGATGGTGAAGCGTGATTCATCACTCCAGAGAACGTGTTTCCACTTTTCCAGAGTCCAATGGCGGCGAGCTTTACCACACTCCAGCCGACGCTTGACATTGCACAGGTTGCTCTTAGGCATGTGTGCGGCTGCTCGGCCATTGAAACCCATTTCTTGAAGCTCCCGACGAACAGTTGTTGTGCTGACGTTGCTTCCAGAGACAGTTTGGAACATGGTAGTGAATGTTGCCAACGAGGACAAACGATTTTTATGTGCTACGTGCTTCAGCACTCGGCAGTCCCGTTTTGTGAGCTTGTGTGGCCTACCACTTTGTGTCTGAGCTGTTGTTGCTCCTAGACGTTTCCACTTCCCAATAACAGCACTTAAAGTTGACCGGGGCAGCTCTAGCAGGGCAGAAATTTGATGAACTGACTTGTTGGAAAGGTGGCATCCTATGACGGTGCCACGTTGAAAGTCAGAGCTCTTCAGTACGGCCCATTCGACTGCCAATGTTTGTCTATGGAGATTGCATGGCTGTGTGCTTGATTATATATACCTGTCAGAAATGGGTGTGGCTGAAACAGCGGAATCCACAAATTTGAATGGGTGTCCACATACTTTTGGCCATGTAGTGTACAGTGCATTCAGAAAGTATTCAGACCCCTTCACTTTTTTCACATTTTATTATATTGCAGCCTTATGCTGAAATCATTTAAATTCATTTTTTCCCTCATCAATCTACACTCAATACCCCCATAATGACAGAGAAAACAGGATTTTAGAAAGTTTTGTAAATTTATTAAAAAGAAAAAAATGAAATATCACATTTACATAAGTATTCAGACCCTTTGCTATGACACTTGAAATTTAGCTCAGGTGCCTCCCATTTCTCTTGATCATCTTTCAGATGTTTCTACACCTTGATTGGAGTCCACCTGTGGTAAATTCAATTGATTGGACATGATTTGGAAAGGCACACACCTGTCTATTTAAGGTCTCACAGCTGACAATGCATATCAGAGCAAAAACCAAGCCATGAGGTCGAAGGAACTGCCTGCAGAGCTCAGAGACAGGATTGTGTCGAGGCACAGATCTGGGGATGCCTACAAAAAAAATTATGCTGCATTGAAGGTTCCCAAGAGCACAGTGGCCTCCATAATTCTTAAATGGAAGAAGTTTGGAACAACCAGGACTCTTCCTAGAGCTGGCCGCCCGGCCAAACTGAGCAATCGGCGGAGAAGGGCTTTGGTAATAGAGGTGACCAAGAACCCGATGGTCACTCTGGCTGAGCTCCAGAGATCCTGTTTGGAGATGGGAGAAACTTCCAGAAGGACAACCATCACTGCAACACTCAACCAATCTGGGCTTTATGGCAGAGTGGCCACACGGAAGCCAAACAGTTCAGTCTTGGTTTCATCAGACCACAGAATCTTGTTTCTCACAGTCTGAGAGTCCTTTAGGTGCTTTTTTGCAAACTCCAAGCAGGCTGTCATGTGTCTTTCACTGAGGAGAGGCTTCCCTTTTCACAGTTTCACTATAAGAGGGTTGCAGGCAGATCTTATGCGACCTGTTGGAATATTTGTGGGACAGAGCACAGAGAGAACTGGGGGAGCAAGGCCGGAGAGGAGGAGTCGGTAGAAGACAGAAAGACCACCAACCTAACCTGCCTGCGGTGAGTGAGTGAAAGGCCCTCGGAGTTAGCTTCATCGCAGGAGATTCCAATGATTCTGAAAGCTTTGGTTTCATTTGATGTTGTTCATTTGAGGGTGTTGATGGTCTTGGGGTGGAGGGAGCATGGCTGAAGAAATGGGTAATGGGGAGCTGCCTGACAAATTGTCCAACATTTTGATGGAGCTCTTTGTACAGGGTTATGAACTTTTGAGATGGGGGATTCAGTTTTATTAATGTGCTAGGAAAACTCCTTTAGACCCCTTATTTAGAAGCAAGGTCTCAAAAAAACACTTCTTAGGAGAGCCTTCTTCACCACTGGATCATTCTAATCCCACATGATCATGAACTCCTGCACCCTCACCACCTTAAACTCCTTGGTTAATGATGTAATGTAAAACCTGAGTTTTCCACCATAACCACGCAAACTGAAACCAGTCTGAATCACAGTTCCCATCATCACATCATCCAAGCCCCTCTTGAACTTGAAGTACCTCTCCACGACTGGGTCAGCGTCTTGCACCCTGCCGACAAGCCCCCGCATGTCCTGCAGCAACTTGCCCAGGAACTGGACTGTGAGGTTGGACCTCGGCACCTCTTCCTCGTCACTGCCCACCTCCTCCTCCTCGGAAACCTTTGGAATGGCGTCCAACTCGTCCTCGGTGAGCGGGTTTAGGGAACGGTTCAGCATCATGGTTTTCAGCATGAAGTCCCTCATTTTCGTGTTGTCCTCGGTCCATTTTCTGAGGGTCCTCTCCATCCTTTCCATGTGGGCATTCCGGACATGGGTGACCACCTTCGTACTCAATACAGCGCTCGCTGAAACATTCTCACGAATCCCCTTCTCCTTCTTCCGTATGCAACAAACGGTGGATTTGTTGATGCCGTAATGCCTGCCCACAGAGGCCGCACTCTCTCCTCTCGAAAGCCGGTCAAGCAGCACCACTTTCTGGCTCAGGCTAATCACTTTCTTCTGCTTTTGGTAGTTGATGCATCTCCAGCACTGGTCTTGCGCTTGGGAGCCATGATTGAACGATGAGCAGAGCAAGAGTCAAACATACAGGTCAAAGCAACAGGATGAGAAGGATGATCGAAATCCAGGACACAGTCTGTATATATAGGAATGCGAGCATTGTGGGTAGCTGTGGGGGAGGGGTGAATACCCTGGACATTGTTTGTGGGGGATGTTATCAGATGATGCCGTATTGAGCCTATCTGCTAATTTTAATAATAGATTTGATGAAGCATTTGCATTCTATAATTTGTGGGGTTGGCTTGTTTTCGTAGCTGGTGGAACATTCCGCGAAGATCTCGATTATATCTGGGTAAAATGCGCTGCTGCGAAAGCCATGAAAACGCAAATTGCACAGCAGTGAATGTATATGCAGGTCATGCTCGCTCGTAGATATACACATACAGTCGGGGTCCGATTGTATAATATGTATATATATATATATATATATATATATATATATATATATATATATATATATATATATATATATATATATATATATATATATATACATAAAGTAACTCCATATTTTTGAAAAGTAACTTGAAAGATTGAAAAGTAACTCCCTATTTTAAAATATTTAGAAATTATTTATTTATTGTAATATTTTTCTCAAATTTTTAGTGTTTGTTCCTTAATGTATGAGAATTTAATGTTGGTTTTTTTTCAGATTATTTTTTGTTTGAAATTCGGAAGCCCTACAAACATGGCTATATATAATATGTATAAATAAATAAATGTCTATATAAATGTATAAATAAATAAATAATATATGGCTGGCCGTTTGTCCGTTCGCGGTTACACTGATTGGCTGGTGTGAGGCTAGGTGCAATGTGATTGGCTCCTGGCAATATTGAATAATGTAACGTATAGGCCCTTACTAACATCTGATATTCGAAATTTGATTCCATATTTCACAAGTTAAACTCATGGCCTAAATAATTATGTCGAAATATAGAGTGAACTCGGAACAAAATTAGGTAAAAGTGATTTTTAATTAAATAATAGGTTCCGTGAGACGCGAGGTAAAATGGCTCCAAAATTCATTTTTTTCACTTCTAAAGGTGAAATGATTGTATGTCTGAATGAATCTGTCTGAGTGAAACATTGTATGTCTGATTTGATTTTACACCTTCCAGGGACATCAGTCGTGATATTTTTGGATTCAGATTATAGTCTTATTCAGCATTTTTGCCGTATAGTAATACATATAATCCCAGTTCAATTAATTAACAGTGCATTAAGATATGACCTCCACTGACGGGATGACCTCGAGGTACGCACACTCTCCTCTAAGCTGTCTGGCCTGGGTTCAAATCCCGACCCAGCTATAAACGATCATCCTGGTGTTTCACATACTGGGTGAATCATTAATGTGTGCCCTCCCTCCGACGGACATTCAACTGAGCGTCCCGTCTTCCGACATTAGTTGGTGGACGTTAAAGATCCCCATAGTGTACTTTAATTAGAGTGGGCGAACTATCACCGGCACCCTGAAAATTTCTGTCTGAACTACTGCTGGGAAGGCAATGGCAATCCACTCGGTATAATAAACCATTGCTCAGGATTAAGATGAGTGGGGGGGGGAGGGAGTGGGATGACAGGGGAGTGAGGTGACAGGGGAGTGAGAAGACAGGGGAGTGAGAAGACAGGGGAGTGAGAAGACAGGGGAGTGAGAAGACAGGGGAGTGAGGAGACAGGGGAGTGAGGAGACAGGGGAGTGAGGAGACAGGGGAGTGAGTAGACAGGGGAGTGAGAAGACAGGGGAGTGAGGAGACAGGGGAGTGGGGAGACAGGGGAGACAGGGGAGTGGGTAGTGGGGAGACAGGGGAGTGGGGAGACAGGGGAGTGGGGAGACAGGGAGTGGGGCAGAGATGAGGGAGGGAGGGAGGGAGAGAGAGGAGGAGGATACTTTTTCTCGCTTTTCCCATCACTTGGGTATCGTATAACCTCGTATAAATTTCATCTATTATATATACTAGCGTGGCTCGGCGCGCGTTACAGAGGGGAAGGCATCTTTGACCATTTCGGTGTCTTTTGGGTTTCGTGGTGTTTTGGGTCTTCAGGGCCATTTGGGTCTTTTGGATCCCCTGGGCCTTTAAGGGTATTTTGGGTCTTTGAGGTGTTTTGGGTCTTCAGGGTCTTTTGGGTCTTTGGTGTCTTCAGAGGCTTTTTGATCTTAAGGGTCTTAAGGGGCTTTTGGGTCTTAAGGTTATTTTGGGTATTCTTGGTCTTTAAGGGTCTTTGGGTCTTTTTGGGTCTTCGGGGTCTTTTGGGTCTTTTTGGTCTTCAGGGTCTATTGGGTCTTTTTGGTCTTCGGGGTTTTTTTGGTCTTCGGGGTCTTTTGGGTCGTGGGGTGTTTTGGGTCTTCGGGGTGTTTTGGGTGTTCGGGGTGTTTTGGGTGTTCGGGGTGTTTTGGATGTTCGGGGTGTTTTGGGTCTTCAGGGTGTTTTGGGTCTTCGGGGTGTTTTGGGGTGTTCGGGGTGTTTTGGGTCTTCGGTGTGTTTTGGGTCTTCGGTGTGTTTTGGGTCTTCGGTGTGTTTTGGGTCTTCGGGGTGTTTTGGGTCTTTTGGGTCTTTGGGGTCTTTTGGTCTTCGGGGTGTTTTGGGTCTTCGGGGTGTTTTGGGTCTTCGGGGTGTTTTGCGTCTCCGGGGTGTTTTGGGTCTCCGGGGTGTTTTGGGTCTCCGGGGTGTTTTGGGTCTCCGGGGTGTTTTGGGTCTCCGGGGTGTTTTGGGTCTCCGGGGTGTTTTGGGTCTCCGGTGTCTTTTGGGTCTCCGGGGTGTTTTGGGTCTTGGGGTATTCGGGGTCTTTGGGTATTCAGGGTCTTTGGGTATTCAGGGGTTTTCCCCCCCCTTCCCATGCCTCCTCCCCCCAAGCCCTCTCCCTTCCACACATCTCCCTGCTCTCAAATGTTGTGTTTGTGTGCTTCCCCTTCTCTCCCCATCTTGTCTTCCGCTCCCTCTTTTTATATATTTTGTTTGTCTGGTTGATTTGTTTGTGAAGTAAATGTTAGCTCTTTCACGAGCCTCGATTCAGTATACAAAAAAAAAAGGGGTCATGGTTGTCTGAAGAGTGTTGGGGGAATTAAAGGGTCATCAAAGGTCTGAGGGGTCTCAGCAGTCTTAACGCAATTAAGAGGGTTAATTAAGAGGATGGTTATTTTATTTGAAGAAGAAGAAGACGTTTTCGTCACATATAAACATACATACATAGCGAACCATATACGTTTGCTCTATTATAATAAGATATATATATATATATTTTTTCAAAACATATCTGTCACAAGTGTGTTTCACTGACTGTGTCTTCAGTCAAAGTCCTCAGCATCATCCCGTTTCGACCCTTCAAGGCAGGCCGGGAGGGGCACATACTGTATGCCTCCACATGCAGCAACTACACTTGGATGCATACGTACAGTCACGTAAAAAAGTAGGTACACCCCATGTAAAGTTTGGACTTTTTCAACACATTTCAACATACAACTATTTGATCTTCATTTCAACAATATTGATAGATGAAGGTGATATAATATAACAAATATCATGAAACATTTACATTTTGTAGTCCATTGTATAATTTAAATAAACATAAATGCAAATTTTGCATTTGGAAAAAGTAAGTACACCCTTGGCTCTAATAGGTGGTATTGCCCCCTTTGGCAGAAACAACCTCAAGTAGGCGTTTCATATAACTGTCTACCAGTCTTTGACATCGACTGGCAGAAATTTTTGCCCACTCCTCCATGCAGAATTCTTTCTTGCGATGAATTCAGAATTATTTCCATCTTGTGCGATGTTTGAGGGGTTTCTTGCATGCACAGCTCGTTTCAAATCCCCCCACAACATCTTGATGGGATTTAGAACCGGGCTTTGACTAGGCCATTCCAGAATCCTCCATTTCTCTCTTTTCAGCCATTCCTTGGTGGATTTACTGGGATGTTTAGGGTTCGTGTCATGTTGCAAGGTCTACCTTTGGTTGAGCTTCAACTTTCCGACAGATGGCCTCACATTATCCTCAAGCACTCTCTGGTACAATGAAGAATTCATCGTGGATTCTATGATGGTGAGCTGCCCAGGCCCTGATGCAGCAGAGCTGACCCAAACCATAATATTTCCACCAACATACTTTACAGTTGGTATCAGGTTCTTGTGGTCAAATGCTGTCGTTGGTTTTCACCAAACATGTCTTCTGGTACTGTGGCCAAATAGCTCTACCTTTGACTCATCTGTCCAGAGCACATTGTTCCAGAAGTGCTGGTCTTTGCCTCGGTGTTCTGGCAAACTTTAGTCTTGCCCTGATGTTCTTTCTGGACAGCAAAGGTTTCCTCCTGGCACACCTCCCATGTAGATCAAATTTGTGCAGCCTCTTTCTAATGGTAGACTCATGCACTTTGACATCAACAGTGGCAAGAGTTACCTGTAGGTCCCGTGATGACATTCTGGGGTTCTTTGAGACTTCTTTCAGCATCTTGCGGTCAGCTCTCGGGCTGAACTTGCTGGGGCGGCCTGGCCTGAACAAGTTGGCAGTTGTTTGGAATCTTCTCCACTTGTAGATGATCTTCCGGACAGTCGAATGATTGATTTCAAATTGCTTGGAGATCTTTTTAAATCCCTTCCCAGACTTGTAGGCATCTATAACCTTCTTTCTGAAGACCTCAGAGAGCTCTTTTGATCTAGGCATGGTGACGCCGCACACTTTAACAACAAAGAGCAAACCAAACTAAATGTCTGAGGTTGAAATAAGACAGCTTCCTCCAAGATCCTCTCTAACGATGTTCTAATCATTTGCACATGAGCTGGTGCACCTGATTCTAATTTTAGGTATTTGAAGTAGTGATAAATGTAGGGGTGTACTTACTTTTTCCACATGCGAAATTTGCATTGATGTTTATTTAAATTATACAATGGACTACAAAATGTAAATGTTTCATGATATTTGTTATATTATATCACCTTTATCTATCAATATTGTTGAAATGAAGATCAAATAGGTGTATGTTGAAATATGTTGAAAAAGTCAAAACTTTACATGGGGTGTACTTACTTTTTCACCTGACTGTATCCCCACCCTCATTCAATGAGAACACAAACTACAACTACAAATCAACAGCTTTCACCTTCTCCACTTCACCAAAAATCCCAAAACAACATGGTGAAACATCCAACCAACCATCCTTTTAAGCTTCACCACTTAACAACAAAACACACACAGGAACACAATGGAACACACACACACACACACACACACACACACACACACACACACACACACACACACACACACACACACACACACAAACGTGCACACACATACACACACACACACACACACACACACACACACACACACACACACACTCATGCAAAAACACACACTCGTGCAAAAACCCACACTCGTGCAAAAACCCACACTCGTGCAAAAACCCACACTCGTGCAAAAACCCACACTCATGAAAAAACTCGCACAAAAAACACACTACCAACCAACTAGCCTCATACCATACACTACTCAAAACAACAACCATAAACCCACCTCCATTTCTTTTCCACACTCAGTCACTATCATACCACTTTTGGGATGGAAGAACCTCCACACACTCAACCTCCACCTCCACCGTTCCACCAGCCTCCATAAACTTCCTCCAAATCCAAAGTGAGCCTTTCAAGGCAGCCTGAGCCACTCTGTCACACATCCTCCTTCTTTCTGTCCCACACACTCCGAGCTAAGCAAGAAATGCAGAAAAGGAATTGCAAATATACCCTCTACACCCCACTTCAAATGGCTGAGAAGAAACTCGCCAACCCTTCTCCCGACACTCTGCCTCCAGCTCACTGTACTTTCCTCTCTTCCTCTCGTGCACCTCCTCCATCTTCTCTTCTGAAGTTGCAGACATTTCCCCTGAGATGACCTGCCTTGTTGCACCTGACCTGATGACAATGTCAGTCCATAAACTTGTCACACAGATCTCCTCCGGGAATATAAATTGCGGCTTTAGGGCTGCCACCACCTGCCAATCACAAGCATCTGACAGACCTCTTGCCTTCCACCTCCTCCTCCTTCCGCCTTTTACCGCCTGTCTTTGACAAACAACACCTCCCTCCCATCGACCTCCTTCTCCATTTCTCTCTCTCTCAATCTCATCACCTCTTGTTGCACCATCTGCACTACCAGCGCCTGATCGTGCCGCCATCTGTATCTTACTGCTGTTAATACTACTGAGCATGCACTCAGTGCGTGCTGCACCGTTCCCACACATCCACACCAAGAGCAGCTCTCTTCCTGCAACAACCGCCACACCCTCGAGTTTGCTGGCGATGGAAGTACATCATATTTTGCCTGCAACAGGAAATTCAACAGTATTTGTGCCATCCACCAAATCTCTTGCCATTTCAATGTCCTCACCTGCACACCTTCTCACAGAGTCCAAGCACCTTGCTGTGCCTGTCTGACTGCTTTCACACATCTCTCCTACTCCTCTCTTCTCACCTCCCTCTCAACCATCTTCCTACTTTTTCACACATACCTTTCCCCATAGCTCATGCTTCATCCACCCCAAACCCTGCTTCCCGTGCTGCACAATTCCCATCACCTCCTCCTGTTGCAATCGCTCCTCCATTTAATCCACCTCTGCTCTTGCATTCGACTTCCGAGTTCCCTTCTTCTTAGGAGAGCATTCTTCACCACTGGATCATTCTAATCCCACACCATCATGAACTCCCGCACTCTCACCACCTTAAACTGCTTGGTTAATGATGTAATGGGAAACCTTAGTTTTCCACCCTGACCACGCAAACTGAAACCAGTCTGAGTCACAGTTCCCATATTCGGCCAAAAAGTGCAATCTGTCCTAAATGTTTTTTTTTTTAGATAACAGAGGCTTCTTAGTACATGTTCCTGAGGCAAAACCAGCATCAGTCAACCTCTTATGATGGTCCTTCTGGAATCGGTCTTGTTTTCAGCAGTTCTGAACTCCTTTGGCAGTTTCCGCAGGCTTTTCTTTCTTTCCTGGAGAACTAAGAATTTCAGTCACCTGTCATCTTTACTTGTAGTGGTTCTAAGCCTGCCATATCCCTTCTTCCTTGCAGTAGAACCAGTTTTCTGGAACTGTAGACATATCTCTTCATGGTAGGCAGAGAAATATGGATGTTCTCCTTCTTAAGGAGCTTATGGATTTCAGAATACGTCTTGCCTGCTTGATGAAGACAAGGAATTCGATTGTCAACATCCCAATCAGCATGGAACTTTTCTTTTGGAGACATTTCTAAGTTGAAAGACAAAAACACTAACTGTACAAGTCATAAATTAGAGCAATTTTGATACTACATATGCACTAAACACTAAACAGTCAAAAACACAACAAAACCCGAAAATGAATTGCAGGTCTTTAAAAGGATACTTCAAACAGTAAAAAAAAATTTTTGAATTTTTTTGTGACACAGAACAACTCAAAAGTCTTATCTTCCCTTTTAGGTGTAAAATTTTGATCTATTTGTCTTACCTGAGATATTGGCCTTTAAAGATGAAACGTGAAAATACGGAAATTTCGTAATTTTCGTTTTTTTTGAGAACAAAACTTCTTAAAACACGAATTTTTTCATTAACATTGCTGTAAACAGCATGGAGGGCTTTTCGATACTGTAACATGGATAATCAATTTAAACTGGATTATGTACTGCACATCTATGTCTCCAAATTTGAAAAAAACAGCTTGGCTCATTTGTTTTGCTCTGGAGTGTATGTATAGTTTGTGGTTCGGATGTTAGTACGAACGGGGCTCACGGCGGGGTGGCCGCTTGCCCTCCGACCCTGAGGCCACCAGGCCACAGATAACTCAGTGGCCCGATGCACAGATGCAGCTTGAGGTAATTAAATTGAGCTCATGCCCTCAGTCGTGTTAACTTGTTACCCTCGCCAGAGGAGAGGGTATTGCATTTGGGTCCGTTTGTTGGTCTGTCTGTCTGTGTCTGTCTGTCTGTCTGTTTGTCCGCACAGAACTTTAGTATGCTTTTCTCTGCAATCGTTGGTTCGATTGCCAAGGAATTTTCACCATAGGAGAGCTTCTTCTTGTAGATTTTTAAAATGATAATTCTGACGTCATCGGTCATGTGGTACGGGTGCCATCTTGGAAAAACCGAAAAACTGCACCTCTATGTCTCCGAAACCACTCATGGACAAAAATGAAACCACATGGCTCATTGCCAAGTACTCCCTATGGGGAACAACATATATTCATGATGATGTCATCAGTGCCTTCATTATGACGTCATAATTAGACAAGTAGAACGCTTGATCCGATCAGTATGAAATTTCTTGAACATGAACATGATTTCTTGAACAATTAAATTGATGACGTCATCGGGCATGTGGTTTGGCATCCATATTGGATTGAGCATAAATCTACATCATCAATAAACCACACAAACACAGCACCTATTAAACACCACACAAAATACATCACACAAACATATCCTGGCGAGGGTCTGCAATCTCTGATTGCTCTTTCTTGTTACCTATGGATTTAATTACTTCAAATGGGGAATTGCACCCTGAACAAACACCCATTTAATTATACAGCAAAGCGAACCATGGGATGGATGTTGGCCAAACCACCAGAGCAAATCAGTGGGGTACAACATCCCGTCTATTTCTTAAGCACACACTATGCTGGACCAATGGCCAGACGGAAGCCAAACAGTTCAATCTTGGTTTCATCAGACCACGGAATCTTGTTTCTCACAGTCTGAGAGTCCTTTAGGTGCTTTTTTGCAAACACCAAGCAGGCTTTCATGTGTCTTTCACTGAGGAGAGGCTTCCGTCTGGCCACTCTGCCATAAAGCCCAGATCGGTGGAGTGTTGCAGTGATGGTTGTCCTTCTGGAAGTTTCTCCCATCTCCACACAGGATCTCTGGAGCTCAGCCAGAGTGACCATCGGGTTCTTGGTCACCTCTCTTACCAAGGCCCTTCTCCCCTGATTGCTAAGTTTGGCCGGGCGGCCAGCTCTAGGAAGAGTCCTGGTTGTTCCAAACTTCTTCCATTTAAGAATTATGGAGGCCACTGTGCTCTTGGGAACCTTCAATGCAGCAGAATTTTTTTTGTAGGCTTCCCCAGATCTGTGCCTCAACACAATCCTGTCTCTGAGCTCTGCAGGCAGTTCCTTCGACCTCATGACTTGGTTTTTCCTCTGATATGCATTGTCAGCTCTGAGACCTTATATAGACAGGTGTGTGCCTTTCCAAATCATGTCCAATCAATTGAATTTACCACAGGTGGACTCCAATCAAGGTGTAGAAACATCTCAAAGATGATCAAGAGAAATGGGAGGCATCTGAGCTAAATTTCAAGTGTCACAGCAAAGGGTATGAATACTTATGTCAATGTGATATTTCAGTTTTTTCTTTATAATAAATTTGCAAAACTTTCTAAAATCCTGAATCTCTTTGTCATTATGGGGTATTGAGTGTAGATTGATGAGTGAAAAAAATGAATTTAAACGATTTCAGCATGAGGCTGCAACATAACAAAATGTGAAAAAAGTGAAAGGGTCTGAATACTTTATGAATGCACTGTACCCCTCCCCAATGTATGTGCTGAGGGGTTCTTTTTTGAATTGTTGTTTTTTTCAACCTAAATCTTCAAAATAAATTGCTTATAAAATGTAATTTCACAAACACGACAAATAAATTTGTGCAAAATAATTGTTTGTTTTATGATTGGTGTAAATCCGTACAAAACAGAAAGTCTGGTGCAGTCAGTATCCTCAGCTAAAACAAGCCCGTTCCACTAACGACGCGTGGTGAGGCGAGTGTAGAGAGCCGAGACAAGCTGGTATACTGTATGTATGTATGTATGTATGTATGTAATATATATATATATATATATATATATATATATAATATATATATATATATATATATATACATACATATATATATATATATATATATATATATATAACTATATATATATATATATATATATATATATATATATATACTTATATATATATATATACAGTGGAACCTTGACTTACGAGTTTAATTCGTTCCGTGACCGAGCTCGTAACTCAAATTGCTCGTATCTCAAATCAAATTTCCCCATTGAAATGCATTGAAATGCTATTAATCCGTTCCAGCCCCCAAAAAACCACACCAATTTTTTTTGTTACGTGTTTTTAAATAAGAAAAATGTACTTTATAAATAACAAATAATGTATAAACAAGCACGACCTCGTATATACTGTACATAATAAAAGACAATGTAAAGAAATAAACTGGTTTTATTAAGTGTATTTACCTTGAAGATCAGACGAAGATGCTGGCGGAGGTGGAGGGGATAACTTTTGCCTTTTTCGCCACACTTTCCTCGCTTTCACTTGCAGGGCGTTTAAAGAAAAACCTGTCCAACGAGGTTTGTTTCTTCCTCCCTTTCAAAATGTTTCGAATTAAACTCAAAATAACCGAAATGCGAAAACTAAAATGCAGCGCTATACGACAGAGATACTGTAAGTGCACGGCAAGATAACCACGTGACCGGAACCCACCTGGCGGCGTAACTCAAAATAACCGAAATGCGAAAACTAAAATGCAGCGCTATACGACAGAGATACTGTACGTGCACGGCAAGATAACCACGTGACCGGAACCCACCTGGCGGCGTAAACTCAAAATAACCGAAATGCGAAAACTAAAATGCAGCGCTATACGACAGAGATACTGTACGTGCACGGCAAGATAACCACGTGACCGGAACCCACCTGGCGGCGTAACTCAAAATAACCGAAATGCGAAAACTAAAATGCAGCGCTATACGACAGAGATACTGTACTGTACGTGCACGGCAAGATAACCACGTGACCGGAACCCACCTGGCGGCGTAAACTCAAAATAACCGAAATGCGAAAACTAAAATGCAGCGCTATACGACAGCGCTATACGATACTGTACTTGAACGGCAAGATAACCACGTGACCCGGGTGGCGAAAGCTCGTAACTCGGATCTCGGCTCGCATCTCAAAGCAATAAACCGCCGGAGCGACGGCTCGTATCTCGAAAAACTCGTAAGTTGGGGCACTCGTAAGTCAAGGTTCCACTGTGTATATATATTATATATATATATATATATATATATATATATATATATATATATATATATATATATATATATAT
>NC_136261.1:136242673-136387673 GCF_964187855.1 Myxine glutinosa
ATTCGTTATGTCTAATGTGTCACCTTCTTAAGTTTTTTCCATCATTACCTTCAAGGTAATTATTAGCAAACAGAAAATATCCACTTGTCTCCTGCACAAGAATTCATCATGTCTTGTAATTTGAAAGCTGGAACAAGCAGCATGCAAATGAAGGCATATTTCTCCTTGTGTCTTTTTTCTTTTTACCCCTTTAGCCCATGCGGTCTGAGGGGTATTACCATAGCCGTTTCTCTCCAATCATGTGTCCAGCTGTCCATTCACAAATCTGTCCATAATTCATCCATACACCCGTCCTTCTCGCCATGCATCCATCCGCCGCCTGTGCATTCATTACATTTTTCATTTCCAAGCCATATCTCAGCAGGTAATTGAGGCCGTTTGATGAAACCTTTGTGGCATACTGTCTCACGTAGCTGCGCCATTTTGTGTCTGATTCTCGACTCGACTGCATCACAATATTCCCACATTTTTGCGCAGAACTGAACATTTCTTGTTCGGAGTTGGTTATTTCATAGGCATTTGGTGCTATTTGTTTTTCATTTTTTTATTATCTGAGTGACATTTTTCTATATACAGTATATATATAAAAAAAAATTCTATATATCTTTCTATTTATTTAGAGGGAATTGATCTCTTTTCCAACCTCTCTTGCTTTGACGAAGGGCAAGGCCTAAAACGTTAACATTTTATGATCTTTAACTGTGGATAACTTTAATCATTTTATCCTTTTGTTTTTATTATTTTTTGCCACCAACGTAGACTGCCAGTACTTTGCTAGACTAAACAACTGTTTTTATTTTACATCAAAATCAAGTGCTGGATCTTTACAATATAGCAACTCACCAGTGATGAGATTTTGTGTGAAATTGTTAATTTCCGAGCAAAATTCGATGTGCATGAAAATTGACCTTTCATATTGCTAAATTGCGAAAATTGACCTTCGATATGTGCATATTTTTCATTGCCAGGTGCATGTTGATTAATTTGTGAATATTTCATGATTAGATTCGTCATTGTAACATTATTTTCTACTGTCGTATTGACGTTTAATCACCCCTGATGTTAAGATTGTTGCAACTATTCCCCAGGTATGCTGATTCTGATGTACCATATTTTGTTGCAGAGCATCAGTGATACTGAACCATTTTCTTGGTAGCAGTTATACTAGGTGGTTTGCCATTACCTTCTCAGCAGTAATTACGGCAAGAATTTGGAATCGGTGCCAGATAGGTATAGTCATGAATAAAGGAAGTAAGAAAGAAAAAAAGAAAGCAGTTCATTGGAGGTTTGCTCTTAAATGAGGTGGCTGGAAAAAAAATTGGTGTTTAACTTTAAAAAATAAACTGAATCCAAATAACCTAACCTCATATCTTTCAAGTAAATGCATCAATGCCAATGGCACACATCAATCAGCAAAACAATTATACTGGAGAGGAAGCGTTTCCGTGGACCATGATAGTCCTGATGACTCCTTTTTGTTCTTGGAAGGAAAAAAAGAAAATGGTGCTTTTTGCTTCTGCATTGCAACACAGTGCAAACATCGGTGTAGCAAAAGTATTGGGACAGCGAAGAAATATTTAAAGGTTGTTAATTAACGAGCGTTTATTCGATTTCTAATATGGTGTTGCTCACGAGGATTCCTACCAAACGTTTGTTCATCTTGGCCCATTCCTCCTCTCCAGCAAATGATATGTCAGTGTTGACTTTTTTTATCTGTTAATCTTTGTCCTCTGTTGGTATGCTAAGGGGAGAGTGAAGGGGAGAAAACAAAGTAACTTTCAAGTAAGAGTGTTGTTTTAAGTAGGGTTAATGCGGGTAAGTAAATATCATGGTATGGATGGGATATCAATAGATGTTGGTGTTAACTTCAACTTGTACTGTCAACTTCAAGTCCTGAAGGGAGGAGTTGAATGTAATCACCTCTACAGGGTGGCCACAATGTCCTGTCACCCCTTTTAAAAATTGCAACATTAATCATATTAGCTGACAACACTGAAGGGTTCTACAAGTTATACCACATACATTTGCAGTACTCTTCCTTTATTACATATTTTACAGCATATTACACAAGCCTTAAGTGCCCATTGGATCCGTTTGTGCTCCATCATTGTCATTACAGAGAATAATTTGTGCCATGTTCTGTGGGACATTTTCCACAGCAATTGTGGGGTGATACAGTTAAAAGGAAGTCGCACTGCTTGTTAAAGGTCATCAGTGGTTTTGTAGCACTGCTGTGTTACAATCTCTTTTATGAAGCCCCAAAGGGAATTATCACATGGCAACATGTCTGGGCCTCGAGGTGACCAGTCAAGAGTAGCAGGCAGCACAGGTGACCCACGACCAATCCAACGTTCCACGAAAAGCCCACTAAGATAATACCGAAGAGTAATTGCATAATGTGCCGGCGCCCCATTCTGCTGGAACCACGCATTGTCGTTAAAGTTAATGTCAACGTTTTCCAGTTGTGGTGCAGACCAGTTTTGCAACATGTATATCCTGAACAGTGGTGGTGGCATCCTGAGCAACATGTCCGATAAGTGTGCTGATTAACTGGATTATATCAAATATATATGATCCAAATAGTCGTTTACTATCCATCCCAGCCCATCTCATAACATGTGGAGGATGATGTTCCACTTCCTCATAAAAATGTGGGTTCTCCTTGGAACTGAACACAATGTTCCATGTGTGAGAGCTTCAGTATATGGCACATTCATCAGTAAAGATCACCTTTCTACATTTTGGAATTGTGTCAAATGTCCAAAGCAACCTCGCACATGCATCCTGTTTGGTTTAAATCATTGCCTGATAACTCTTGAATGAAGATTGGGTGATTATGGGTGCAATTTAAGTCAACCATCTTGTGCTTTTGCCTTGTCCAACGCAGTATTCCAAGCTCCGCGGTTAGTTTACACGTCGACCTTTTTGGTGACCTGGTAACGGATTATTCCACCAATTCACACTGTGGACCTCTCGTGTATGACCTTCCAGTTCTTGGCACATCTTTAATGTTGCCTGTTGCAAAGAGTTTATGATTCCAATGCAGAAGTGTCATTTTATAGGGACCTTCTTGGCAGAATCATTTCTGGAAGTTGACACGCACCTCTTCCATTGTTTTCCTTGTTTGTGGACGTTCGTTAACCCAGACACTGACAACAATCCATTGTTTAATGGTGTAATAGCTTGTATCACCCATGGTTATGTTCACTCAATCTGAAAAAAGGGACAAAGGAACCGAATTAACACTCTGCACACAAGGCAATGTCAGTTTTTACAAGGGGCGACAGGACATTGTGGCCACCACGTAGAATGTGGTTCTGTAAAGCAGAAATCAGAGAAAAATGGCCAGAGGAGAGGCAGTAAACAGACTACCAGGCTCTTTGCCATGTGAGGGCAACAGGGTTTGTGCTTGTACCACTTTGCAGGAAACGGCAATAATGTTGATACCTTTAGATTCTACAGAATCGAGGAGAGACATTTAATACTCTAAAGCCAGCCCACAGGAGAGACCAATACTCCATTTACTATACGAACAAAGGCCTTGAGGTCTTTGATTATTTCTGTTTTTCAAGGAATATCTTGGAATGACAGAGAATCCTCAGTCTTGAGACTGACTTTTGGAGGCTTGTTTTACTATTTGGCCAGTCTAGAAGAACGGGGCCTCATGACATTCTTGTGCTTCTTAAGTCGGCTCTTCAGCCAAACTCAGATGACATTGATTCTCAGCTTCCAGTCCTCTCGATCAAGCATTGCTGTGTGCATTTTCTCCATCTCCAGGCCCGTATCCATCTTCAACACCTTGATGTAGTTGAGAGCTGGTCTTTCCTGCTTTGGCCTTCCATGTTCAGGTGTCCACAATATAAGATTGAAAACAGGTTTTGTTTTTTGGGGGTGTTTTCTCTTTCTTTATTTCAGGGGTCTCAGAATGCCCAGCAATCCTGAGATGTGTTCATCTAATTTTAACTGACATTCTTGAAGAGAACCACGGAGCTCTTTTGTTTGTCCGATGTTCTGATAAATGGGCATTGAAAGTCGAGTACAGCATCCATCAAGACCTTTCTCATGAGTCACAGTGAGGGTCCATGCTTCACTTCCATTAAGCAGGACGGGCTCGACTGAGTTGCCATGAACAGTTGTTCTTTGCTCCAACAAGTGTCGACTTCCATATTCATGAAGCTTCCCCTGCAGCAGCTTTCATTTCTTTGATATCTGGAGCAGTTATGTCAACCCAGGAACCAAGATGCTTGAAATCATTGGCCGTCTCAAGTTTTACTCCATAATTTGATATGTTTGAGACATCCCTCGATTCGTTGAAGGCCATCGTTTTAGTTTTGTTAGCATTAAGTGTTAGCCCTATCTTACCTGGTCATGTTTTGACTCTCTTAAGAAGATTTTTTTTTTGTATACTAAGTTGAGGCTCGTATAAGAGCTAACACATAGAACATATAATAAAGGGAGCGGGAGAATGTAATAAAGTTATATTGCTTGCTCAATTTGTTCTGACCATAAGGCTATGGCATTGGCAAAGTGGTAATCATTAGAAACATCCAGTTTGACTCTTCTACTTTTTCTTCATTTTATTTCACTTCCTTGCCTTCGATAGCATTTCTGAGCGTGTAATAAAGTACTACGATAAACAGGTAAGCGGAAAGGGTGTCTCCTTATAATACTCCAGCTCGAATTTCAAAAAGCTGCATTTCTTCATCGGGTAAGAGTATCTTGACACATATTGGAAATCCCTATACCCTATACCCTATACATATTGGAAATCCCTACACCCTATAAATATTGGAAATCCCTATACCCTATACATATTGGAAATCCCTACACCCTATAAATATTGGAAATCCCTATACCCTATAAACCTGATACCCTATAAATCCCTATACCCTATACATATTGGAAATCCCTACACCCTATAAATATTGGAAATGCCTATACCCTATACATATTGGAAATCCCTATACCCTATAAATATTGGAAATCCCTATACCCTATACATATTGGAAATCCCTACACCCTATAAATATTGGAAATGCCTATACCCTATACATATTGGAAATCCCTACACCCTATAAATATTGGAAATCCCTGTACCCTATACATATTGGAAATCCCTATACCCTATACATATTGGAAATCACATTCACAAGTTGATCAAGGATTCCATATTATGCTGATAGGAGCTTCGTCATATACTCACCACAAAGAATGTCTTGCTAATTCATTTTTTCAATGACTCGAAAGGACATTTTAGTGTCATGGGCAGGTTCCCTATTTGAAAGCAAGTGCAATCATAAGCTAATCACCCCAGAACTTGAAGTTGTGATCACGAGACCTGCAATTCCACACTTCTCAACTTGCCTGGAAACCATCCAGATATCCTTTTTCAGCCCGTGTTCAGATGTCGGGTGATTATAGCTGCCAGGTTTGACTGGCTTTCGGGTACAGGCAATGGCGAAAGATAAATGGGAATGCTGAAAGGCAAAGATAACAGCAGGCTTGCAGTCTTGGGCTCTCGCCTTCTCGTCTCTCTACTAAATTCCCCGTATGTGCCGTGCCTTGCTCTTCAGTATCTGGACAGCTTCATGCTGGCGCAATCACACATGATGGGCCAGAACAGTCTAAGGATTCTGAAGCAAACATCACATTGCGTGCTGAGCATGCAGCTGTGGAGCACGCAAGCATTTTCGGTGATAAAGTCGGAAGAGTCCATTGATCTTTGCAAATCGGAGAAGGGCTGGACTAATGGTTTAGTGATGCAATTTATTGCAGTAATGTCAGTGCCTGAGAGCCCGGTTATTGTCTTTTTTTTTGTTCCTTCTAATGGTTAGAAAAGTTTGATTACATCCTGGAGTCACAAAACGCTAGCATTTAGTATTTGTGTGTTTAAAGATAGAAAAGATAAGAAATACATGTGAAAACATGGGAGGGAAAGGGCAGGGAGCTATTCCTAGTAATATACAACAGGCATTTTAAGGCCATTTTCCCTACTAGAGCGGGGGTTAGCCTTGCGGTCCCCATGACAATGTTCTCCATTTTGCCCTATTTTCTGCATCTCCCCTTGTTAACCCCCTGGCCCGCATTTCTTCTTCGACCATCTTTAGCCAAGTCTTTCTCGGTCTTCCCCGTCCTCTACTTCCTTCTACATTCATTTCCATCACTCTTCCCAACCAATCACTTTCATCCTTCCTCAACACATGACCAAACCATCTCAACCTGTTCCTCTTCACAGCATCAATCACAGGCTCTATTCCCATCATCTTTCGCAATTCATCATTTGTCTTCCTCTCTCTCAACGATACTCCGCACATCCACCGAACCATTCGCATTTCCACCCTTTCCAGCCTTCGTTGCTGCTCTACGTTCATTACCCATGTCTCGCTCCCATAAATCATAGCACTTCTCACACATGCAGCATACACCTTTCCTTTCCCTTCAGCTTCAACGACACTCCCCTCCTCATCAGCACGCCACTCAGTTCCCGAAACTTCTTCCATGCACATCTCACTCTAGCAACCGTTGCCGAGTCTGATCTACCTTCTCCATTCAGCATGTCTCCTAGGTCGCAAAATGTTTTCACACCTTCCAGCTACATGCCGTCTCCAAGATCCAACTCAACATTTCCTCCATCTGCAGCTCCCTCTGTGCACACCTTACACTTGAATGTAGCTGCCATTTTTAGTAATATCATGAGAAATATAATTAAGGAAGAAGAAATCGGAGGAGGTTTGGTCTGTGTGTGGTTGTGGAGAGGGACATCCAATTTGGTCGAGTGATTTAAAGGTCGACCTTTTGATGATGGCCACAAATGGTGTGCTAAAATGTCAATACTTTTCTGTTTATATTGTTCATATGTGTTAGCGTTACCAGGAACGAAGGGGTTGCCCGTCGGTCGCCCTTTGTTGTCTAGTCTCAGATCGACGTACAAACTTTTGTCCTTGTGCTCCTTATACATTACGTACATCATTTACTATAAATGTATGAGTTTGTGTGTGTGTGTGTGTGTGTGTGTGTGTGTGTGTGTATCATACTTTTTGTGCGTATTAATTACATATGTCCATTAATTAATTACGTAAATGTACCTTTGAACTCTTTTAGACTGCTGAGAACCCTTCGACCTTTGAAGACCCTTTAATACACCTTAGATCCTTAAGACCCGAAAGACCGGGAGGACCCAAATGTCCCCGAGGACCCAAAACACCCCGATAACCCAAAAGTCCCTGAGGAACCAAAATACCCGGAAGAATCAAAAGTCCCCCGAGGACCCAAAATACCCAGATGACCTAAAAGTCCCTGAGGACCCAGAAGACCCAGAAGACCTCAAAAACTCAAAAGACCCAGAAATCCCTGAAGTCCCCGATGACCCAAAAAGACCCAGAGAATCCAAAAGACCCAGAGGACCCAAAAGACTCGAGTCTGGCAGGCAGGTATGCTACAAGGCCCTAAAGACCAATGAAAATTTGGTCCAATGGACCAACAGGTGGGATCTTGATCTCGCGAGATCACGGCGAGGTCACGTCTTTTCGAAGCTGCTCCATGCGCTCACGCTTTCGAAGCTAAGTGATATTTCTCAATTGTGTTTTTGTCGAGACTGTATCTATCTTTCGGTGTATGTACCTACAGCGTATCGTTTGGAAAATTTTCGGTGCTAATTTTTCGTTCATGTATACACAATCGTCGGTTAATGGTATCGAGTATTCTGCGGCCTAGTACTCGTAGGCTTAGACTACCGTACCGTCTCAGACCTTGTGGTTTGTTTTTCTCTCAGCGATTCGTCGAATGCGCTGAAATTATTTTCGTTCTCTGTTTCGTACCAGTCGTTCACCCCGTACCTCCTTGTTTAATATCTGTACTCACAAAAAAAAAAAACCCAAAAAAATATTTCCTTCCCAGGTCTTATTCGTTTATTTGTTCTTTTTGTTCGTTCGTTCTTCGTTCGCGATCACGCGGTTAGAAATGTATAATCTCTCCCCTGAACAACTATTTTCTCTCATATATTATAACACCCTTTTCTTCTTTTCCTACAAAAGGATGCTTTCGTCTTGCTCACCAAATCTATTCATTCCAAAAAATATATATAATACCATCTCTTACAGTTCCTCCTTTCTACATTCCATAAACTATCCAGAACTCCATCCCTCCTCCAGTGTCCTCAAACGTATTTTTGACTCGAAGGTCTCAAACTCATTTTGCAAAAAATGTTCGTTTCCCATGAATCGTACACTTTTCAAAATCCAATCTCACCCCTCCCCTCCAAATCCTCCCCATCACCCATCCCTTTCAAATCTCCCCCCTTGCCCCTTCCCTCCCCTCCCTCCTAAACTCCCCCCACACCCCTCCCCTCCGAGACTCTCCCTCGCTCCTCCCCTCCTAGACTCCCCTCTCACCCCTCCTCCTCAAAGCATCCTCCCTGCTTCTTCCTCCTTCCAACTTTCACCTTCATCTCCCCAAACCTCCTGCCTTGCTCTTCCCCCGCCTCAAATAACACCTCACTGTGCCTCACCCAATCTCCATCAAACCTTTTGTCTGCCCCATTCTTCCCTTTCTCCAAGCTATTCTGAAATCTCTGACACACCTTCAACAGCTCTCCCTACCTCTTCCTCCTCTTCCACATCTTACCCTACCCCTCCCCCCCCCTGTTCTGCACCCGATGCTCCTCCTTCCTCTTCATTAACGGTATGGACCTCAAACATCCGGGGCCTTCGCTCAAACTTGACTGACCTCTCCATACAGGTTGCTTCTGACAAACCAGATGTGATCTGCTTAACAGAAACTTTCCTCCTTCATGATGTCTCTGATGCCTTGGTATCTCTCCCAGGTTACTCCCTCCTCCGGTATGATAGACCTGAGCCTCGTCCTGGAGGTGGGGTTGCTATCTTTATAAAAAACTCTCTTCCTCACTCGCCCTCCACTGCCCTCTCTCCACCTCACCCCCAGGAATACCTTTGGCTACGGCTTCCCCTTCGCTCCCACCTTTTGTTCATATGTGTGTTGTACCGTCCACCAATCAGCGATGACTCCATCTACATCTCACTGTCTGATAATATGGACCAACTTCTATCTACCCATCCCAACTCTCTCTTCCTCATATGTGGTGATTTCAATTGTCACCATGCCAGTTGGCTGGGTGTGGGTACCTCTCTCACCAGCCATGGCTCTTCAGCAAAGGACTTCTGCGACTCACTGGGACTGACACAATCTGTCAATTTCCTGACCCGGATCTCAGTCAACGGAGCATCTTCTCTTCTGGATTTGGTTATGACAAACTTCCCTTAAAATGTCTGCTGCTCTTCTTCTGCTCCAATCGGCTCATCTGATCATGTGCTTGTCAAAGTGGACATCTCTCTGACCATTCTCAGAGAGCCTCCTCAGCGTCGACGAGTCTGGCATTTCACTCAGGCCAACTGGCACGGTCTTCAAGCAGCCATCAATCATCTGGACTGGTCTCCCATCTCTACCGCCTCTGACATCAACTCATCCTGGGAATTCTTTCAAAGTAAATTGCTCTCTCTCATGCACAGATTTATACCATCTCGTCTTCAGTTGTCATACCCTTCCTCCCGTCCATGGTACACGGAATCTTGTAGTGAGGCTGTTGCCCTGAAACAACTTGCTTTCGTCTCCTGGAAAGCAAATCCAACGGAAGGACATCTCATTTCCTTTCACAAAGCCCGAAACAAGTGTGTGTCCACCCTCAGGAGAGCCAGGAAACAATATCTCACCATTCTCAAGACCGAACTCTCTTATCTGTCTCCCTCTTCCAAATCCTGGTGGCGTCTGGTCAAATCTGTTTCTGGTGTTTGTTCCCCCTCCATCCCCTCCCTCACCTCAAACGGCTTAACGGCTGACTCCGCACGTGAAAAAGCTGAATGCCTCAACTCTGTGTTTGCCTCTAAATCTTGTGTCCCAAACCCATTCCTCTCTGTACCCACCGTACCCAGTCGTACCCAGCTGCTCCTGGACTCTGTGTCCTTTCCTACTGACAAGGTGGAAAAGTTTCTGTCAACCCTCGACTCTGATTCTGCAACTGGTCCTGACGGCATCAGCCCACGGGTCCTAAAATCATGTTCTTCTGCTCTTTCACTCCCTCTTTCTGTTCTCTTCACCCTCTCTTTTGCTCAAGGTCATCTGCCATCTGCTTGGAAATCAGCCAACATCACCGCTTTGCACAAAAAAGGTGCAAAAACAGATCCCAGCAACTACAGACCAATCAGCCTTCTCCCAATTATCAGCAAAGTCATGGAATCCATCATTGCTTCAGATATTAAATCTTTCCTCTTCTCCAATGGCTTGATCTCTGATCATCAATTTGGTTTCAGACCTGGTCACTCTACTCTGGACATGCTGCTTCTGCTTTCTCAAAAATGGATGGAGGTCCTCAACGCCAAACAGGAAATTAGAGCTGTCTCCCTTGACATTTCACGTGCCTTCGATACGGTCTGGCACCCTGCTCTGCTCTCCAAACTCTCCTCCTTTGGTATCCATGGAAAATCTCCACGCATGGCTGGCGGACTTCCTCTCTGGTCGTAGTCAACGTGTGGCCCTGAATGGGTTTCTCTCATCTCCTCTTCCTGTTCAGGCTGGAGTTCCCCAAGGTAGTGTTCTGGGCCCTGTGCTTTTTCTGGTCTTCATCAATGATCTCTCTGACTCTCTTGAAAATCCTCTCTATCTCTTTGCTGACGACTCTACTCTCTGTCGCTCCATTCCTCATCCTTCAGATCGGCAGTCTGCAGCCTCCTCACTCTCTGCAGACCTGGACAAAATCACAGACTGGTCAAACAAGTGGAACATGTCTTTCAATCCTGACAAATCTCACACTCTTACAATGTCTCTCCGAAAGGACCGACTGGGCAACCCTCCCATCTACTTTCTCAACAATCCTCTCCAAGAAGTTCTGTCGCTCAAGCTTTTGGGTCTCACTATCTGCCATGATCTTTCTTGGGAAAACCACATTTCCAAGCTGGCCTCCAAAGCCAGTCGCCGACTGGGCATCCTCCGTCGTGCGAAGTCCTTCCTTGGCACACCTGAGCTCCTCACCACATACAAGGCTTTCATCCGCAGCTCAATGGAATACTGTTCCCCCCTCTGGGCTGGTGCTCCTGCCTCACACCTTGCTCGGCTTCACGCTGTTGAGGCCAAAGCTTTCAGAATCATTGGAATCTCCTGCGATGTAGTCAACGCCGAGGGCCTTTCACTCAATCACCGCAGGCAGGTTGGTGGTCTTTCTGTCTTCTACCGACTCCTCTCCGGCCTTGCTCCCCCAGCTCTCTCTGTGCTCTGTCCCCCTAATATTCCTTCAGGTCGCACAAGATCTGCCTGCAACCCTGTTATGGTTAAACTGCCAAAGTCTAGGCTCTCTGCTCACCTTCACTCTTTCATTCCCCTTTTCTCCCGCCTCTGGAACAAACTCCCCCACTCCCTTCAATCCCACTCCTCCCTCCAGGTCTTTAAAACAGCTGTTCACCACCATCTCTTATCTTCCCCCATCGAAAACCTTGATCTTTTCTACCCCCGGTAATTCACCCCAGAGTCCTTGCAGTGTTCATATGTTTTAATCCTCTCCCACCTCCCCCCAAGTCCTCCCGATGTCCCTGCTCTCAAATGTTGTGTTTGTGTCCTTCCCCTTCTTCCCCCTCTCTTTTGTGTCCTCCCCCCTCTCTCCCCATCTTGTCTGCCGCTCCCCTTGTTTTTTGTGTTTTGTGTGTCGGTTTGTCTTTTTGTGTGATTAATGTTTGCTCTTTCACGAGCCTCGATCTTGTATACAAAAAAAACAAAAAAAAACAGGCCCCCTCGTCCTTTAAAGGGGACATAAAGCTGCCTTCCTGTCTGCTTGCACCCGTATTTTGCACGTTCAAGATCTAACGATTCCTTTCACAAAGTGTTGGGCACCTCCAGGTCTGTAGAAATGCTCATACCTTGACATCTATCTGTTATCAGTATGTAGTGGGTCATTTGGCGAGTGGTTCAGTGGCTGCAACAACTTTGTCACTCAATTAAACGTCTAAGTTGACTGCCCTTCTGGAGAAATGTCTAGTCATCAAGCGAATGGTACTTGTCTGCCACCAAGTAAGTTGGTTGTAACATTATAGTTCTAGCAAATTTGAGATGTCTAGCAACTTGACTTCATTATTACACCCTGACCATGCACCTTGACCTTGAGGAGAATAATCCCTGTGTATTTACGACCATCTGTTAGTCCGACATAGATGGTGCCCAGGTGGTTGGCTTACCTTTGAGCTGCCTAGCCTGGGATTGATTCTCAGCCTGATGAAAACTGTCGAATCGTTGCTTCATAGGAAGTGCTCAGGCGGGTGTTCAGCTGAGTACCGGTACCCATCTGCAAGCATTATTTGGTGGATGTTACAAATCTCGCGGTGTCTTTCACCAATTGTAGGTGAGTTATCACTGGCATCCTGAGCAAATTACAAATTCCAGCCACTTTTAGCCGAATGTGAGCTCTGGATGTAAAAGACTGCACCAAAGTTTTTCTCAGCTATACCCCACAGGAAGGTGCGAATAAATGTGGTGGCAAAGAGGAAGTAGTAGCAGTTGTAATAGTAGCAGTAGTCATAGTAGTAGTAGCAGTAGTCATAGTAGTAGTAGTAGTAATCGTAGTAGTAGCAGTAGTCGTAGTAGTAGTGGTAGTAGTAATAGTAGTTTTGTTGTAGTTGTTGATGAACACCACTCCCTAAATGTTTAACCACCGAAACCGTAGAGTGTGCGGCCCTGGCGCTTCAAAGCGTACACCACATCCATGGCAGTGACGGTCTTGCGCTTGGCGTGCTCCGTGTAGGTAACGGCATCGCGGATAACATTTTCCAGGAACACCTTGAGAACTCCACGGGTTTCCTCGTAGATGAGACCCGAGATGCGCTTTACCCCACCACGGCGAGCAAGGCGACGAATAGCAGGCTTGGTGATTCCCTGGATGTTATCACGCAGCACCTTGCGATGACGTTTCGCACCTCCTTTACCGAGACCCTTTCCTCCTTTACCACGTCCAGACATGACGATCGCGGTTGAATCCAAAGCTGAATCGTAGTAGTAGTAGTAGTAATAGTAGTAGTAGTAGTAGTAGTAGTAGTCATAGTAGTAGTCATTGTAGTAGTACTAGTAGTAGTAGTAGTCGTAGTGGTAGTAGTCATAGTAGTAGTCATAGTAATATTAGTCGTAGTCGTAGTTGTAGTAGTAGTGGTAGTTGTAATAGTCGTAGTAGTGGTAGTCCTAGTAGTAGTAGTAGTTGTAGTAGTTGTAGTAGTAGTACTAGTCGTAGTAGTAGTCGTAGTAGTAGTCATAGTCGTAGTAGTGGTAGTAGTAGTGGTCGTAGTAGTCATAGTAGTAGTCGTAGTAGTCGTAGTGGTAGTTGTAGTAGTAGTTGTAGTCGTATTAGTAGTAGTTGTAGTAGTACTTGTCGTAGTAGTAGTAGTAGTAGTAGTAGTAGTCATAGTAGTAGTAGTCGTCATAGTAGTAGTCGTCATAGTAGTAGTCGTCGTAGTAGTAGTCATAGTAGTTGTATTAGTCATAGTAGTAGTAGTCGTCGTCGTCGTCGTCGTCGTAGTAGTAGTAGTAGTCGTCGTCGTCGTCGTCGTCGTAGTAGTAGTAGTAGTAGTCGTAGTAGTAGTGGTAGAAGTAGTCGTATTTGTTGTTGTTGGTGGTTATGACCAATTGTTAAAGGACCTGTTTTTGGTGCAAATGCACAAAAATATTGTTTTAAAATGGGCAGCCACATTGATTCCTCCTGACGACGTCATCACTGAGAGTAGGCTCGAAGGGCTGATTGTAATATGCATGCCCTGCACCACCCTGCTCTACCCTGCTCTCCTACAACGACACCAAAAGTGCTGTATTGCGTTATTTGCATGTTTATGTGCAGGGATCGAACGCGCAGGGTGATAATAAAACGATGTGTCTTACCTGCAGTTTCAATAAAGTGGCAATAATTGATTATGTGTCTTTTAATACGATGTTAACTGAAGTCCTGCATTACACAGTATTAACTTTCTGTTAAGAGGGGTTTTTTTGGCTCTGGTACTTTTGCATCAATGAACTCATTCTATACTCCATTATACAGATATCTTGCTTGGTTCGCATAGTCCCCGCAGATCCCACTTTAAATAGATAATTGCCTCGTTTCCAGGATGCACTGTCGCGTAATGCCATGCATATTTTTATGTCAATTGTGCACAAGAATAATCACCATTATTATTACTAGTGAGGTGTCCGTGCTACGCACGGGTGGGAGGCCAGAAGCAAACAGACAATGCAGAAACAGCAAATGCTAAAGCATGAAGCCAATAAATTCCACATTAGTGTAGCACATCCAGTCGCACGTCGGACTTGGACAGCAAATTCGTGAAGAACTTCCATGAAAAACGTACCCGTTCGCAAACAAACAGGAACCTGTGTTCCATTCCCAGTCAATGGCGAATCTGCATATGGCGATCCACGACTTTCACGTTTAAAAAGTAGAAACCGTCACTGCATTTCGTCATTCACTTGAACTCGATATCTCTTTTTTCATTCCAAACAGCATAACTCCAATCACAAATATACATTAATATAAAAAATAAACTTTTAACAACATTCGTGACATAAACAAATATTTAAATCCTGATGTGAAGTTCTGTGAACACAATTACGAATTCAAACTCGTAATTGTATTCACTCAATTCCAATCATCAATTGATACTTTAACAAAACGATTAACACGATTAACGTTTAACGATTTAACATTACGATTGAATGACGGTTGTATTGGGATATTATCAAACCTGCGCATTGCCGTAATCTGTAATCTGTCCACTTCCGCAGTCACGGCAGGTTCATAATTCTCACCGGGTTCATAATTCTCATCAAAATCTAAACAGTATTTGTAGAATTTCAATAAAAGCCTGTTCATATCAGTAAATATTATTCCATAGTGTTTTGAAAAACTGGAAAATTGGGAAAAAAATTGGAAAAACAATATAGCCTATTTTACTCCAAGGGGTCCCAGGAATACCCACCCAAAATATCGTTGCGATTGGTTCAGCCGTTTTTTCGGTACCTGCGAACAGACAGACAGATGGAAGGACGGACATTTGGTGAATTATAGTAAGATTATATATATACTAGCAGAGTACCTGCCCTACGGGCGATCTTGTTGCAAGCGCGCAACACACGTTTCTGCCATCGGATATTTTCTGCTGACACAACTACATTGACTTGGATTTCTCGCTGATTCCCTTTGGTAATACAGGGTGTTTATAAAGTCCCTATCTATTTCAGTGAAATAACGGTTTTTATTGATTTTTAATACATAACCCCATGAAGATGAATGTGCAAGAACATGTGATGGTGGTAACATTGCGTATTCAAGAAAAGAAATGCGAAGAAATTAGAGAGAAGTTTGAAAGAAAGAAAATATCCAGAATGCATTGTGTCTTGTCTGTAGGACCTGGCTTATTAAATTTTCTTTCAAACTCCTCTTTAATTTATTCGCATTTATTTCCTTGAATACGCAATGTTACCGCCATCACATGTTCTTGCACATTCATCTTCATGAGGTAATGCAATAAAAATCAATAAAAACCGTTATTTCACTGAAATAGATAGGGACGTTATAAACACCCTGTATTGCTCTTGCTGGTTTCTGTTTAACTTAGGTGTCCTTGGTTTTTGAGGCATCTCAATTTTCCAGAAAAAAATAAAATAATAAAGCGTCACCCGAGCTAACAATACCCATGACCACCTTATCCCCCTCCCTTACCCCCTCACAATCCCCCATCAGCCATCACCCTAGCTAACAATACCCATGACCATCCACACCCCTCACCCCACTTTACCACCCCTCACAATCCCCTATCAACCGTCACCCTAGCTAACAATACCCACGACCCCAACTCCCCCCCCGACTCCACCATCCCTTCACAATCCCCCATCAAAGGTCACCCGAGCTAACAATACCCCATGGCCACCCCACACTCCACCCCTTCCCCCCCTTCAGCATCTCCAATCAGTATCAGAATTCGAGCTCGCAATGCGCTGTTTCTCTATGTACCGTCGACGGCAGGATAACGGTGAGTTCACAATGTGACGTCACTGGCAATCTCGAAAATCAACAGTCTAGGGTTTTTTCGGCACTTTGTGATTGGCAAATAAAAAAATATTCCCTTCAAATTAGACCATGATTAATGAATGCCAATGGTTTTTCAGAAAGAAAAAAATTGCATTTGGGTTCCCTTTTAAGGGTATTTTGGGTCTTCAGTGTCCTTTCAGTCTTTTGGGTCTTCAGGGTCTTTTTGGTTTTTGGGGTCTTTTCATTCTTTATGTAATTTTTGGCACCCACATCGTAGTAGTCGTAGTAGTAGTAGTAGTGGTGGTAGTAGTAGCGGTGGTAGTAGTAGTAGTAGTAGTAGTTTTTTTTTGGAGACTTTAAGGATCTTTGGGGTTGATAAGGGTCTTTGGAATATTTTCAGTCTTTGGGGTATTTTAGGTCTTCGGCGTCTTCGGGGTCCTTCGGGTCGTTGGGGTATTTTGGATATTTGGGGTCCATTGGGTCTTTTCAGTCTTTTAGGTCTCTGGGGTCTTTTTGGTCTTCAGGTATTTTATGTATTTTGTGTCTTTGGAATCCTTCGAGTCTTCGGGGTATTTTCAGTCTTTTTAGTCTTTGGTGTCTTTAGGTTCCTCTGGGTCCTTTGGGTCCTCTCGGTTTGGGATATTTAGGGTCCTTGGGGTCTTTTCATTCTTTGGAATTTTTTCGAGGCTTTAAGGATCGTTGGGGTCTTTTCAGTCTTATGGGGACTTTTTGGTTATGAGGGTCTTTGGGGTATTTGTGGTCCATTGGTCTTTGGGTCTTTTCGACCTTTTGGGTTTTTAAGGGTCTTCGGTCTTTTGGTACTTCATGGTCTTTTGGGTCTTTGGAGTATTTTGGGTCTTTTGGGTCCTCTGGGTGTTTTGGGTCTTCTGCATCTTTAAGGGTCTTTGGTGTCTTTTGGGTCTGCAGGGTCTTTTGGTTCTCTTGGGTCTTTTGAGGCTTCATGGTATTTGGGGTCTTCAGCGTCTTTTGGGTCCTCTGGGTCTTCGGGGCATTTAAGGGCCTTCCAGGTCTTTTGGGTCTTCCAGGTCTTTTGGTTATATTGGGTCTTCGGGGTCTTTAAGGGTCTTCAGGGTTGGTAATGGTCTTTGGAATATTTTCAGTCTTTAGGGTATTTTAGGTGTTCGGGTCTTCAGGGTCCTTTGGGTCTTCGGGGTATTTTGGATATTTTGGGTCCATTGGGTCTTTTTCAGTCTTTTAGGTCTCCGTGGTCTTTTTGGTCTTCAGGTCTTTTATGTATTTTGTGTCTTTTGGGTCCTCGGGGTCCTTTGTGTTCTCTGGGTATTTTGGGGTATTTCGGGTCCTCGTGGTCTTTTCGGTCCTCTGGGTCTTGTAGGTCCTCGGGGTGTTGATGGGGGAAGGGAGGGTCTTTTGGGTCCTCTGGGTACTTTAGGTTAAGTATTTCAGGTTACATTTGTCTGTGGAGTCAGGTCAGCTGTCCAACCAATCGTCGAAGAGCAGACATACATACATACATTCATAAATACATACACTACATGGCCAAAGGTATGTGGACATCCGAATATCACACCCGTACGTGCTCGTCGAACATCTCATTCCAAAATCATGGTCATTAATATGGAGTTGGTCCCCACTTTGCCTCCACTCTTCTGGGAAGGCTTTCCACTTGATGTTGGAACATTGCTGCGGGGATTAGCTTCCATTCAGCCACAAGAGCATTAGTGAGGTTGGGCACTAATGTTGGGCGATTAAGCCTGGCTCTCAGTCGGCGTTCCAATTCATCCTAAAGGCGTTCGATGGGATTGAGATCAGGGCTCTGTGCAGGCTAGTCAAGTTCTTCCACACCGATCTCAACACACCATTTCTGCATGGACTTTGCTTTGTGTGCGGGGGAATTGTCATGCTGAAATAGGAAACCATTCCGAAACTGTTGCCACAAAGTTGTAAGCACACAATCATCTCGAGAATGTCATTTTATGCTGTAGCGTCAAGATTTCCCTTCACTGGAACTAAGGGGGCTAGCCCGAACCATGAAAAACACCCCCAGACTTTGTGATTCCTCCTACACCAAACAAACAGTTTGCACTATGCATTCGGACAGGTAGCGTTCTCCTGGCATCCGCCTAACCCAGATTCGTCCGTCGGACTGCCAGATGGTGAAGCGTGATTCATCACTCCAGAGAACGCGTTTCCACTGCTCCAGAGTCCAATGGCGGCGAGCTTTACACCACTCCAGCTGACGCTTGGCATTGCGAATGGTGATCTTAGGCTTGTGTGAGGCTGCTTATCCATAGAAACCCATTCATGAAGCTCCCGTCGAACAGTTATGCTGACGTTGCTTCCAGAGGCAGTTTGGAACTTGGTAGTGAGTGTTGCAACCGAGTACAGAAAGTTTTTACGGGCTACTCACTTCAGCACTCGGTGGTCCCGTTCTGTGAGCTTGTGTGGTCCCGTTCTGTGTCTGTGATTTTGTTAAACTAGGGCATGCCCGTACTATATCTATATCTAAAATTATATCCCCCCCTCTATTTACATGAAATGGTTTGGTTCATGAAATGTTTTGGTTCATTCGCAACGCCAAAGCGAACGGCGAACGCTTTACATGAAATGGTTTGGTTCATGAAATGTTTTGGTCCATTCGCAACGCCAAAGCGAACGGCGAACGGCTTGCGAGTACAGTGACAATCCCCCCGGGGTTTTAATTAGTTTTAAAACATCGTTTAACGCCAACATAGCGCCAACATAGTTTGCCGACGGGAAATAAATGAATACGCTCTCAAATGTGCCATCCGAGGCAGAGTGTGTCCGCCACGTTCGGCACACGCGATAGTTCGCTGCTCTCTGATTGGTTGAATCGTTTTTTGGACATAGCTCGGTAAGTAATTGTCCGATTAATATGAAACCTTGAAAAGGCACATCCTCGGGTCCCCAGCAATATACCTGGCAAGTTAAAAGTATATCGGACCCGTGGTTGTCGAGAAACAGCGGTCACAGACAAACAAACAAACGTACAAACGTACAAACGTACAAACGTACAAACAAACACACAGAGATTACTGGAATTATAGATAGATGAATCACCAACGAATGAGGTGGGTCTGTGACAAGTATGAAATGATTAGATTTTGGTGAAGATCCAAATGTGGATCTTGATCGGAGAATTTTTTTAAGTGAGTCTTCACCATTGAGAGATAGAGCCAAAATGATATACAGTATAGCACAATATTTCAAGATGTTGTGGATGGATTCGTACGAAACTTGGTGGACAGGTTGGGTGTGACAATGAAGAATTGATTCGATTTTGGTGAAGATCCACATACAAACCCAATGATTTTAAAGTGATTCTTCACCATTGAGTGATCGGTCTAAAAACGATAGTTATCACGATATCTCAAACGGGTATTGACGGATTTGGACAAAACTTGGTGGGTCGGTCGGGTGTGTGACAATGAAGAATTGATTCGATTGTGATGACGATCCAGATCCAGTTTGGGATACAATTTATTTTTAAATTTTAAGTGATTATTCACCATTTAAAGATGGGGCCAAAATAATATATAGCATGATATTTCACAAGGTTGTGAAAGAATTATGACAAAACTCGGTGGATGAGTTGGTTAGGTGACGAGAACAAGTCGATTAAATTTTAGTTCAGGTCTGAATCTAGATCCGACCTATCAGTGGGATACAAAACATAAACTGTCCAGCCTGGTGGAGGTATGCGCTCTACTGAGTGTGAATTGCGAGGACACGGGCGGACAATGACCATAGATATTTAAAAAAAAAAAATCTATATATATATATATTTCTGGTACTGGATATATATATATATATATATATATATATATATATATATATATATATATATATATATATCAGTCATTATGCGACTTTGTACCATCAGTGGGGAACCAACAGTAAGGTGTCCCATACAGCTATTGCTGCACCTTACTGGGAGCGACAAGCACTGCCTGCCACACGGTAACATTATCTCTGGTATCCACTCACTGTATGGAGTCGACCTGGATGCGGTTGGGAGTAACTAATTAGTATCTGTAATTTGGCTTGGCAGTCAATGCGGACATGTGTGGTGATGACGTCATGACGCCGTCATGATGGATGGAGCGCCAAATTACAGATAATTATATATACAGTATATATATATATATATATATATATATATATATATATATATATATATATATATATATATATATATATATATATATATATATATATATATGTGTGTGTGTGTACACTTTTTTTTGTTTTTGGTGACATTTAAACGTGGGTTCGCAGCATCATGAACCATCATCAGCTTTGATTGAATCATGCTAAGCAGGCCGTTTGTTAAATGAATCACCAAAAACATCTGTTTGAAGCATTTGTTTGTGCAACGAATGACGAAAATGCCCAACGAATGCCGAAAATGTACAATGAATGACAATATAACAATTGAATATATATTACTGCTTTAAAAATAACTTCCTTTTGCACTGCTGATGCGATTTCCCTCATGCAAATTATGGAATCTGATAATCTCATTCAAATATTCATAAAATCTTATAGGATTCAATAAGAAAAAAATGGAGATCAAAGGGATCTATTCATTCATTCGTTCATTTCGTGATTGGATGTTGGATCAGGATTCAAATACAAATTCGGTATACTGGTTGCATCTTTATTGAGGCACAGCTGTATTGCTGATGGAGACCAGAGATTTTTTGCTTTTGGAGCAGAAATTTGTAATCTATTTGAGTTACTTGCAGTGATACCTCACTCAGTTTCTATGAATGACACCATGGGATGTTAAACATCTACCAGCAAGAAATGCTGCCAAAGATGAACATCCCATCCTGACAGATAGCACACTTATTTATGCAACGCAGTTAGATGATATATGAAATAAGTTAGAAAACGATAGAACATCCTCCACAAACTTTCCATTGTTTGGAGAAGACATAACTTGTTTACCTGCAAAATACATGTATTAATATCGCACATTATCTCAAAACTTTAGCTATCACCGTCGAGACATGGTTCAACCTGCTCAATGTAGCTTGTAATTTTTACGAGGCTGTTCTTATATATGCTCAGCATGTGTGATGATATGTAGTAATTGGGTTGTTAATTTGATATGTTGATATGTCAGGATAAGAATAACATTATCTATTTTTCTGTGATAAGGGTACCCAAAGGCAATTAACTCAAACCACATTGCCTATAATGATGTTCCACATTTGAAGCATAGTTTCTCTTGGAGGTTCAGCTTATTCAAAGCCAAAGGTGTTATACACAGCAGATGCAAACTCAAAAGAGGAATTATTAAACAAAGGGGCAATACCCCTGGTGCTCACCTGGTAGAATAAACAGCATACTGCACTAACTAAAGGTATTTTAAACCAATTCCAATGGTTGCTAGAAGACAGGGCGGCGTGTAGAATCATACTGACATAATCATAAGACTTTAAACAAACAAACAAAAAAATACCTATTTTGGGGGGCACCCCCCTCCCACCCCATGTACCTCCTCAGACCCCAATTTTTCCAATGCCTTGAACAAACATTGGTACATCACGGATGACGAAGGTTGTGGTGGTTTCATCAAAATTGTGTGTGCAGGTTCTGAGAATAAAGCAAACACCGATTTTGGGGGGCAAGCCCCCCATAGACCCCAAAAAGGGCAGTTTTTTAAAATTCCGTGAACAAACTTTGGTACATCACGGGTGGTGAAAGTTGTGGTGAGGTTTCATCGATATTGTATGTGTAGTTTCAGAGAAGAAAGGAAATATCTATTTTGGGGGGTCAAACTTGGACCCACCTTCACCCCGGTATACCCCGAAAGGGGCAGATTTTTCTTAATGCCGTGAATAAACGTTGGTACATCAAGGGTGATGGATGTTGTGGTCAAGTTTCATAGAAATAGTGTGTGTAGTTTCAGAGGAAAAAGCGAATTCCTATTTTGGGGGGTCAAACCTGGATCCACTTTGACCCCGGTAAACCCCCTTAGACCCCGATTTTTTTTTTATGCCGTTAACAAACTTTAGTCACAACACAACAAATATCATTTGTGCCAAATTTGGTCGCAATCCCATCAGCGGTTTCGGAGAAGAAGTTTCAAGTGTTGACGGACGGACGGACGGATGGACAGACGGAGGGGCCATCGCATAAGCTCCCCTGAACTACGATCCAGGTGAGCCAAAAACTTGGGAATTATTTACAAAAAACTCGGGGCAGTATTAATATATTAAAATCAGGTTGTTTTGTTGTTACATAGCTTCGTGCTTCTTTAGGAGTTCGAGTCTCTTAGGATAAGAAGAAATAGAATAGAACAAGACACAGCAAATTGGTAAAAAGGATGCTGACTCTTTTGAAGATGGAGAAGTATGTTTCTTGCTACAAATCGTAACAGAATAGTTGTTAATATGTGGAGCAATGGTAAGTGTTCTAAATCGGTGGTGGCAGGAACATTTGGGTTACGAATTCATATCTGGATAACTGGGTCAATGCAAACTTTGTGGTTAAACTTTATGGTTAAAAATGGTCAAACTGGGTCTCAGCCTATAGGGTGAGAGAATAAGAACTAAAGAGAGGAGGCGCTTAAATTAACACCAACAAAAGTTTCCAAAAGCGAAACTTTAATTGAGATGTGCCGGATTCTTATTACCTTTTAAAACATGAGTAACAAGAAAGAGCAATCAGAGATTGTGGTTTTAGTGTTTAGGTCCTCGGGGGTATTTTGAGTCCACTAGGTCTTTTGGGTCTTTTGCATCCTCAGGGTCTTTTTGGTCTTAACTATTATTCTTTAAGGGTCTTTGGGGTCTTTTGTGTCTTTTGGGTTTTCGGGGTCTTTGGGGTTTTTAAGGGTCTTTTGGTTTTTGGGGTGTTGAAGGGTCTTTGGGTGTTTTTGGGGTCTTTAAGGGTCTTTGGGATATTTTAGGTACTCTGGGTCTTTTGGATATTTTGGATTTCGGGTTATTTTGCATCTTTGGGGTATTTGGAGTCTTTGGGTCTTCAGGGTATTTTGGGTATTCGGGTCCTTTAAGTGTTTTTTGAGTCCTCTGGGTCTTTTGGGCCTTAAAGAGTTTTAGAGTTTTACAGGGTCTTAAAAGGTTCTTTGGGTTCTAAAGGGTATTATAGGGTCTTCGAGTTTGAAAAGCTTTTAGGGGTGTGGAATGGTCTTAGGGTTGTAAAAGGTCTGAAGGTTTTAGGATTCTAAAGGCTATGAAGTGTTTTATGTGTCTTGAAGGGTTTAGGGGTCTTATGGTGTTTGTGGGTCTTCATGGCCCTCAGGGTCTTTGTGGTCTTAATGGGTCTCATGGTTTGAAAGAGTATTAGGGGCTGTGAAGAGGCTTCGGGTTCTAAAGTGTTGAACGTAATTAATACACATACTCACGTTTTGTGTAGACAAACAAACGGACCCAAATGCAATACCCTCTCATCTGGCGTGGGTAACTAGAACGGCATTCTGTTATATATCGTTTATGGCCTAATCTTTCAATCGTGAAGAATCACTTCAGAAATTTTTAAAAATTCTCATATCCGGATTCGGATCTTCACCAAAATCAAATTGATTCGTCCTTCTCACACACCCAACCTGTCCCCCAAGTTTCGTCCATCATGTTTTGAGATATCATGCTCACAGACAGACAAACAGTCAAACAAACAGACAGGCAGGGAGTGAAAGCATAACCTCCGCTCATTTTCAGAGTTAATAATTTGGGAGTTAATAATTTCATTGGTGTTTACTCATGCTTGTTTATGTGATTTATGTGCAATTAATCTCCCAATTTTCCCATGAATCGTAGATTGTTATAAAAAAAAGAAACAAAAACACGATTCAGTGAGCAATATTATCTCTTAAATTTTGAAATAGTGCTTTCTGTATTTCTTTAGGGCTTGTGTAAGACGTAGTTGGAGACGATAATAATTTGAGGTTAATCAAACGTTGCAGACAGATAGGATAAGGAAAATCTCATGGCGATCAAACATGACCTTGAAGCATGATTTTCTACAGGGTGAGTCATAAGTCCCAGGACACGGTTTTAGCTGCTTAATTTTAATTTTAGATTTGTTTATACCATATATATATATATATACTCCTGGAAGTATATATATACTCCAACTTCTTTCCTGGAAGTCTTGGCAGTGTCCATATGTTTTATACCTCTCCCACCCCCCCCCCCCCTTCCCATGCCTCCGCCCCAAAGCCCTCTCCCTCCCACAGTTCTCTCGATGTCTCCATGTCTCTCGGTCCCTGCTCTCAAATGTTGCGTTTGTGTCCTTCCCCCTCTCTCCCCATCTTGTCTACCGCTCCCGATGTTATTTGTTTTGTGTGTCTGTTTGTCTTTCTGTGTGATTAATGTTCGCTCTTTCACGAGCCTCGATCTTGTATACAAAATATATATATATATATATATATATATATATATATATATATACTGGTTTTTTTTCTTCAGATAATACAAACAAGAAGACGTCATGCAGAGCACGATACTTGCAAAATACGCCCCCCCCCCCCCTCCCCAAGAAAAAAAATTCCATTGATACAGCAAATTGTCCATTTCATCAAGATAAAAATTGACAATCTTGATCAGAGCTCGGGTCAATAGGAAGAAAATTGATGATTTTTCAGATGAAAAATGATGATTTTGGAAGGTTGACCTTGAGTTGACCTTTGACCTTTTGACCTCAAAAATTGTTGGTTTCCATATTTAGTGACTCGATATGCAAATGCTGTTCAATTTTCAAGTCAATCGGTTGAGAATTGTTGCCTTTTTAGATGAAAATTGATGATTTTTAAAATTTGACCTTGAGTTGACCTTTGACCCTTTGACCTCAAAAATAGTATGTTTCCCAATTTTATTGACTCGATATGCAAATGCTGTTCAATTTTCAAGTCAATCGGATTTAAAATGGCGATTCTAGAAATTTTACCTCCAGATGACCTTTGACCTCAAAATCAATAGGCTTCTCAATTGGGACGACTTATACAACTTGATGAAGTTTCGTGACGATCGGTTTAGAATTGTGACCTGTAGGCTGGTGACAAACAAACAAACAAACAGACAGAACCATAAACGCAACTGACCAATATACTTGAAAAATCTTCGATTTTGCAACTAATAATACTTTAAACCAAGATGGCAGACACCAGTACATTTACAGTGGAAGAGAGGCTGGTAGCAGTACCTTGAGAGGAGACACACAAAGAAGACGATGAAGGGAGGTGCAAGAAGATTTCAAGGAGCATTTAGGAAAGTGAGCACCGTCAAAATCAAATCTTCTTCTTTGGGAAAAAAGGAATTTCAGACTGGAAGTGTGTGTGACAGCAAGTGCAGCGGACGACCAAAAATTAGTGATTTGCAAATTCAGAACATTAAAATGTGTTCTCAGATCTCTGAAAAAAAATCATTACAGAAACGTTCTGCAGAGTTGGGTGTTTTGTATTCATCATTATGTCACACAATGAAAGAAGACTTTCACATGAAACCATATAAACCATCTGTCATTTGTGAATTGTCAGATACAGATCATGAAAACAGGTTGACAGCTTGTGACAGACACCAGTAACACTTAAATACAATTCCTAAAAGGTCAAAGGTTATGTTTAGTGATGAGTGTGATGTTTACATCAGTTCATCATCGCTGTTGAAACCAAAGCGTTCAGAATCATTGGAATCTCCCGCGATGAAGCTAACTCCAAGGGCCTTTCACTCACTCACCGCAGGCAGGTAGGTGGTCTTTCCGCCTTCTACCGACTCCTCTCTGGCCTTGCCCCCCCAGCTCTCTCTGGGCTCTGTCCCCCAAATATTCCTACAGGTCGCACAAGATCTGCCTGCAACCCTCTTATGGTTAAACTGCCAAAATCAAGACTTTCTGCTCACCTTCACTCCTTCATTCCTCTTTTCTTCCACCTCTGGAACAAACTCCCTCACTCTCTTCAATCCCACTCCACCCTCCAGGTCTTTAAAACAGCTGCTCACCACCATCTCTTATCTTCCCCCATCCAAAACCTTGATCTTTTCTACACCCGCTAATTTCACCCCAAATCCACGTTTTTGAAATACCAACCTCTGTCCTGGAAGTCCTTGGTGTCCTTGTGTTTTATACTTCTCCAACCCCCCCCCTCCCCCCCACCCCCTTTCCCACGCCTCCTCCCCTCCCCCCAAGCCCTCTCCCTCCCACACATCTCCCTGCTCTCAAATGTTGTGTTTGTGTGCTTCCCCTTCTCTCCCCATCTTGTCTTCCGCTCCCTCTTTTTGTATATTTTGTTTGTCTGTTTGATTTGTTTGTGAAATAAATGTTAGCTCTTTCACGAGCCTCGATTCAGTATACAAATCTCCATGCAATGATGACTTTTATGTAGTGATGCTAATCCACATTATGTTGAAGAAGTGCAAGGCTATCCACCACATGTTATGGTTTGGGTGGCATTATCTGCCCACCACCTCATTGTTCCTTACCTTTTTGATGCATCGGTGAACCAGCAGTCATATCTGCATGTGTTGGAGATTTATTTCCAGCAGGATGGGCACCTGCACATCATGCAGCGTGGTACGAAATTACCTCAATCAAATTTTTCCCAACCCTTGGATTGGCATGTCTTCGCCAACACTTCTGTGGCCACTGAGTAGTCCTGACTTGACCACTTTTGACAATGCTCTGTGGGGTTCGTTAAAGCTAAGGTTGCAGAACATTGCATGGCATCTGTTGATTAACTGAAACAACACATTCAGGAAGCATTTGACACCATAACACATGGTATTTTTGGCACCACAACACATGGTATTTTGGCACCATAACACATGGTATTTTGGCACCACAACACATGGTATTTTGGCACCACAACACATGGTATTTTGGCACCATAGCACGTGGTATTCTGGCACCATAACACGTGGTATTCTGGCACCATAACACGTGGTATTTTGGCACCATAACACATGGTATTTTGGCACCACAACACATGGTATTTTGGCACCATAACACAATTAACACATGGTATTTTGGCACCACAACACATGGTATTTTGGCACCATAGCACATGGTATTTTGGCACCATAACACATGGTATTTTGGCACCATAACACATGGTATTTTGTGTCAGTTTTCACCCCGCGTGTGGAGTAAAATAATCTATGCCGTGACAACAGCGATCGCATGCGGATGCACTCAATGATTAACGAGGTATTGTGATTCTTATATTACTGTGATATGTTATTACACGGGTGAAAAGCGATATATAACATGAAATTTTAAAAAGGTATGGATGAGTTATGACTAAACCTGGTGGACGAGTTGGTTTGGTGACAAGAGCAAGCAGATTAGATTTTGCTTCAGGTCCGAATCCAGATGCAGCCTATCAGTGGAATACAAAACGTAAACTGTTCAGCCTGGCGGAGGTATGCTCTCCACTGAGTGCCGTTATAGTTATGTATTGCTGTTATTACTGTAATATGTTATTACTCCTGGGGCTTAAGACTCACCCTTGTACATGGTATAAACAAATATTGTAAAAGCAGCTAAAACCGTGTCCTGGTACTTAAGACTCACCCTCCACAAATATAATGGACAGAATATTATTATTAAGTGAGTGTTTCATGACGAACGAATGCAAAGGCAAAACCTTTCATTCACACTAGGGCAGAGCATCAACCAGACTTTTTGGCCACAACATATTTCATCAGGTCTGCACTGTGTAGTTCTGTTTGTGTATTTTGCACCAGAAATATTGCATAACTATTATTAAATAACAACATAGTGGAAAATGAAGGAGGGTAGTTCAAGGTTAGCATGGAGTTTTTATTCCTGAAAATCACCCCAAAAATGTGTGTGTGTACAACTGTACATGCTTCTCTGCGTGCTACTTTTTGAGATGATTTTTTAATTTCCATCGTCAAATTATCTTGCTCCCAACATCTTATCCATAAATTTAAGATGCAATGGCATGGATTAAAGACGTTCAAAACTCAGAAAATTTCAAGCTATAAAGGAATCTTTGATATATACTAGGGCATGCCCGTACTATATATAAGCTAGGACGTGCCCGTACGTGGGTGCCCGTTCCTTGCCAAAAAAAAAAAAATTTGTGTAGGGGTGTGTGTGTGTAAACATCCTAGGGCGTGCCCGTACGTGGGTGCAAAAAAACATGCGTGCAAACAACAACAACAAAAAAAAACTTTGAAACCACGTGGCAGTAACGACCACAGAACCCCCCCCCCTCTATTTACATGAATGGTTTGGTCCATTCGCAACGACCACAGAACCCCCCCCTCTATTTACATGCAATGGTTTGGTCCATTCGCAACGCCAAAGCGAACGGCGAACGGCTAAATCGCCATAGCTCGGTAAGTACTTGTCCGATTAATTTCAAACCTTGAAAAGGCACATCCTCGGGTCCCCAGCAATATACCTGGCAAGTTTAAAGTATATCGGACCCGTGGTTGTCGAGAAACAGCGGTCACAGACAAACAAACAAACGTACAAACGTACAAACAAACACACAGAGATTACTGGAATTATAGATAGATATATATATATATATATATTAGGGTGGGCTTCAAAAAATCAAAATGCAGAGTTTCTCCGGGACATGGTCTATTTTTGTTCCTTTTGGTGTCAAAGGAAACCACACCAAATTTGAATGGAATCCAATAATATTTAGGGGTGCCACATCAGTGATGAATTTTCCCCCATGCAAAAATAGGAATTCCCATTTTTTGGGCTGTATATACACAAAATAAATACATAATTATATATATACATTAAATATAATATTAAAAATAAATATATAGTAAATATACATTAAATAATAATAATATATATTATATTATACATTATATATACAATTATACGATAGACAATTATACAAATATAGACAAATATAATACATTAAATAATATATTAAAAATAAATATAATATATTAAAATTTAAATATAATAAATAATATATAGTTAAAAACAATATAATAACCACCTTTAGAGGCCATTTTTCCCCGCAAAGCAGGGGTTGGCCTTTTTCGGGAACCGTGGTTGATTGTTGTTTTTCGGTCCCCTTTTTGAAGCAATGTTTTACGGCCGGATGCCCTTCCTGACGCCAACCCTTTTTGCCGCCTTTAACGACAAACAGGGAATTACCAGTGAACTGGTACTCAATTAGCCGACCTCGGAAGGATGACAGGCTGAGTCAACCCCCCTGGTGTTAATTCAGCGATTGACCGGGATTCGAACCCAGGATCCTAGGAATCCTAAGCCGGCACCCTAGCCGCTAGCCCAACACCAGGGTTAAATAATATATAGTTATACAATATATATACATTATAATTAAATATACATTAAATTTATACATAAAATATACATTAAATAATAAATATACATAAATACACATTATACATTATATATATAGTTATATACAATATATTATACATACAGTTTTGAGACTTCCTATGATCACTATCTGGGCAATTTTCATGCATGTTTTGTACAGGTTCCCGGGGTCAGGGGTACGCTTTCTTAGTGTGTAATATGTAGGCCTAACTTATTGACTGTGGCTCTTTTGTAGAGAGTGACCCTGTGGAGTAAGAATTAACAGGAATTTACCCACATTCTTGCGTATTTTGCAGATATGGCATGTGCTAGTACCAGTGTTTCATTGAAAACTCGGGCTCAGGATAATGTGTATCTCATTGGGTCCACTTCTGGAGATGCCATCAAAGGTGCCAAGCTCCCGACAGTGCATCAATCTCTTGTCCTGTTTTTCCATCACCTGAAGAAGGAGAATCGCACTGCCTGGGAGAGTGCAACCCTCACCATTGAAGAGGTTGTGAAGTTCTGGGAAAAAGCTCACCTACCTACAACGACGAAGCAGCACTGCATCCATCGTTTGGAGAGGCTATATGAAGAATGGAGGAGCCTCCAAAAAGGTGCAAAGCGGGGTGGTGCGACCCAAGAGAAAAAGGAAGCATCCTTCAAGGCCTCCTTGGAGAAGACGTTTGATCTTAGGCATGCAGATTCGGAGGCCATAATCACCAACCCCGAGGACAGGAAGTTTCTTCACGATCAATTCTCAGAGAGGAAGGCTTCAATGGGATCTGCAGACACTGTGTTGGAAGCAAAAACGAAGCGAAAGAAAGAAAGGGAAGAAAAGGAGAAGACTAAGGCAGAGAAGGAAAATAAGAGACAGGAAATGGTCATGAAGGGTGCTACTGCTATGGAAGTCACAGACTCAGACTCTGACTCTGAGACCACGGCACAGGCTGGTTCTTCATCTAGCATCCTAGGGACCCCAACTGATTGGATGGATAAGGATCCTGGTTCATGGGAGCAAGAAACCAGCTTTCAGGAAGCAAAGAAAGCCGCCAGTGGCTTAGTCGTGGTGAACGACAGGGCAGAAATGGGTGTCGCATTGATACAAGACTACAATAAGCTCCTTACAAAGGATGAAGAGCAAAAGCAAGCTCTGCTCCAAGTTGTTGCTGCTCACAGGAAGATGTACCCCGATGCCAAGAAGGCAACAGTGGTGAAACAGGCCCAGAAATAGGAGTTACATTTCTCATTATATTTGGGTTTTTTAATATTATGTGATATGGTGTCTCTTCATTTTATGAACTGAACATTTGGATTGTTATCATTGAATTTGAGTTTTCATAGCAATATAGTGCTATTTGTGCAGCTATTGTAACTTGTGTTTGCTAGAATACAAAGAAAGTGAGTGGAGGGTGGATTTTCATAAAACAAACTTCTGGTTTTGCTTTCGATCCATATATAGAAAAGTTTTGTAGACACCTTTAGTTTGAAGGCTGATGTGGCACCCCTAAATAAAATCAGATTGCTTTCATATTTGGTGTCTTTTCATTTTGGAACAAAAGGAACAACATAAAGCCATGTCCCAGTAAATATATTTTTTTAAATTATTTTGAGCACCACCCTAATATATATATATATATATATATATATATATATATATATATATATATATATATATATATATTGTTACAGACGCGGTTTTAGATGTTAGTTTACCGAGCGGTTTGGTATTACCGCGTCCGCACAGTTACTCCCCGATTAGAACCCTATCCCGCCCGATTCCACTCGACGTTGACTAAATCGCGCTATGCTAAATCAATGAAGGAAAGGACACAACGGCTGGGATAAATGCAACGACACAAGGGGTACAGTTCTCAAGACCTCCGGAGGAGGATATAATATTGGTGATGCAGAAACGGGTAGATTACACGGTAAGAGGTAAAGCACAGCAAGATGGGCACTTAGACACAGTCTTATCTTATTCCCGACAGACCACAGACAAACGGGACAAGACTGACTTACACGGGGATTGATGGCTGGGAAGGGCAGGCAGTCGATAGCTCAAGGTGCACCTTGGCTCAGGGGCAGAATCAAACGCGGTCCGGTCCAGAGATGCGGGGAGGTATTCAGCGCTTGGAGGTGGCGACTTCTCTCTCCAAGCTGGGGGCGCATCTCATGTCACCTCCCTCTTCCTGCGCATGTCCAGCGGGGAGTGACACGCCCTCGGCTCGTTAGCTCTGCCCCAGATGGAATCGGTCCGCCGCTTCTTATTGGGTGCGGGGGGTTACCGGGCTCCGCCCTTGACGAGGAGCTGACAGCGAGCCCCTGCGTGGTAACCCCGTCGGAGCACATGTTCAATGGCGGCTAACCAAGCCGGAGTGAGGACGCACACTCCCCGCGCCGCCGCCGCTGTTGTTGTAGTTGTTGTTGTACCATGAGGAAGAGCTGCGGGGAGGTATTGGGAGGTCCTAAACTTTCTAACGGTGCCATACAATCACATTCTGGTGCAACGAAGAGTCAGAATTAATGGAAACGAGTCCTTAACTGACATAGACTAAGAATAACTAGCAAGATGTCCTATAGTTGTCTACGTGAGATGCGGTGAACCTGGGTGCGACATTTAATGGGGGAAAAAGGGGGAGGTCGGGGCTACAGAGTGTTGTTTACAGAAAATGGGACTAGGGAATGGGGGATTGGGGATAGTTGGGAAGTATTGGGGAAATAGGGGAATATTTACAAGCGGATATGGATGGAGGCCAAATCCCATATCCGCAACAATATATATATATATATATATACAGTGGAACCTTGACTTACGAGTGCCCCAACTTACGAGTTTTTCGAGATACGAGCCGTCGTTCGGGCGGTTTATTGCTTTGAGATGCGAGCCGAGATCTGAGTTACGAGCTTTCGCCACCCGGTCACATGGTTATCTTGCCGTGCAAGTACAGTATCTCTGTCGTATAGCGCTGCATTTTTGTTTTCGCATGTTGGTTATTTTGAGTTTACGCCACCAGGTGGGTTCTGGTCACGTGGTTATCTTGCCGTGCAAGTACAGTATCTCTGTCGTATAGCGCTGCATTTTTGTTTTCGCATGTTGGTTATTTTGAGTTTCGCCACCAGGTGGGTTCTGGTCACGTGGTTATCTTGCCGTGCAAGTACAGTATCTCTGCCGTATAGCGCTGCATTTTTGTTTTCGCATGTTGGTTATTTTGAGTTTACGCCGCCAGGTGGGTTCCGGTCACGTGGTTATCTTGCCGTGCAAGTACAGTATCTCTGTCGTATAGCGCTGCATTTTTGTTTTCGCATTTAGGTTATTTTGGAAAATTTCATGTTCATGTCGAACATTTCATGTTCATGTTCATGTTTTCATGTTCATGCCATGCCAGGCCACAACTTGTTCAGAGTGCCGGCGATAGCTCGCCTTCTCTTTGTGGAAAACACGGTGAGATCCTTAACATCCAACAACTAATGGGACGCAAACGGGGCGCCCAGTTTAGCGGTACACACATTGATGAATCACCCTGCCTGTGATTCACCCATGACAGGTTATAGCTGGGTCGGGATTCAAACCCAGGCTGGACAGTTTAGACTTTAGAGTCAAGTGTGCGTACCTCCAGTCCAGGCCATCCTGCCAACTTGTATGCTGCATACAGGTGAAATATAAAGCGCGAGATATTTTTATATATACTGTATATTTAAAAAAAAATTGGTGTGGTTTTTGGCGGGCTGGAACGGATTAATAGCATTTCAATGCATTTTAATGGGGAAATTTGATTTGAGAAACGACCAATTTGAGTTACGAGCTCGGTCACAGAACGAATTAAACTCGTAAGTCAAGGTTCCACTGTATATATATATATATATATATATATATATATATATATATATATATATATATATATATATATATATATATATATATATATATATATATATATATATATATATATATATATATATATATATATATATATATATACTGTATATATATATATATATATATACTGTATATATATATATATATATATATATATATATATATATATATATATATATATATATATATATATACACACATATATACATCGGGCCAGGAAGGGCATCCGGCCATAAAAACATTGCCTCAAACAGGGAAACATGATTGTCATGGGTCCCGCAAGGCTAAACCCTGCTCTCGTGGGGAAAATGGCCTTAAAACGATCATTCAATTCATTCATTCATATATATATATATATATATATATATATATATATATATATATATATATATAATAGGGTGGTCCTCAATATACATACATATACATACACACACACACACACACACACACACACACACACACACACACACACACACACACACACACACACACACGACATGACCAAAAGTATGTGGACCCCGAACATCAAACATCTCATTCCAAAATCATGGACATTCGTATGGAGTTGGCCCTTTGATGCTATACCAGCCTCCACTCTTCTGAGAAGGCTTTCCACTAGATGTTGGAACATTGTTGCGGGGATTTGCTTCCGTTCAGCCACAATAGCATTAATGAGGTTGGGCACTGATGTTGGGCGATTAGGCCTGGCTCACAGTCGGCGTTCCAATTCATCCCAAAGGTGCTCGATGGGGTTGAGGTCATGGCTTTGTGCAGGCCAGTCAAGTTCTTCCACACCAATCTCGACAAACCATTTCTGTATGGACCTCGCTTGTGCATGGGGGCACTGTCATGCTGAAACAGGAAAGGGCCTTCCCCAAACTGTTGCCACAAAGTTGGAAGCACACAATCATCTCGAATGCCATTGTATGCTGTAATGTTAAAATTTGCCTTCACTAGAACTAAGGGGCCATGAAAATATAAGGGGCCATCCAAAGCATGAAAAACAGCCCCAGACCATTATTCCTCCTCGACCAAATTTTACAGTTGGCACTATGCATTCTGGCAGGTAGCGTTCTCCTGGCATCCGCCAAACCCAGATTCGTCCATCGGACTGCCAGATGGTGAAGCATGATTCATCACTCCAGATAATGCGTTTCACTGCTCCAGAGTCCAATGGCAGCGAGCTTACACCACTCCATCTGACGCCTGGCATTGCACATGGTGATCTTAGGCTTTGTTTGCGTCTGCTCGGCCATGACAACCCATTTCATGAAGCTCCTGATGAACAGTTATTGCGCTGATGTTGCTTCCAGAGGCAGTTTGGATCTCAGCAGTGAGTGTTGCAACCAAGGACAGACGATTTTTACGTGCTTCGGCACTCGGCGTTCCCGTTCTGTGAGCTTGTGTGGCCTACCACTTTGTGGATGAGCTGTTGTTTCTCCTTGATATTTCCACTTTACAATAACAGCACTTACAGTTGACCGGGGCAGCTCTAACAGGGCAGAAATTTGATTAACTGACTTGTTGTAAAAGTGGCATCCGATGACGGTGCCACGTTGAAAGTCACTGAGCTCTTCAGTATGGGCCATTCTACTGCCAATGTTTGTCTATAGAGATTGCATGCCTGTTTGCTTGATTATATATACCTGTCAGCAATGGATGTGGCTGAAACAGCCGAATGTACTAATTAGAAGGGGTGTCCACATACTTTTGGTCATGTAGTGTATACACAGGACATATACATATGCATATACAGTATATAATATATATGCAGTATATATATATATATATATATATATATATATATATATATATATATATATATATATATATACACATACATATATATATGGGCATATGGATATGGACACATATATATATATATATTGTTACAGACGCGGCTTAGATGTTATTTACCGAGCGGTTTGGTATGACCACGTCTGCACAAGTTACCCGATTATACCCGAACGTTGACTAATCGCGCTACGCTAGATCAATGAAGGAAAAGACACACGGCTGGGATTAAAATGACGCGACACCAGGGATACGGTTCTCAAGACCTCCGGAGGAGATTATATTCGTTCGGAAGGTTAGATTACAACTACAAGAGGGACAGCAAAGGAAGATAGGCACTTAGACACAATCTTATATTAACCCCAACAGACGACAGATAAACGGGACAAAAGGCTGACTCACACGGGGATTGATGGCTAGGAAAGGCAGGATCGATGGCTCCAGGTGCACCTGGGCTCAGGGACAGAATCGGCTCGGTCCGGTCCAGAGATGCAGCATGCAGGGAGGTCGCAGCGCTCGGAGGTAGTGACTTGCTCTTCTTCAAGCTGGGGGCGCATCTCCCTCACATCCGGTGAGTCGCTGCGTATATCCGGCGGGGAGTGACACGCCCTCGGCTCGTTAGCTCCGCCTCGTGGAATCGGCACGTTGCTTCTCATTGGGTGCGTGCGGGGGGTTTACCAGGCTCCGCCCTTGACGAGGAGCTGACAAGGAGCCCCTTCGTGGTAACCCCGTGGAGCGCATGGTCCGGAGCGCATTGTCAATGGCGGCTAACCGAGCCGGTGTGATGACGCACACTCCCCCCGCGCAGCGTCGTTGTTGTTGTAATTGTTGTTGTAGTTGTAGTTGTTGTTGTTTGGGGAAGAAGACGGGAGGAGGCATGGGAAGGTCCTAAACTCACTACTGGTGCCATATAATCACATTCTGGTGCAACGAAGAGTCAGAATTAATGGAAAGGAGTCCTTAACTGACATAGACTAAGAATAACTAGCAAGATGTCCGAAAGTTGTCTACGTGTGATGCGGTGGACCTGGGCACGACATTTAATGGGGGAAAAAGGGGAAGGTCGGCTCTACTGATTGTTGTTTACAGACAATGGGACTAGGGAATGGGGGATTGGGGATAGTTGGGGAGTATTGGGGAAATAGGGGAATATTTACAAGCGGATATGGAGGCCAAATTCCATATTCGCAACATTGCACCCTTCTCTACCCTCGGGGCGTCCCGACCCGATAAATTTTTACCTACTTTAGTGTGGCACGCAATGTAGTTCCCTCTACTATTAACTCTACCCTGAGTGCGACAGTTTTACAGATATTCACAAATGAGTAAATATGTCCCCCTGCGACGTTGCACCCTTCTCCTCACAGAAACACACCCACCCACAGGATAACCGAATCCGGAAAGAATCCTCAAACTAAACATACAGCCGGTAGGGAGCATTATTTACACAAGACTACGCTGATATTTACACTACGATCCAGGACCTGTTTTTGGAGGAACACATGCAGATGTTATGCATAGAGGGAGCACGCATGCTAGCATCGATACACCAACCCACGAGTGCTCTGTGGCCTACGGCCTTTAATAATGTGCAGAGCACCCCTTCCAAGCATCAAGCACCACCCCATCACACAGTGAGCACCATCCGGTGCACCAATAAAGTGTTTATGAATCATTGTGTGGTGTCGCAGCCGGCCGATGTTCTGCCGCTGGTCTTGCCTCGTGTGGTGCACTTGGTGTTCTTGCCTCTTTCAAAAAATAAAGAAAGGCGCCAACCGCGTCCATTTCTATATTGTGGCCTTCAGTGGTGTCAACTAAAAGTGGTTCACCTGTATGGCATAGGTGCCACGTTGACCCATAGGTCCATTCACGGGTGGTGCTTGGCCGCAAAAGAGCTGCGGTCCATTGTGGGTGGCCACAAACATTGCGGTCCATATGGTGTATCGATCCAAGCAGCAAGCAGCGAAAGTGCAGGCCCACAACTGCGAAGCCAGCACCTCTCTCTCCTCTCTCTCTACCCCAAAGCCAGATCCTCGGAGGTGGGAGACAAAAGAAGAAGACAAGTGAGTAAGGTGGTAAGGGCGCAAAAGTGCACGCAATATAAGATGATGCACACTGGGGGCACATGGGAACCAGGTGAGACAGGTACGTTCCTATCGTACGCCCCCCCCCCCCCACCAGGTAACCTACATGGCCCCTCCCTTACCCCTTACTGTATCCACACAACACAACACTACCCATAAACATCTACTTTACAAATCAACAAACATCCCTACTGTCTTCCCCGTTCCTCCCATAAACCAAATTCGTCTTCTCTCCCTCCTAACCAATCAAATTTGCCATTTTCAACTCTCACCATCAAAATTTGCCATTACCAATTCATCATCAGTCCCTCCTAGGGAGGGAGAGATGGAATCACCCCAATGTCGCATCCACGTCGTGATGCGTCTCACAAATCCACAGCAATCTCATTTCCTGCAACAAAACAAAGAAAACACAGGTGTGGAGTCATCATCATCACCACAGGTAAGTGGCTGCGTATGGTGCGACAGGTTCATCAATCCTAACTATTTCCTAAATGACTTTAACAACTTTACACTACCCGGGGTCTTTCTCCGGCCAAACCATTGGCCCTCTTACACTATGGGTTCTAAAAACCAATTCCCATTGGCCAAACTGTGGTGCTTTTCAATTTGGGGTCTCACTCCCCCGATTCATCTCCCGGTGCCCTCGCACAATTTCTGGGCTGTGGCGTGTACCTCTCCCAGCGGGTCTACCCACCTGCACACCTCCACCACTGCGGTTGCCTCCGAGCTTACCTGCTCCTTACCCTAACCTAACTACCTGGGGAAGGCCGTCTGGCGCTCTCCCCACTCGGTGCCCTCTCTGGCACTGGGCTGCCCGATCCACACCCGGGATCCTCAGGCACCCACTCACAACTACCGGCTCCCAGAGCCCACCTGCGGCCTCACCTGGCCGACATCCTCACAGTGGTGGAGTGCCCAACCAACTACACACACTAACAGGCTACACGCCCAGCCATTTCCACAACACTAATGCACCCATTCACAACACCATTCTGCAACCGCACCACAAATGCCAATATCCAACCACAATTTACCTGTACCCTCTACCTAACACTTACACTACCCGCCCCGGGTATCCGTGATAGGGGTCCACTCTTCCCCCATCCACACCTTCGCACCATGCACACCACTCCGTACCACTTACTCCAACTCTCTCCACACACCTGTACTTGCACACCTGTGCTCTCACACCTGGTGCCACCTGCACCCTTCTCTCCCCAAGCGCATTCGCGCTGATCCACACACTCACTACTCATACACTGCTCCACACACCTGTCCAGTTGCACACCTGTGCAATCACACCTGTTCAATTCTCACCTGTTCAATCCTCACACGCACGGCATCATCTCAGCTAACTACTCCCCTCTGAAACTTGCGCTTCCCAGTCGTCCCTTTAAACTATTGCGCTCCCACGTCATTATAATCCACACTAATCTACCTGCGTCCCCACTACAGGTATCAGTCACTAACTAAACTTAACGTTACCTAATGTCAATCTCTTCTAGATCCCTATCATTATCCAAGCCCTCCCTGGCTCGGTTGTCATAGCCACCCCATAAACTATTGCGCATTTGCCCCCCACTCTGTGAGGGATGGTGGATTTGCCATCCCACCACATCGGGGGTCTCTCACTATCAATTTTGTTCGTCCAGATTCCACAAGTCAAAAATTTTCTATTTACTGCCAATTCTATTCACTTTTCTAAATTTTGTATCAAATCACTACGATCACTATCACCATCACCCGTCTACTTATTAGGTCCTCTCGGTGCGCCAATTCACATCTACAGCCCGGCTTCGTACAGCCGAGCAATGAACGCGGGTTCTTTTGTGCCAGCGGCTGGATACGTCCCGCATTCGGGGCAGGCCAGGGACGGAGGCTTACCCGGGCCGAGATCCCATGCACCACCTCGGCGTGGAGCCATCCAATGTCCCGATCTCGACCTGCCGGCACGTCTCAATAGAAAGTGGTCGCCATGACGACCCTTCCTATCGGGCTGCCCGCTCCGCCTAGTGGAGCCCGGACGCGGCCGTTCCACGCGAGGCCCAGCGTGGATCGCGCACGGCGGTCCTTTCGAACCCGCCGTGGTTCGGATCCCCGCCGGTTCTCGCGGCACGCGAAGCCCGGCACGCACCGAGGGCCCGAGTCGGCTATAAGTCGTTCTAACCTTTAACCCGGTTATCGTCGACGCTTCACCTGCAGGCTTACATGCATACGCTACCCCTTTCGTGCTCATACATGCAGCCGTTCCCATTCTCCTCGTACCTTTCCTTACGCACCTCGGTACACTCACTCCGCTCACCGACTTGGTCACACACCTGACCACCGAACACCTTGGCACACATTCGTCGCTCGCACACCTCACCAACACACCTCTTCGCACCCCTTTCTCGGTCACCTCCTCTGTGACAATCACAGGTGTGCCCTCACTCGCACACCCAACCACGTGCCTCACCACCAACTCAAAGGTGCCTTCCCACACACGCTCTACCATTCCAGGTGTGCATCCTTCCATCCCAGGTGTACATCCTCGCTCACCTGTCACAACCAACTCACTCTCCTTGTCACTCTCACTACTCTCACCTCCATTCTTGACCGCGCACTCACCCTTACTCTTGACAGCGCACTCTTTCCTCATGCACCTGTCCGTCACACACCTTTCTCGCGCACACTCTCCCGTTACACACCTTTCTCGCGCACACTCTCCCCTCACACCCTCTGTAACACTCACCACAGGCATGCATTCTTCCTTGCCTTTGACAGCGCACTCTCTCCCCATGCACCTGTCCGTCACACACCTTTCTCGCGCACACTCTCCCGTCACACCCTCTGTAACACTTACCACACCGCGCTTCCATGTGCCCCCTCGCACACGCGCTACGACCGACTCATTCTCGCCAGCACCCTCACTCCTTGGCACGCACTTTTTCCTCACACACCCCAGAGTCGGACTTTCTCGCACACCTCCTCTTTCGCACACCAGACCTGTCGCACACTTCACCAACGGCCTCTCACGAACACCCGGGTCCATCTCGACCCCCAAGCTCATTAAATCACCTGGCGCATCATACGCACGACCATATTGGTCACCACTTACACCAGGTCCTCTTTCTCCTCGCTGCTCCTCCATCACCTGCGAATCCCTCATCCGGTTAATGAGCACATCATCACGATCCGAACACAGACTTTGGACCAATTCTTTTACTTCCTCCTTTATCTCTTTCTTATCCTCTCTCCGTCGCTTCTTAATTTCGCTCACCCCTTCTTCCACTTCTTCTAATTTCTGCTTCACCTCCTTCATCTCTTCGTGCGCCCCTTTAAGTTCTTCCTCTAACTCCACTTAATTTTTTTCTATGTGCTCCCGCACCTCCCGCTCTTTAACCTCCATCACCTCTACCACCTTGTCCATTTTCCTCGTCAGGTCCTCATGTACCGTCTGACACTCTTTTTTAATTACCCCTACGTCCTTTTTCATCTCCTTCTGTGTCGATTTTAAGCCCTCTATTACCGCTGTGTTCTTCTTTACCTGGTCCCCCAACTCCTTTGTCCCACTGTCAGTTGTTCTACTCCCAGCGTCAACTCCTCTATACCACCTTGCAATTTTACAGTCCCCTTTCTCACCTCCTTCTCCATGCGCTCCTTACAGTGCCTCACCTCCTCGCGCACTCCTCCGACCTCCTCACTCACTCCTCTCCTGATCTCCTCTCCCATCACTTGCATCTCCTGCCCAGATGCCACCCTCATCTGCTCCATTTCCTCCCTGTGAGCATCCAGTTTGGCTTCTACTCCCATTCTGACCCCCTCTATCTGCTGCCCCATTTGGTTAACTTCCCTTTCTGCTTGGTCCCTCATGTCCCTCAATTTGCCTTCCATACTGTTTCCTAACCCCTCTAACCCATTTTTCACTCCCTCTATCTGATTCTCCTGGGCAGCCATTCTATTTTCTACCCCCTCTAACCCCTTTTGCATCCCTTCCATTTGATTCTCTTGAGCGGCCATTCTGTTTTCTACCCCCATTAACCCATTTTTCACTTCTTTTATCCCGTTGTCTAACCCCTCAAATTTGTCGTCTAACTTCCCAAATTTCTTGTCTAATCCCTTAAAATTATTGTCTAACCCCTCACCGGTACCCCTCGCTTCGTCCCTCATTACCCCCATTTGGTTTCCCATTACCCCCATTTGGCCCTCTAATCGCTCACTATCAGCCCTCAATCCCACAATTTGGTTTCCCAATTGCTGACTATTAGCCCTCATCTCGTCCTTCATTTCTTCACCCGACTTAACCATAAAGGCCTTTATTTGTTCCATAAATAGGCCCCAATCCATCGGCGGCGCTACCACGGTCGCGGGCGCGGTGACCAGCGAGGCGCCATTTTGTGCGTCTGCTACCCTCGCTGCTTCGCTCTCCTCGCGTCCCTCAATTTGGTCCTGGACCGACCCTGCCTCACTCTCCCCTACCGGACCCCAGCTGTCTTGGTCTGCCATAGCGCGACTTTCAAAATTCGGGTTTTTATTTTCGTAAAACAAATTCAAATTTCGCCGTTATAATTTCGCGCGGGAAACGCGCTCCGAATCGATTCTATTACAAATTTGGGCCTAATAAATTTAGTCCCGGGTTCGAATCCCACTCCTGACACCAATTGTTACAGACGCGGCTTAGATGTTATTTACCGAGCGGTTTGGTATGACCACGTCTGCACAAGTTACCCGATTATACCCGAACGTTGACTAATCGCGCTACGCTAGATCAATGAAGGAAAAGACACACGGCTGGGATTAAAATGACGCGACACCAGGGATACGGTTCTCAAGACCTCCGGAGGAGATTATATTCGTTCGGAAGGTTAGATTACAACTACAAGAGGGACAGCAAAGGAAGATAGGCACTTAGACACAATCTTATATTAACCCCAACAGACGACAGATAAACGGGACAAAAGGCTGACTCACACGGGGATTGATGGCTAGGAAAGGCAGGATCGATGGCTCCAGGTGCACCTGGGCTCAGGGACAGAATCGGCTCGGTCCGGTCCAGAGATGCAGAATGCAGGGAGGTCGCAGCGCTCGGAGGTAGTGACTTGCTCTTCTTCAAGCTGGGGGCGCATCTCCCTCACATCCGGTGAGTCGCTGCGTATATCCGGCGGGGAGTGACACGCCCTCGGCTCGTTAGCTCCGCCTCGTGGAATCGGCACGTTGCTTCTCATTGGGTGCGTGCGGGGGGTTTACCAGGCTCCGCCCTTGACGAGGAGCTGACAAGGAGCCCCTTCGTGGTAACCCCGTGGAGCGCATGGTCCGGAGCGCATTGTCAATGGCGGCTAACCGAGCCGGTGTGATGACGCACACTCCCCCCGCGCAGCGTCGTTGTTGTTGTAATTGTTGTTGTAGTTGTAGTTGTTGTTGTTTGGGGAAGAAGACGGGAGGAGGCATGGGAAGGTCCTAAACTCACTACTGGTGCCATATAATCACATTCTGGTGCAACGAAGAGTCAGAATTAATGGAAAGGAGTCCTTAACTGACATAGACTAAGAATAACTAGCAAGATGTCCGAAAGTTGTCTACGTGTGATGCGGTGGACCTGGGCACGACATTTAATGGGGGAAAAAGGGGAAGGTCGGCTCTACTGATTGTTGTTTACAGACAATGGGACTAGGGAATGGGGGATTGGGGATAGTTGGGGAGTATTGGGGAAATAGGGGAATATTTACAAGCGGATATGGAGGCCAAATTCCATATTCGCAACAATATATATATATATATATATATATATATATATATATATATATATATATATATATATATATATATATATATATATATATATATATATATATATATATATATATATAAATAAATATATAAGCCTGGTGTTTGCTTAGCGGTTAGGGTGCTGGCTTGGGATCCTAGGATCCTGGGTTCGAATCCCGGCCGATCGCTGAATTAATGCCAGGGGGGTTGACTCAGCCTGCCATCCTTCCGAGGTCGGCAAATTGAGTACCAGCTTGCTGGGATGAATGATCTCGGTCTGTACCCCGGCTTAGAATAGGTACACCGTATCCCTGCGCATCGTAAGAGCGTGACCAAGGGTTGGCGTCAGGAAGGGCATCCGGCCATAAAAACATTGCCTCAAACAGGGAAACATGATTGTCATGGGTCCCGCAAGGCTAAACCCTGCTCTCGTGGGGAAAATGGCCTTAAAACGATCATTCAATTCATTCATTCATATATATATATATATATATATATATATATATATATATATATATATATATATACTATAAACAGGAATCAAATTCCTGTGAGGGGCTAAGTGTGAAAAGATTCTGACTCAATGCGGGGCTCGAACCTATTAATTCATTATTAATTGGTATTGGTATTATTGGCCTATTCATTATTAATTGGTATTGGCTTAACATCGAATCCTATATTGATATGAATGTGACTGCAAGCAGAAATGGGAACACCAGTAAGTGCAGTGTTCGGTCAAGTCCAAGTCACAGTACAACTCAGCAATCGAGACAGAACTGAGATTTTATAAAGACAGAACTTTATAATGACCTCCGTTGATTACGCATCAACAGCCCACTGCGCTATTGAGCCAGCCACAATCTCCTCAGAACTTTTCCACACTTAACACAGCGAGCTTTATAATGGCCGATGTCTTACGTGCCTGCTAGGCAGACCCCAAATGTTAGCGTAAGTATATGTATGCGTATGTATGTGTGAATGAGTAGAAATGCATTGAAGGTTAATTCAAATCCAATTTTATAAACAGGAATCAAATTCCTGCGAGGGGCTAAGTGTGAAAAGATTCTGACTCAATGCGGGGCTCGAACCGCGGACCTCCGTTGATTACGCATCAACAGCCCACTGCGCTATTGAGCCAGCCGCAATCTCCTCAGAACTTTTCCACACTTAAGACAGCGAGCTTTATAATGGCCGATGTCTTACGTGCCTGCTAGGCAGACCCCAAATGTTCGCGTAAGTATATGTATGCGTATGTATGTGTGAATGAGTAGAAATGCATTGAAGATTAATTCAAATACAATTTTATAAACAGGAATCAAATTCCTGCGAGGGGCTAAGTGTGAAAAAATTCAGACTCAATGCGGCGCTCGAACCACGGACCTCCGTTGATTACGCGTCAACAGCCCACTGCGCTATTGAGCCAGCCGCAATCTCCTCAAAACTTTTCCACACTTATACCGTTGATTGTTTGTGGCGAGTCAAAACCTCGTAAAGAATAAGGCCACCATCAACGAGATATACCGATGGCCTCACTGAGAGGGAGATGTCCATGTCGCTGGAAGGTTCTTTCTGTTTTCTTTCCAGAACTTTCGTGAGCGCTGACTTCGTCGTCTTCATCACTGACCCATCACTGTGTGCGATTGACAGGGGAATCGGGGTGATTGGATGGCTTAGTAGATCTCGGAGGTCAATAGCTTCTCGTACCGCATCCATCGCCAGTATGTGAGCGAAGGCGTCTCTCACACCTTCGGTACCAACTTTTTCACGTTTGGTCGCTTTTCGAGCGTTCTCGGATGCGAAGTTTTGCACTTTGATGCGCTTCACCATTTTTACAAACCTTGCTCCGTCTTCTGCGCACTCAAACAGAAACTCCGATCTAGCCGCTTTTCCCCGTTGAAGAGTTGTGGTGAGGTAGGTGGTCGTCGCCTCTACGGCACTTTGTCCCGTAGCCAAGTTGACGAGGGTGTCTGGTGTGGCGGCATCGAAGGGGTTGCATGTTTCAATGAACTGCTGCTTGAGACGGTCGGTGCTTTCTTTGTCTTTCCGCAGACGTTGTGTGCGCAACTGGTTTGCCGGTGTTTCTCCCCTTTGGATTCCACACATCTCTTTCAACTCAGTTACGGCCATGCTACGTTGGGTAAGGCTGACACACCACCGCCGAAAAGCCTTCTCCGAATTTGCGAAGTGAACGACTCCGGAGGCTGCAGATGCGGCGTCGCGATTCGCTGTTTGCTCCAAAGTTAGGTCAATCGCACTGCGGGAGTACGACTTCTTCGTACGTTTTGTGCTGAAGGCACTGGCTTTCAGTACATCCATTGCAGCTGAATCTAGGTGACACAGCTTGTCCAGATAGAGTGAACCCCACCGAGAATAATTTGGTCTGTTCAATGCGAAGAAAACGTCCATCAGATGAGGCAGAACTGTCACATACAGGTCGACATCGTTGGTTCGTACAGCCCTTTGCAGCTCTCGGTAAATGCGATTGATGAGATAGACGTACACAGCCCAATATGCCGCTGTCTTGCCTAGGGAGCCGTTCATGGTCTCGTGAAAATACTGCTCGTAGTCACTGACAAGCCGATGGAAACATTCCTGTGTAGACAGTTTGAGCAGCTTGTTCGTATCATGTAAATCTGACGACATTATCTCGGCGAGTACTTCTTCATACTGATCACTTCGGTCTGAGAGGAACCGTTCATACAGTAACTGCTCCAGGACCCCAGCCGTTATCTGGTGAATGCGGGTACATCGGTTATAAAATTTACTCTTCACGAATCCATTCAAAGAACCCTCGGCAAGAACATCGCCCTCGGTCAACAGATATTCCAAACCGGAATCAGATATATAAGTTCCAACAGCACCGAAAAATGCTAGTTCTATGTGGAAGTTGCCCAGTAAAATGATGAGCTTATCAAATGTGGGCGCACGGAGAGCTTGAATGGCGAACGCCTTCATGGCAATGTTCAGATCGTACGTGACTGGGTTCCATATTTGACCAGTTTCTTCAGCCACTTTAAGAGATCGTTCCATGGTCGCCTGGACGACTTTGCTAAGTGTTGGAGACTCATTTATGGGGTCCATATAGGCTATCACCGTCATTGGAAGGCGATCTTCCACGAAGAAAGAGTAAAATCCATTGAACTGGGGTACCGTTTCATACATGGACTTGATCACCCACAAAATATCCAATGCGCGCGCTCCAATATAGTTGTCGCTGTCATTTGTCGACAGTGGGAATTTGGCTGCTCGCAAATTTAAACGGAAAGCGGGGCACTCTTTCACAATACCTTCAAACGTTCTCCTGGCTCTCCCACTGAGATTTGACGTCTCCCTTGATGGTCCAGCAATGATTTCGGCGGGATGTTCATCTGGCACGTGTTGATTCTGGTAAGCTATACCCACGGTCACGTGTAGATTGTTCTTGCCATCCAGGGTTTCCACGTTCAAGTCGAAGTTGTCCCAGGCTGTACCTGAAGCAGAAATTTAGAAATAATTATATCCTGCCTGAATAATATGGGCTGTGGACTGTCTCAGGTTTTAGCGCATTCAACCGAATATAATATATCATCACGTTCTTTCTCATTCGACCCTAATTTCAGAGACATATTTGATCATATATGAATATATAGGATTATTTATACAATATAAATTACTTATAGTCAGATGTTTATAATCATATTTACTGAAGTATTATATACATACCAGTTGCAAGTTGTGAATCGGTCAGCAGTCCCGCCGGCGTCTCCTTCTCCCCTGAAGCACAGGTGTAGGCGATTTCGGAAATCAGTCTTTTGCACTCATCGTCGCTCACAGAATGTCCAAGTCTATTCAGTACTGTTAGTGCACTCTTGCTTCCCATCATCGAAGAAAACCCAATACCAAGCGCTGTGGTTTTCCAAGGTTTCACATTCCCCTGTGATACAGTGTATACTGCATCTGATGAGAGCGCTTCACACTTCCTTTTCTTAGCGACTGATGGTGTGTCGCCGACTCCAGAAAGTAGGGTTTTGTAGAAAAGTTTCGTCAGCGGAGGTATTTCCGGGGTGTTTTTCTTCAAAGAATCAATGGTTGTATGGCTGGGAATTTTGGTCTTCTCCATTGGGAGAATTTCCGCTCTCAGTAGCATTGCAGTGGATCGTACCTCCTGTTCATCTCGACTGGTGTTTTTCAGAGCCGCGACTGCGTCATCAAAACTGAGAGATTGCGCGTAAATGAAATTTCCTGTTTTGTTCGACTTTCCCGTGGCATAAGTTGTCCTTGTAGGTGTTTTTTATCTTATCGAGTAATTTCTGTGTGGTGTATCCTTCTATATCCTCGGAAATCCCACCGTTGGCCAAATATTCTGATCTGTATAACTCCATTACAGATGCAACAAGGACGGGATTACGCTTTGCCACAACTTGCGAGTCTATGAAGCCTTTCATCGCGTCAAATGCTACCTTATGAACAGCTGACGGTGCAGCGAAATCGTAGCCGCCACCGTTTTCTGCACCGGAATTCCGAAGGAATTTCAAGTGACATGTATTGTGGTACATGCCCTCAGGAGCCACAAGGTCGTCCGTACCTCTAGCAAGCGCCAGAATTTTCTGACTGGAAGCAGAATTTGGGTTCGCTCTTGCGCAGGCCACAACTGTTTTGCTACCGTTCATAGTTAGCATCGCACTCAAAGGTTCAAATGATTATCCACACTTGGATCGTTTCTTTTCTTTTGAACAGAAAACGCAGCGTTTCTCCACTATTACACCTCGAGGAGTGGATTTTAACATGCCAGACAATGACCGTGTCTTTTTAGCTGGGCTGGACGGTTTGCTACTTTCATCCTCAGCCTTGCGTTTTTTTACAGCACTGAATTTGCTTAGACAGGCCGAATGGTATCGCAAGTATGAAATGTCTCGGCAATTTCGAATCCGTTCGGTCGTTTCTTGAAACATGTCCGTTTGCAGGCACTTTCGTCGATCCGCGGCATTTTTCACTCTTGCCCATTGTTCGTCATCCTTGATCTGTTTGAGCGCACCATCACCTTTCATCGAACACACGAAACAAATCTGAAATAGAAAAATAAAGCAAACTGAATTTGGTGTTGTTCTCGAGCAGACTATTCATGCAAACTGCTCTTTATACACTAACAAAAGCCAAAAGATGAAAAAGGGGCGCCAATTATCCTTAAATATTGATATTAGCCCTATAGGCACGAACCCTAGGATCCTGGGTTCGAATCCCGGTCGATTGCTGAATTAACGCCAGGGGGGTTGACTCAGCCTGTCATCCTTCCGAGGTCGGCAAATTGAGTACCAGTACACTGGTAATTCCCTGCTTGTCGTTAAAGGCGGCAAAAAGGGTTGGTGTCAGGAAGGGCATCCGGCCGTAAAACATTGCTTCAAAAAGGGGACCGAAAAACAACAACAACCACGGTCCCCGAAAAAGGCCAACCCCCGCTTTGTGGGGAAAAATGGCCTCTAAAGGTGGTTATATATAGGCACGACGGATTCACATAGGCATCCAGGCACCCCCCGCTATTCAAATTTTAATGACCACAGTGGCAACCAGGTCGCTGGTCAGCCTGTACTATCTAATACCTGTGGAGTCTGTTGGGACACCATACACACACCTGCCATTCTTTCGGTCGTTACTTGAAGTACAAAACCAATTTCAAACAAAACTTGAACTTTGTATTCAGTGCCTATAGGGTTAGGACATGCCACAATCGAACAATGGACTGACATGAGTTATTTCAGGTAATACAGACACACAGACGAGAAAAACATACGTGAGAAAAAGCATCGCTAGTCTGCGAATCAGTAAGACACTCACCTCATTCTCCATGATAACACGTCTAGTCCCAAGCAAGCCTTCAGACTTTCATGTAAACAGCTTCAGTAGTGATGTCTGTCACGAGTGAGTTTCTCACAAGTGGAAACACATGCAGGGGCGGTTCTAGGGGGGGCCCGGGGGGCGACTCGAAAAATGTATGGGATGTGTGGGCTGCCGAATACAGGGATCGGTTAAAAAAGGCGGAAGCATGGAAATCGACGGCAGAATAGTTAGATAAAGATCGCGTTTTAAAAAGTTCGATACTTGTCGCATTTGGATTGCATAAGCATCTGCGTTGTGGGTGTGTCGAGGTCAAAGGTTGCTGTCAAGGTCAAAGTACAGGAGAAAATTGCTGTCATTGGTATTTTCGTGTTTGGCAATAACCATTGCATTATATGAACCAAGTTTGATGCTTGTCGCTCTTGGGTTGAATAAATGTGGTCACGTGACCTATTAAAAAAGCTGCTGTTCTCGAAAATGTACAGTATAAAATTGCTGTCACGGTACTTTTGGTGAACTACGGTCCCTACCAAATGTCATGGTGCAATTAGTTTCCTTGTCGCTGTTGGGTTGAATAAGTGCATTTTTGGTGACCCGAAAAGGTCACCTGTAGGCCTAAGGTACAGGCTATGACCCGGCAGCAATCCCGACCTTCATTCATTCATCGCCTCATCCTCATCCTTTGAACACCTGGCTTTTAAACTCTCTGGTCGCACGCAGTCAGTCATCGCTGTCGTCTACCGCCCTCCCAAACCACACCCATTATTCCTGTCTGACTTCTCCTACTTTCTGACCCAGCTATGTTCCCTCTCCCCCTCAATCCTCCTCCTTGGTGATTTCAATATCCACATGGACTCCACTGACTCCACAATAACCACTGACTTCACTGATTTACTCACCTGCTTTAACCTCACTCAACATGTCAACTTTCCTACGCATATCCGTGGTCACATTTTGGACCTTGTCTGCTCCACTGGATTAATTTTGCACCATCTCTCTGGCTCCGACCTCACCCTCTCTGACCACTTAGCCATCACTATGACCATCAACATCCCCACCCCAACACCAAGACATTATCGCACTATCAACTTCCGTAAGCTAAACGCTCTTTCACCTACCTCATTCTCATCCACCCTCTCTGACAAAATGTCCACTTCTCCCTTCATTGACCTCCACACCCCTTCCGACCTCACTGACTACTACAACCACACTCTCTCCTCCTGCCTTGACCAGCTTGCGCCTGTAAAAACCAAAACAGTTTCTTTCACCCATTCTGCTCCCTGGTTTACCCCTGAACTCCGCCTGATGAAAACTCGTGCTCGCCAACTTGAAAGACTCCACAATAAAACAGGTCTCACAGTTCACTCCCAAGCCTACAAGGACCACCTACAACACTACAAAGATGCCCTCTCCCACGCCCGCTCCGCCTACTACTCTCAAATTATCCACTCTGGCTTCGGAAACCCAAAAGCACTCTTCTCGACAATAAACAAACTCCTCCGCCCCCTGGACACCACCACCCAGTCATTCACAGTAGACAACTGCATCTCCTTCCTTTCTTTCTTCCAACGCAAAATTGACAACATCTACAACAGCTTGACCACCGCCGCACCCGCTCCCCCTCCAACCACCTGCCCCCCCTTATCCTGCCTTCCCCTGTCTCAATTCTCCCCGGTCTCCCCTACTGACCTCTCTGAACTCCTCATAGGAATGAAAACTGCCACCTGCACTCTTGACCCCATCCCCTCCAGCTTTGTCAAGGCCTCCCTCCCTGCTCTCTCTCCACTTATCATTGCAACAATAAACTCCTCCCTGTCTACAGGCATCGTCCCACCATCCCTCAAAATTGCTGCTGTTACCCCCATTCTAAAAAAACCTGGTCTAAACCCTGACACCCTAAATAACTTCAGACCCATCTCCAACCTACCCTTTCTGTCAAAAGTTTTGGAATGCGCTGTAGCCGCTCAACTCAAACATCACCTCTCTGCCAATAACCTGTATGAAACATTCCAATCCGGATTCCGCTCCAACCACAGTACTGAAACTGCTCTCCTCAAAATCACCAACGACCTTCTCCTCTCCTCTGACACTGGCAACCTCAACATTCTCGTCCTCCTCGACCTCAGCGCTGCCTTTGACACCATCGATCACACCATCCTCCTCACCCGACTTGAATCCACCTTTAACGTTACCGGCACTGCCCTCTCTTGGATTAAATCATACCTCTCCGACAGACGCCAGTTCATCTCCATCAATAACTGCAAATCCCCCACTGCTCCCCTCCCCCAAGGTGTCCCCCAAGGTTCAGTTCTTGGCCCCCTCCTCTTCATCCTTTACCTGTCGCCCCTCGGTCACTTAATCCGCCGTCATGGTCTCCAATTCCACTGCTTCGCCGATGACATCCAGCTTTTCATCTCCACCAAGTCCGTCTCCACCGACACCCACTCTATCCTGACAAACTGCATCTCTGAAATAAAATCCTGGCTTCAAATCAACTTCCTCAAACTTAACTGTGATAAATCTGAAATAATCATCATTGGCCCAAAAACGCTCACAAAATCCACCCATAACTTTGCCCTCAACATCGACGGTATCCCAGTATCCACCTCCCCTCACATCCGGAATCTTGGTGTCATCTTTGACCAAACCCTCTCCTTCGACAAATACACTAAACAGATCACAAAGTCAGCCTTCTTTCACCTGAAAAACATCGCCCGTCTCCGCTCATCCCTCTCCTCCACGGCTGCAGAAACCCTCATCCACGCCTTCATCACCTCCCGTCTGGACTACTGCAATAGCCTCCTCTATGGTTCACCACCAACAATCACCAATAAACTCCAATACATTCAGAACTCCGCTGCCCGTCTACTCACCCATTCCCAGACCCGTGACCACATCACCCCCGTCCTTTACAAGCTTCACTGGCTCCCCCATCTCCCAGAGAATCCAGTACAAAATCCTCCTCTTGACCTACAAAGCCCTCCATAACCTGGCCCCATCCTACCTGGCTGACCTCCTCTCCAGACACACTCCCACCCGCAACCTCCGCTCTGCTGGTACCAACCTCCTGACCCCCCCCCCCCCCCATCCGGACCAAATTCAGATCCTGGGGGGACAGGGCCTTCTCCATCGCTGCTCCCACCCTCTGGAACTCACTACCTCACACCATCAGAGACTCCTCCTCACTCACCACATTCAAAACATCACTCAAGACCCACCTGTTCAGCACTGCATTCAACATTCAACCCACAGCATTTAACCCCTGACTATCACTTCTCCTTCTCCCTCGTTTTGCTTTAAATATTTCCCTATTGATTCTTGTCTTTTTGCAATTGTTGTTTTCATGTTTTGTTATGCATTATGTTTTGCACTCTGTCAAAGCGCCTTTGGGCTTCATGAAAAGCGCTATACAAAATAAATGAATTATTATTATTATTATTGATGGACGATCAACCACCTCATGTAATGAAACCTTCTGTCTCTTTCCGGTTGAACAAATTTCGCTGGCGCTCGGTCTATAATCATTAACCTAACCCGCCCTCGGCGAGCTTACACTGCCAAACCCCATAAACTATAGCTCATGTGCCCGGGATGGGAGGGATGGTGGATTTACCATCCCTCTACATCGGGCATCCCTCACTATTAATTTTGCCCATCCAATTTATTTTTTTTGCCAATCAAATTTGCCATTCAGTACTGCTAATCCTATTCACTATTCCCAATTTCGAATCAAAACACTATCATCATCACAGTCCATTAAACTTGAGCCTCTCGGTGCGTCGTTACATCATTAAAACTCGGCTTCGCAAAGCCGAGCAATGAATTCGGGTGGTTTGGTCGCATGCAGTTGGGTCCGTCCGGCATTCGGTTCAGGGGAGGAGGTTTGGTTGGGCCAAGGTTTGAAGCACCATCCCGGTGCGGGGCCTTTCACTCCCAAGCGCGATGGGCCAACCTTGCCCGGGTGGAACGCCGCCACCACGAGGGGGCGCCGTTCCGATCCCTCCTACCTGCCCTCGAACCGGGCCGGTCGCCTTGCCCGGCAAAGCCGTGTGGGGCGGGGTTCGGCCCGGATCGTGCGCGACGCTCCGAAGAGGAGCGACGCAGCACCGATCCCCGCCGGCTCCCGCAATACCCACAGCCCGGCACGGACCGAGAGCTCGCGTCGGTTAAACGTCGGTCTAACCACTATCCCGTTTAACGTCGATGCTCCCCGGACATGCTCACACCACCCGTTCCTTTTTACATTTACCAACCCTGGTGGCTCAGCGCCTCTCATGCATTCCACACACTCCATCCATTCCACCACCACACTCCCTGTTACACACCACACCTCTCGCGCACCTTCTTGTGCACACTCTCCCGGTACATACTCCGTACCACTCATGGGGGTGCACTCTTGCATCCACCCACTCACGCGCTCTGATGTGCCCCCCCTGCACACGCACCACAACCAACTCAGGTGTGCGTTCTCGCACACTCTCAACCATTCCAAGCGTGCATTCTCGCACCCGCTCCACCACCAACTCACTCTCCGTGTCACACTCCGTACACTCTGTTTCACACATACCCTCCAACGTGCATTCGCTCTCGCACCCGGTTTCACTCCCATACTCTGTCACACACTCACTCTCCGACGCACACTTTTTCCTCACACGCGTGCCATTTTCTCTCACACAGCGCACCATGGACCTCCCACAAACGCCCGCGGTACGCTGGGATCCCAAGCGCGCGAAAATTCTTTTTGCGCCAAACATCCTCCCGCAAAACCTCTTAGCACCATATACCACCTTACTCACTCACCTTTGGGATCCTCCTCTCCATGCGCACCTGCAAATCTTTATAAGGATTAGCAAGTACAGCATCAGGATGTGAATTCAGACTTTGTACATTATCCACCTCTTCCTCCCGCTGTTGCTCTACCAAGTCCGTCTCTCCAATCCCAATTTCCACTATTTATTTTGCTTTATCCACCTCGACGACTGCTGGCTTTATTAAATTCCCTCTTCTACCTCAGCGGTCGCTGGCTTCCCCATACCCCGGGCCGCGATTTCTACCCCGATCCAGTTACCTGTGCTTTGCTCCACCTCGCTCAACCCGCGCTTCTCAACCCGCGTTACCCCGTCGCGTACCCCCGCGACCTCTTCGCTCAATCTGCGGTTAACCTCCCTCTCGGCTTCCCTTACCTCATATGTGGCCTTGTCCCTCGCTAACCCCTCATTCACTTCCCCGATTTGGTTATCCACGTCCCCCAGTTGGCCCCCCAATTTACCTTCGAGCCCCCCTATCTGGCTTCCCATGTCATTTCTCAATTCCCCGATTTGGCTTCCCATCTCAGTTTTTAATCCACTAATTTGGCTTCCCATTGCTCCAATTTGGCCTCCCATTGCTCCCATTTGGCCTCCCAATTTCTCACTCATTCTGCTTTCCATTCCCTCCGTTTTGACTATGAAGGCCTGCATTTGCACCATGAATAGGCCCCAGTCCATCGGTGCTGCGGGCACGGCTGCCGCAGCCACGTGTGAGGCACCATTTTGTGCGCCTCCAACCTCCTGCGAAGCGCCGCCATCTTGTGCGCCTGACACCCCTTCTACCGCATTCTCATTGCCCTCCTTCTCTCTCTCTCCCAATTCCTCCCTGGGGTCCTGGGTTGCCTCTAAGCCCTCTTCTAACTCCCCTACCGGCATCCGATCGCCTTGACTATCCATGGCACGACTTTAATTTGGGATATTAAACAAAAATTTCGGCCGCTCCAAATTTTGACCAAATTTTCTCGATGGATTAAAAATTTGGTTCGGGTCCAAATCCCAACTCCCCGGCACCAATTGTTACACCAATAGCACAATTGGTGTCCAAAATTTGGGCTAAATAAATTTAGTCCCAGGTTCCAGATCCCAACTCCTGACTACCAATTGTTTCGGATCCCGGGGACGGCACTCCCCTTAGCAAGGGGGGGTTAATCCCCTTGTCCTGTTAAGCTGGCCGTCCGACCGGTCCTGGGGGCATGACGTCACTTCCGGTCGATGGTAAGTAGGGTTGTAAGCCCAATTTGTCTTAATACCTAAGTACTACCACCGGCCGTAAGCGAGGAAATACTCCGCCCGGGCCGCAGCGTCATCGATGGATTGCGCCGAGCGAAGCGAGCTGCGACTCTGGCCGTTAACGATGACAAAACCCGAATATAGCGGTTCCAACTCGTGCCACAGATATCAATAGGGAAAACACGAATGCGATCGGACAAGAAAGAAACTAAAGTAAGAAGAAAGAACACAGGTTTATTAACTAACTATAAGGAAATGAAAGGGGCGAGTATATACAGGAAATGGAAGGAGCAGAAGGACACAGAGCAATTCTTAAACAGGCTTACTTATCCCCAGGACAATACAGACAGAACAAACTCACGTACACGAATGGGAATTGCAGGCAGGAATGGCTGGAAGGATGAGAGGGGCAGACGGTCCACAGAGCTGGCGGGCAGGGAGGTCCGGGGATCGCGGCACGCCGTTGGTGCCCCGCGTGCACGCCCTCGCTCAGGTTCAGCGGCGAAAACCCGGTCGTCAGCGCTGGTTATTACTCAACTCAACTGCAGCTCGTCTCTCGCAGCTTATCTGAATTCTCTCTGAATTCTACTGCAGCACGTCTCTGACTCATTTCAACTGCAGCACGTCTCAGCTCAGCTGGTGTCTCTTGGTTCTTCCTCCTCGGTCATCTCCATAAGCAGTCCCTCCTCTTGCCTTTTATCGGCCGTTGCCGGATCAGGCCGCGGGCTGCGAGGGCACGCCTACCGGGTCGCTCACCGCGGTGCTGGTTGGCTGGTTCGGGCTGGCTGACTCCACCTTTGATGACGAGTTGGTGCCACGCCCGTGATCCGGCGGCTCCTCCCCCCTTCTTCTCCGAGATGAGCACATGGCAATGGCGTCTTGTGGGGATGGAAAACCACTCGCACCGCTTTTGAAAAGAACGAAAGGGACCTATCTTATTTGATTAATGCAACATAGAGTCAAACTATTGGAAACACAGCCTTACCTGAAACACATAATAATGAAATAACTACGAAGAGGGCCTATGGTTCGCTACGTGTTGCAATGTGGACTAACTAGGGGACGACCTTTGACCTTTACAAGAATTGGAGGTATTTACAAAAAGAATTATTTACAAAGGGGTACATTTACAACAATTTACAAGTGCAGGGTTCTCAAAACCCCAACTATATATATATATATATATATATATATATATATATATATATATATATATATATATATATATATATATATATATATATATATATATATATATATATATATACTGTATATATATATATATATATATATATATACTGTATATATATATATATATATATATATATATATATATATATATATATATATATATATATATATATATATATATATATATATATATATATATATATATATATATATATACGTATATATATATATGTATGTATATATATATATGTATGTATATATATATATATATATATATATATATATATATATATATATATATATATATATATATATATATATATATATATATTGTTACGGTACGCGATTAAGGATGGTATGTTTGCCGAGCGGAGGCTCCGCGACCGAACAGTTGTTCCCCGACTAAACCCGATTCACCCAAACGTTGGCCGTATCGCGCCACAGATATTCAATGGGGAAAAGACTAAGACGACGAATGCAAAGAGGAAGAAGAAGAAGACGTACAGAAGAGTAACGGGGTTTATTATTATTAACACACACATAAGCAAAAAGAGCAGTCACGGGTATTTACAGCGGACATGAAAAAGCAGGTAACACAGTGCAAATTACTAGCTTATACTGACTTAGTTTACTACCCAGGACAGCACGAACAGAACAAACTCACGTACGCAAATGGATGGAAGGGTAGGAATCGTTTGGAGGGATGAGCAGGTGGGATCACAAGGCACAGCGAGCAGGTCCACTCCGGGCGGGAAGCGAGGAGCCGGCAGCTCCTTGTATTTGGCTTTACAGCGCACGCCGGCAGGGTCACTCGGCGGGTTGAAACGGGGCTGGTTGAAGCGGCTCTTTGTCAAAGGCTTTTCGTATCTCTCATGCAACTCCGGTGTGACTCTGAACTCTCTCCCGGTGGACTGCCGACCCTCTTACGCACCTGGACTCATCTGCCGTATCTCTCGTGTAGCTTGTCCCAGCGATCGTCGCACCCTTCTCTCCCAACCTTCAGCGCGGGTCTGACACGCCCTCTTCGGTTTCGGTACCGCCCTCCCCCCCCCCCCCCGTGCTCTGTTTCGTGACCTTGTATGGTAATCCCACGGGCTTGTCTCCTTATTTGGGCATGGTGCCGACGGCACGCCCCTCGTGGCGAGCCACGGGCTTGTTTTCTTATTTGGGCATGGGGCTGAACAGCCCCGCCCTTCGTGGCGCGCCCTGGGCTTGCCTCTCCCTGGCGACCCCGCCCCTCCTGTTCAAACAGAGCATGGAGCACATATTCACTATCGCAGCGAAATGAGAGGGCGTGCACCCCACGCTTGTGAACTGCTTTACCCGCAGATGGAGAGTTTGGCTGGGAAATGGAAGTATTGAAGGGGAGCTATTCTTAATTGATTCGGTGCAATGGAGTATTATTTTAATGGAAGACAAGGCCTTACCCTAAAACACATAATAAGATATAAGCTACTGAACAAGGGTTTTATCGGGTCCTTCAATGTGGTGTTTCATGGAATTAACTACCGAGACGCCCTTTTTACCTTTACACAACTCTGGAGGCAGGAGGGGCCATATCAACAATGTTCATCACCATTTCCAATATAATACAACACAATCAAAAAAATGCAATCCTCATATCCGCAATATATATATATATATATATATATATATATATATATATATATATATATATACAGTGATCCCTCGTTTATCGCGGGGGTTACGTTCCAGAACCCCCCGCGATAGACGAAAATCCGCGAAGTAGCGACCATATTTTTATTTTATTATTTATATATATTTTAAAGCTTTATTACCCTCCCCACATTCTTATTAACCTTTCCCACACTCTTATTAACCTTTCTCACACTCTTATTAACCTTTCCCATACTCTTATAAACACTTCCTATACTCTTAAACACTTTTTACACTCTTAAACATACGTAATTTTAACAACATATAAAATTCTAATGGGTACTCACCATTGAAGATACTGTAGCTACCCATGGGTCCCCCAAGCAAGACCAGCATCAGAATCTCCTTGCTCCAGCCGGTGACGTCACCGGCGGGGATCCCCGGCGCGAGAGTGGCTGGTCACGTGACCGCTAAAGCGTGCCGCGCTTTGCGGGTATAATCAGCTACACCTGTTGATCACGTGACCACCGAAGCACGCCACGCTTGAGAGGCGTGGCTTTCGGTTTCTGGTTGTGCTTTATAATGCAGCCCGATATTAAAACGGGCTTTTCAGTGTTCCCGAGTTGGTTTTGAGAATAAATATCTTCTCGGACGAGTTTGTGTCTTGCCCGTCATTTCGTCCGTATCAAGCAAGAGCCCCGGCTCTTCAATACTACAACTTGCGTGATGAAGATGATGATGAATTAGCTGTGCAGTACTGATGACGATGAAGGTAGAAAGAGCCAGAAAGAAAGCACAGCACAGCCAGAAAGAGCATTACAGTTACCCATTACGTGGGTAACTCGCGCAAGTGGAAGCTGCCGCATCTGCGTTTTCCATACGCACGACTCTTTGTCTACCCTTCTACTGTACACTATGTACAGTATTTTATTTCTTGTAATATGTTTTAATTACTGTATTTTTCTTATTTCTTTACGTTTTTTAATTTTTTAGGCTAGAAAATGCTTATTTTACCACAAAAATATTTAAAATAATAGTATATAAAAATACATTTATACCGCAAAATCCCGCGATATAGCGAAAAATCCGCGATATAAATTTACATATACTAGCGAGAAAAACCCGCGATGTACCGAAGCCGCGAAAAGTGAACCGCGATATAGCGAGGGATGACTGTATATATATATATATATATATATATATATATATATGTATATGTATATATGTATGTATGTATGTATGTATGTATGTATGTATGTATATATATATATATTATATATATATATATATATATATATATATATATATATATATATATATATATATATATATATATATAATTATGTATATATTGCAATGTGGACTAACTGCAGCACGTCTCAGCTTGTCTCATATATATATATATATCGTCATATATATATATATATATATATATATATATATAATTGTCCTGCTGGTAATGACAAATTATGACATTTATAGAGTGGTTACAAATCATTTAATTAATGAAGATAGGAATAATTTAACTTGCCAGAAAGAATAAGATAAGGATGATTAAAGTGAAAGCCTTTTAATTTTATCTCAAATGTGAAATGAACTGGATGCGGAGCATGTTGTAATGTCATACTGGGGTGCTTCTTATCATGATAGAAGCCTCATCATTTAGGCTTTCAGATTGAGCATAATGTGGGTGGTGTGAATTTCTCATCCTTTAATTAAGCTGTTTGTTAAAAGGGCACTAATAAAAGAGCCTGTCATTGCAGTGAACAAGGGGTGGTTTATTTTGCTTGGTGATCTAAACACTGAGCACCTCATGACTGTTCATTGTAAGTCGCATTGTGAGTTGCTGTTTGTCAAAACTCTACCATGTGCTAGTGCCAATCCAGAAACGAGCCTTACAGGACAGGTTAACAATGAAAATGCTGAGGTTGAATAAGATCGTTTTGAATTTGATTGGCATTGCTGTCTGAAAGTTTGCCTTACAATGGTGTTCTTTAGTGTTTAAATGTCATGTACTGTTTATTTGTTAGTTGTTTATAACGTGTTTGTAAATTTATTAATACAACACACTGATGTCCTGTTCTGCATGTATTTTACAGGCGTGTGTACGTGTGTGTTTGTGTGTGTCTGTGTGTGTGTTATATTATATGAATATCATTGGATATCATATATATATATATATATATATATATATATATATATATATATATATATATATATATATATATATATATATATATATATATATATATGTATATATATACGTATATTATATATATGTATATATATATATTATATATATATATATGTATATATATATATATATATGTATATATATATATTATATATATATATATATATATATATATATATATATATATATATATATATATATATATATATATATACATATATATATATATATATATATATATATATATATATATATATACTAGCAGAAGTACCCGGCATTGCCTGGCGGGGGAGGGGAGGGGGGAGGGGAGGGGGAGAGGGGAGAAGAGGGGGAGGGGAGAAGAGGGGGGGAGGGGGAGGGGGAGAGGGGAGAAGAGGGGGAGGGGAGAAGAGGGGGGGATGGGGAGGGGGAGGGGAGGGGGGAGGGGAGGGGAGGGGAAGGGGGGAGTCAAGTCGGAAGTCATTGTCGTCAATTGAATGTCGCATTTATTTTTTATTCCCTGTCAAATGGCATTGGTCCCGCATTCCGAACCCGGAATTCGGAAGTCATTGTCGTCAAATAAATGTTTCACTCTCTGTCACATGCGGTTGGTCCCATGTCAATCGGATGAAGTTGAAAAATTAACGTTACGAAGTTTCTCTGGGACGTACTGATTCCGAATATGAAGTTGAAAAATTAACGTTCCGAAATACGCTGATGACATCATAATTTTAAAACGCGAAGTTTTTTAAATTTTAAGGTGTGCTGTAGTTGCTCTGAGACCACTGATTCCGAATATGCCTTTGGTTTTGCTCTGCGATGAGTAGTTCTCGAGTTATAAGAGGACAAACAAACAAACAAACAAACATACTTTACTGCTTTATATAACTATATATATATAACTATATATATATATATATATATATATATATATATATATATATATATATATATATATATATATATATATATATATATATATATATATATATATATACATACATACATAGATATATACATAGAATCATAGATATATGAGCAGGGTAGCCAGAGTGGCCAGACGGGAGCCTCTCCTCAGTGAAAGACACATGAAAGCCCGCTTGGAGTTTGCAAAAAAGCGCGTAAAGGACTCTCAGACTGTGAGAAACAAGATTCTATGGTCTGATGAAACCAAGATTGAACTGTTTGGCTTCCGTCTGGCCACTCTGCCATAAAGCCCAAATCGGTGGAGTGTTGCAGTGATGGTTGTCTTTCTGGAAGTTTCTCCCATCTCTACACAGGATCTCTGGAGCTCAGGCAGTGACCATCGGGTTCTTGGTCACCTCTATTACCAAAGCCCTTCTCCCCCGATTGCTCAGTTTGGCCGGGCGGCCAGCTCTAGGAAGAGTCCTGGTTGTTCCAAACTTCTTCCATTTAAGAATTATGGAGGCCACTGTGTTCTTGGGAACCTTCAATGCAGCAGAGATTTTTTTTGTAGGCCTCTCCAGATCTGTGCCTCGACAAAATCATGTCGCTGAGCTCTGCAGGCAGTTCCTTCGACCTCATGGCTTGGTTTTTTTCTTTGATATGCATTGTCAGCTGTGAGACCTTATATAGACAGGTGTGTGCCTTTCTAAATCATGTCGAATGAATTGAATTTAGCACAGGTGGACTCCAATTGAGGTGTGGAAACATCTCAAAGATGATCAAGAGAAATGGGAGGCACCTGAGCTAAATTTCAAGTGTCATATCAAAGGATATGAATACTTATGTCAATGTGATATTTCATTTTTTTCTTTTTAATAAATTTGCAAAACTTTCTAAAATTCTGTTTTTTGTCTTTGTCATTATGGGGTATTGAGTGTAGATTGATGAGGGAAAAAATGAATTTAAACGATTTCAGCATGAGGCTGCAACATAACAAAATGTGAAAAAAGTGAAGGGGTCTGAATACTTTCTGAATGCACTGTATATATATATATATATATATATATAGTCACCTGAAAAAGTAAGTACACCCCATGTAAAGTTTTGACTTTTTCAACATATTTCAACATACAGCTATTGGATCTTCATTTCAACAATATTGATAGATAAAGGTGATATAATACAACAAATATCATGAAACATTTACATTTTGTAGTCCATTGTATAATTTAAATAAACATAAATGCAAATTTCACATGTGGAAAAAGTAAGTACCCCCTTGGCTCTAATATATATATATGTATTCTCCTATCTAAACAGTTGTATGGGCTCTGCCTATTCGGCATGAGTTTCATGTGAACCATTTAAAGTGGGAGTATTTCATCAAAGTAATACTTTCTTCTGGAACACAGTGTACATTAGAAAAAATTGCGACATACTGTAACCATATTTGGCCTTGTTGAACCATACATTGATGTATTTGTGCTGTAAAATGCAACAAAAATATAATTTTCCACAAAGTAATGTTTTCTAGAACATACTCTGCAGATGAAAAATGCTTTTTGGACATACTGTAATCATATTTGGCCTTGCTGGCCAACACTGTGGAGACTTTGTGCTGTTGAATGCAAAACATGTTAACATTACACATGGTGATTTTTTTTTTTTCGGAGACGCACTGTGGACCTGACAAAAAAATTGTGACAGACTATAACCATTATTTTATTTGCCTTGCTGGGTCGCACTGTGAAGCTTTCGTGATGTAAACCGCCGTCATATCCAGGAAGCATGGGTATTAAAAAATAATGAAACGGGATACAACGCTGACATTTGCTGCTTGTAAAAGAACATAATCAATGTTTTATTCGCAAGATTTGTAAAAATCATTTTCGGTACTTATGGGGACTGCATTTGAATGACTCACGGTTATGTTCAACATTCTCACCATTTGTGCTTGGCCAGCCTGCCCCTTCCCCTGCATGTTTTTTTCTGCTGCCAGTCTCTGTAAAGTTTTCTGCCACTCACAAATTTTTGCCACTCACAAAAATTCGATGGTGGTTGCCTTTCATAGGTCACCCTGAAGCGTTGTTGAACCAGTGCAGCTGATTTAGTCTCTAATAAACCAGGCAACACTGCACTTTTTATTGTGGGGATGCCATTTACAGTAAATGTGACGTCATTTGTCACAGGAGACTCATGGAAAAGAATAAAAGGAAATAAAACTTTGAGAAATGTTATTTCACACGCAGAAAACCGAATCATTGTAGATATGCCATTTCATTGTTTTTTATGGTTTGAATTTGGAACGGTAATTTGTGGACATGCTGTATATCTCCCACGTGTGTTAAATGACATACGCTTGTTTTTGTATTTTCTGCCAGCTTGTTTATATCTATCTCTCCATGATGTTTTTGCCTTAACTTGAGGTGTACTCTGTATATATGCAAGTTTCCTTTGTCCTAAATAGAAGTGTGCATTATCACCAACTATATTGGTCAAAAGAGGTTTATTATCCCCCATTGGACTTGGTGTGAAACAGGCTTATGGATTGGGTGTCGTCTGTCCATCCGTCCGTCCGTGCGTCCATGCGTCCACAACCATATCTTGGACATGTATGGACCGATTTTGTTCATACTTGGCACAAAGACAATACATGATGGTATACATATGCGCATCATTTTGTTTCTTGAGGCGACCAAAGATGACCGACTGGCGGCCATTTTAGTTGTAAAAAACCCGATGTTGAACACGTCCTCAACCATTTCTTGGACATGCATTTACCATTGTTGTTCAAACTTTGCACACAGATAACGAATGATGAATTACATATGCACGTCATTTTTCTTCGAGATCAGATCCAAGATGGCCAACTGGCTGCCATTTTGTTCCTTAAACGTGTCTCCAACAATTTCTTGTACATGCATTTACCGATATTGTTCAAACTTTGCAAACAGATAATAAATGAGTGTATACATATGCAGAAGATTTTGTTTTGTAATCCAACCAAAGATGGCCAACTGACAGCCTTTAACTCTGTACTGAAAAATTACTAAAACCATGGAGGCTATGACATTTTACGTCTTTTTCTTCTCGTTTCTCAATGTTAATTTGAAAAATAGTATTTTCCATTCGCATTTATAATCCCACTGGTGATCAAACAGAATTTGTGAATGAAAATGAACTTATTTGCAATTTTTCTTTAAGATTATTGACAATATTCAATCAAAGAGTATCCCAGTTTCATTGGATAAGGAAGGACATATAAAGAATTAACAGCAGCACATATTGAGCATACAATGTGAATGAATCAATTGAGATGAAATGAGGTCGTGGTTCATGTCTCCATCACTCCTTAATGACCTTATGGTCTTTTGGCAGCAATATTAAACAGCCTGCATTAACATGTCAACCCAAAGTGTGTTCCCTAATTAACTGTATCGTTTTACCCCATTCGTCTGTATCCCTTGTTTTTCAGACAAATTTATAGTTTGAGCTCCAGGAAGAAGATCGCAAATATGTCATTCTGGATGGAGATTTTGGCATGTGACCCAGCATCCAGTACATGATTACTGTTTCACTGATTTTTCCCTCATCAACAGTGAACTTTTTATCAACAGGTTTGTGAATATTCTCATCTTACATATAAATGTATATGAATACACTGATGCATCTCACGATTATTTATTTAGGCTTTAGCAGAGGCAAGATTTAGAGTGTCAATAAGGAGGTCAATTTACGTTCTGCCCCAACATATGTGTGTGTATATATATATATATCTATCTTGTTCTGCATATTCAGGTCAGTCTTGTAATAACTACCATAATTAATGTTGCCAGGGACTGAGTGTTGAGTTTGTACCCTCGCCCCCAACCTCACCCCTTCAATTGATTGTAATTTCATCGTTACATGTTCTTTCTTTTTACTCCCTTAATTTCATATAACATACAAGGATATTCAGCACAAGGCTGGCAGGATGGCCGAGAAGTATGCACACTTGCCTCTGAGCTATCTCGCCTGAGTTCATATACAGTGCATTCAGAAAGTATTCACACCCCTTGACGTTTTTCACATTTTGTTTTGTTACAGCCTTAATTTAAAATTAATCAAATTGAGATTGTTTCATCACTGATCTACACGTCATAATACCCCATAATGTCAAAGTGGAATTTGTTTTTGTTTTTTGAATTATTACAAATGAAAAGCTGAAATGTCTCGAGTTAATAAGTACTCCTTTGCTATGACACTCCAAATTGAGCTCAATTGCATCCAACTTCTTTTGATCATCCATGATATGTCTCTACAACTTGATTGGAGTCCATCTGTGACCAGTCAATTGATTGAACATGATTTATAATGAAACACAGCTTTCTATACAAGGTCCCACAGCTGACAGTGCATGTCAGAGCAGAAACTCTACCATGAAGTCCAAGGAACTGGACGTAGAACTCCGAGGTACCAAGTGTGAGGAGGCATAGATCTGGGGAAGGGTATAAAATGATTATAATGACCCCAGGCATACAGCCAATGCAACACTGGAATGGCTTTAGAACAAGAACGTGAAAGTCCTTGAGTGGCACAGCCAAAGCCCAGACTTGAATCCCATTGATATATCCGTGGAAAGACTTGAAGATTTCTGTTCACCGACGCTCTCCATCCAACTTGACAGAGCTTGAGCAAATCTGCAAAGAGGAATGGGAGAAACTCCCCAAATCCAGATGTGCAAAGCTGACACAGACATACCCAAGAAGACTCGAAGCTGTAATCACTGCCAAAGGTGCTTCTACGAAGTATTGACTCAAGGGGTTCACTACTTATGTAAATTTGATATTTGTGTATTTCATTTTTTATTATTTTGTAAAAATGTATATTAAAAAAATTCCACTTTGACATTATGGGGTATTATGTGTAGATCAGTGACAAAAAATAATCTCAATTTAAACCGTTTTCAATACATTCTGTTACACAACAAAATGTGAAGATGTCAAGGGGTGTGAATACTTTCTGAAGGCACTGTATCTGCCCTGATACAAACTGTCTTCCTTGTGTTTCACCGGCAGGGTGATTCATCAGTGGGTGTGCCGTCTGTCAGGTCAATGTGTATGCCATCCATTGACAGTCCCTGGGTGTCCAATCTGCCAGCATTAGTTGGTGAACATTAAAGATCCCATGATGTCCTTCGTGAAGAGTAGTCAAACTATCGCCAGCACCCTGAACAAATTCCTAATTCCTTCCCCAACTACTGCTGGGAAGGCAATGGCAAACTACCCAGTATATCCCTTGCCCTTAGGGGGTAGCAGTTCTCTATTGAACTATGGGCAAAGAGAGAGGGGAGAAGAGGGCTCCATTGACAGTAACACATTGACTGATGAAGTCAGAAATCCAAGAATGAAGGTGGCCTTAAATACCAAATGCAGATAGCTTGTCAAGTATGTCAGGATGCCAGACTGTGTCAAATGCCCAAGATATGTCAAAGCAGATGGTCTTGACCTCTTCATTGAGATTTATGCCCTCCGACCATTGCTAAGAGAAGAGCAGCAGCATGTCCAGAGTTGAATGACTGCGACTGAATCCAAACAGATGGTTAGAGATCAGGCTGCATGAAAACAGGAAAGACTTGACATCAGCAGCAATGATGTATCCCATGACTTTGTTTGTAATTGGAATTAAGCTCACTGGTTTGTTGTTGACATGATCTGCATTTCAACCATCATTGACGATGGGAGTGATGTTTGCTGACTTACAGGCTGATGGGAAGTGACCTAAGGAGAAGGACATACTGAATAGTGCAGACACAGAGGAAGCAAGAATGGTCAGGTACGATTTAAGAACGTGGCCACTGATGCCATCTGGGCCAGTCACTGAAGCAGAGTTTAGGCTGGACAGAAATGTCTCTACCTTCTCGTGTGAGAAAGACACAAAGTCCAGTTGGCAATAGGTACGAGCGGGTAAGAGTGGGATGGATTGGTTACACGAGATTTGACAGCAAAATCAAAGGTTAGATATTCTGTCTTATCAGGTTTGGGAGGACGGAGGAGGGAGGGGGAGGCGGATTGGTGATGTAGGGGAGCATGCAACTTTAACGTGGTATTTTCAGCCCTGAGGAATAAGGTCACTGCACAGGAGCAATGAAACGATTTTTTGGTCTTAACTTTCATCATCAATAATTTTTGGTCTTAACATTAAAACTTAAAAAGAAAGGATTTTTTGGTCTTAATTTTTCAACACTTTTTTTTGGTCTTACATTTTTTTGGTCTTAACTTTAAATTAAATAATTTGTTGTCTTAACTTTCATCACATCATTGCTGCCGATGAAAGAACAAGATGGATACAGTTTCCTTCTATATCCAACTTGTCCTTTCTGCCCCCCCCCCCCCCCCCCACCCCAAATTCCTCTCCACACCCATTGTACGTCCAAGTCTCCCTTTATCTTGGCCTTCAACTTTGCTGTTGATATTTCCTCCCCTCTCTATACTGTTCCTTTTGTCCTATTACCTCATGATCCGTTCATTGTACTAGATCTTCCACGAGCCTCGACTACATACATATATATATATATATATATATATATATATATATATATATATATATATATATATATATATAAATAAATTGAAAACAAGTACAGATACATTCAAAGTACACCGCCTCCATGCCAAATAAATAAATAAATAACATCCTCCACGCGGCATTGCCGGGGCACCTTAGGCGCCAGGCAATACCGCCGTGCAGCTCATAGAGACTGTATTAGTACGTCAGATAGGTGAAATATTTGGGAGAATTGTGACTGATGATACAAGCACGAGAGTTGGCACACAGTTAGAGTATGCCCTAAGGAAGATATTTGGCTATAGGGCCATCGCAGATTTGTCCTGTGACAACAATGGCGGCCATTTCTTTAAAAAGGACAAATCTGCGATGGCCCTATAGCCAAATATCTTTCTTAGGACATACTCTGACTGTGTGCCAAATGCCATGCTTGTATCATCAAAGGCACAATTCCTGCATTTATCTGCCATACTATATTGGGTGAGAGAGGTGTCCAATAATTGATTGGTTAATTGCATAATTAAAATCAATAAATGATTATCATAAAATATTTTCTTAATTAATTGGCTAATAGCATACCTAAACTACCAGTGCTTCATTCGAAGCTGTAACTTTTTGAAAATAATGAAATAAGTCATGAATCGAAAAAATTAAATAATTAATTGATTAATCAATAAATAATTAATCGATTAATTGATTCATCAATAAATCAAAAATATCCTTTTTAGCCACATCACTTAGTCACTGTCGTGTCCAAATATTAGCTTCCTAGCTCAAAAGGTGCCTGAGATATTGCCCAGAAGAGAAAGAAAATAAATATATGATTCATAATGAAAATAAATAAATAATAATCATAAAATAATGAAATAATTAATCAATTGGCTAATGGAACACCGAAACCACCACCGTTTCATCGGAATCTGTAACTTTAAAAAAATTAATCAATTAAGTCTTTAATCGAATAAATAAATAATTAATCGATTATTTGATTAATCAATAAATCAAAAATACCCTTTACAGCCAAATCACTTGATCATTGTCATGACCAAATATCAGCTTTCTAGCTCAAAAGGTGCCTGAGATATTGCCCAGAAGAGAAAGGAAATAAATAGGTCCTTAATTAATCGATAATAATTAAATAACGAATCAGTTAGTTGATTAATCAAAAAACAAAAAATACTGTTTTTGCCAAAGTACTTGCTCACTATTGTGCCAATTTTTAGCTTCCTAGCTCAAAAGATGGCTGAGATATTGCCCGGACGAACAAACAAACAAACAATCAAACAAACAATCAAATAAACAAACAACCGGAGTGAAAACTGAGTACTCCCTTTCAGCGTGTGTCATTTCCGGGCCCCCTTCGGTGCCCGGATATGACGTTATGCAATGCCTGGAGATGGCATAGGAAAGAAGCGGTGTACAACAGGGTGTTGAGAATGTCAGGAGAGTGTGAATTTTCAGCCTTTCGCCACCATCAGACCAAGTCAAAGACAAGGTGCCTCAAAATGACTTGGGGTTGTGGTGGGCATGGTTCCCTGTGGCTGTGGACCTGAATATGTGGGAGAGATGGGAAGGACCTCAGGTTCCCGTGTCAGGGAGCCACAAAAGGCCTTTGAATGCAACCTCCGAGAAAGGTTTGCCATCACCAAACATCGATTGATAGTCATTCATATTCTTTTAAGGGACAGCTTCAGCATTTTGGGTGCAAACCCAAAGAAGGCTAGGAGTATGTGAGGAGCATGGCTTATGCGGGAAACAAGCACATCACTTAAGGGGGAGACTGCGATCTTCCGCAAGTGCATGACCCTGTCATGTATAAATGGATGAGGAATTAACTTACTGGAAAACAATATCGACAAAAAGACATGATTGCTCATTAATGGCATTTAAAGTTGTTTTGTGTACAGTATTGCAATTGTTAAACTTAATGTATTATTGGGGATTATTGTTACTTTAAGGTTTGGACATGCTACGGCCTATGCATCTTGATGGAAATTCCAGATTCCATGACACACATACCCCCTCTGTCCCCACCAAATTTGCCCACACTGTTTTACCCCTACCTCCCCCTTCATTCACACACCCTCTCCATTTTCACACTCTTCCATGACCACTTCTGACTTCCCTCTTACTCACACCCAATCTTCCACCCATCTCTTATTTTCCCACACCCCAGCCTGTTTATCCCACCTCCTCTCCTTTCTGAGTTAACCCTTAGCTTATCAATTCTCTATTTCAGCTACCCTCTCTAATCACCCCTTAATCCTTGTTTAAATTACAGTTTCGTCTACTTGGTTATTCCATCACTTGGTCATCATATATGTGAACTTGATAGTCCATGTTTTTGTGAGTTAATGCTTTTTTAAAGTTATGCTATTCGTTTATGTTTTTGTTTTTAATTGATGTTTTAAACAATATTGCAATAAGTGGCGGGTTTAAAATATAAACCGCTTCTTGTTGCATAGTTTGTGGCAGCGCAGTTTTGTCATTGCACACCATCCGACTTGCTACACCTCCTGCCCTTTGGTATTTGGGGGATGTGTGTTACCAATTCTTGGCCTGGGATTGCCTGTTTAAGGATTGGACAACACAGGATATCTGTAAGTAGACAAAACGGCCATTTATTCATGGCTTCTGCTGACACAGCCGATTGGCAAACATGTCGATAGCTGATGGAGTGATGTGCTGTCATCATACCACAATGTAGTTAGCCAACTTGGTGACGTCACACAATAAATGCCAACATGAAGCTGCATCTTAAAGCAATTTTGTGAACACAGACAGTTTATTTACAGAATCCCAATATTTCACGATGTCAGTGTTGCAGTTGTATACATTTACCAACTGACAAAAATGAAGTTAAGAAGACATGGGTATTATTTTGCAATACTGTATAACATTTACGCGCTCCAAAACTGGATGATGCAACAACAGGAACAAGCGTTACGCCTCGGTCCCCCGTCGGTGAAGTGATGTGAGTTGACAAAGTGGAAGACGCAGAAAACATGGAAGAGTCGATAATATTTGCGAGTGGGTTGGAGACACACCCACACACCAGATTAGAAGTTAGTAGTTCGTTTATTTTTCAAGATATTTCGCTCACAAGGTTCAGACATATATGGTGGTGGCCATCTTGGATTTTGACGTGGAGACCCAATTTTTAATAGCGTTCTTCCTTATGCCTAGATACACCCACACACCAGATTAGAATTCGGCCCTTCACTTACGCACGCACGCACGCACGGAGGGGAAAACCATAGTCCCCCTTTCGCTCCGCGGTGCGACGGGGGACAAAAAACTCAACTTTTGTCAATGGTCAAAGGCAGGTTATTACACCATGACTATCTTCAGTTACAGTATGAGAGTCATTCTCCCCTAATTTAACATAACTTTATATACAGTAGGCTTACTTCATGTTACATGTGGACCGAGATGCCTCAGTCTTAATTTGTGTTGTCATGTACATAAGGTTTTCATATCTATTCATTCGTGCTTTTCTTGAAACGTTTTGGGTGGCAACATGACTTCCCATCTTATTTCTGGGAGGAGGCACCATTCCTTGTGCTGCTGATGCAATGCCCCCTGCAAGTTAGGGCAGGAATTTCTCATTTGTCCAGGGTGCCGGCTCGCCTACTTTTCGCGAAGGACACCCAGTTTAACGTCCATCTGAGGGACGTCACACACATTGATGATTCACCCTGCCTGTGAAACACTGAACTGACGGTTTACAGCTGGGTCGGGATTCAAACCCCAGCTAGACAACTTAGAGGCGAGTGTGCGTACCACTCGGCCATCCTCCCAGCCCACTTGACATGGCAACTCATGAAATAGAAATCCAAGAACTTTGATCATTTAAATGTACATTCTTTTTGTATGAATTTTAGAAATGAATAGTTTGTGGAAAGCTTCTGAGAGAATATGTAGACAAGATGAAATTTAATCTAAAGATTAAATGTAAATGTTTTTTTTATTGATAATGGAAATGCATCTAATTGGAAAGCTCCTTCTGAGGATGTTTGTTCTAAAACATAAGATGCACGACATCATCTCAACTTTGGTGCAAGCATACACAGCATAAGCCATCACCAAATACACAGCATAAGCCATCACCAAATACACAGCATAAGCCAAATGGTTTTATTACATTGTTCGCTTCCTGATAGGGTAAAATGTCGTACATGATCTTATATTATCACATACATCATGAAATACAAGTTTGTCAACAAATTTCAGAATCTTCGACCTTTGACCTTTGAAGGTCACAAAGGTCAAAGTTTCAAAGTTGTCGGAATCGAACCGAATTTTCTGTATTGTGTAGCTAACCAACCCCATAACTGATTATACATTATTTTCATCTCATTTCAAGGTCAGTAACCTTCGTTTTGACATTTCCGTGCCTGGCCTGTCCTGGCCAGTTTCGGTTATAGTCCGTCCTTTGTCATTGAATACCGCTCGCTCGTGAACCATCGTCGTTTCCTGGCTTGTACTTTGTACCTGTCAAAATGATCTGGTTTGAAATAATCCATCACATGTAGCTCAGCTTATTTATCCACAGTGGGTACAATATGGGGGAGGAATCCGCTGACTGTACAACAAGCACATCAAAAATATAAGTACATAAACCCATTTGAAGCATGACTATACGGATCGTAACTTAGCAATGTTTAGCAAGCACCTTGCCCCTCACGTTCTTCATGGTCCTTTGCTCAAAAGATAGAAACCTTTCCAAAAAACCCCAGAAATGTTGGTTTTGCTCCTTTTGGCAATACTTATTTTACTCCTTTTTGGAGTTGGCATTACATGTTTGATGAAGGTAAATCAAGTTTTGCTTTGGTTTCATTGTCACTGATATGTTATGAGTTCATAACTTCCATGCGCTCATACCAGCTTTGGTCGTATCAAAGTTGTGAACCCAATAGGAATTGGCATGCAGAGTATTGACTGTGCCTTTTATTGGTTACTAGCAAAGGTACTCGAGATTGTCGAGAAATGCCGATCCCTCCTCCCACGCTTTCCCCTCCCTCATCCCACCCCATCCTTTCCATCCTCCCATGTCTTCTTCCCACCCTCTCCCTCCCCTGCTCCCCAGACTCCCACACCAACCCTTCCCATCCCACCCCATCACCTCCCTAATCCCATCCATCCACCTCCCTCACCCAGACTCCCACCCCTCCCCTTCCCCTCCCTACCCCCAACCTCCTCCTACCCCTTCCCCTGCCCCCTCCCACCCCACCCCACACCTCTGGATTCCCACCCCTTCCATGTGACAGGTGGCTCATGTGTTTATAGGTTATGAATTGTGAGAAAATTACTGTATAAAAGTTTTAAAAGAAAAGGCCAAACAAACAACATCTCATTCCCTTTTACAGGGAAAATAGCATTGCTCCAAGCTCCTTATGAAATGAAATAACATCTTAAATGAAAGCCGATCACACAAAAAGGTGAAAATGAATGAATATCAAAGAATAGCACACAAAGTTGAGCCCCACAACGTCATCTATCACTCCAAGCTCCTAATGAAATGAAACAACATCCCACATGAAAGCAGATCGCACAAAAAGGTGCCAATGAATAAACATCAAAGAACATCACTCAAAGTTGAGTAACAAAGTCATTTCAAATATTTGAGCAAACACACAAATACAGATAATGGAAAGGTAAGAGAATGGTGAAACCAGGTTGTGTTCCATTACCAAGCAGCTTGTAGAGCACTTGCTAAGCAGCTTAAGCACTCAAGCAAGCACTCCAATGAAACGATTGATAAGGAACGGCTGGCTTGACACGCGATTAACAATTCGTAGTTATTAAGATGAGGTATTCGATGATGAGCACTTTATCGTACAGAAACCAGTACAACCTGCTCCAAGGCAAGGCATTTTTGGAGCTGAAACAAGGTGGCGGATAAAGACCACTGTGAGGTGAATGTGCTGCAGACCAAGGATAAAGCCTGTTTTTGTTTTAATTTAATGAGCCAGTTAATTGTCTTCAAAAGGGATGTTTAAATTTACCCAAGCATCCAGTTTTCATTCATTCACTCACTTGGAGTTCCCTTAGTATGCTTGTAAAGTTTTGGGCCACAAGGTTTCATGGTTTTGGAGTTATGGAGGAGAACCACTGACTGATTGACTGACTGATGACACACATACACACTCTCTTTTATTATTAAATGAAGATTGAGCAAAACCATGAGAACTCAAGGCAATTTTATAATCACTGGATCATTTTGTTTTAGTTATTGTGACCCATATTGGTACAGGCTTCCGACAGTTATTCGGTGAGGGGCAAGCATCTTTCATCAAGCAAAAGCTGTCTATATATATATATATATATATATATATATATATATATATATATATATACACACAGACTTGGCATTTAAAATGGAATATTTTTTTTTTCTTGACTTGGGGTTACTTTCTTAACTCAGTATATCAATCTGGTGAGTTTCTTTTACACTTTGGTGATTTATTTGTTAAAAGAACCATGTCACTGATTGTCTGTCGCAGCAAGAAGTCAACAACTGGATTATATCACAGGTGGCGTGGCAAAATGTACGGACAGGTGCATTTGACGATTGGCTTCACAGTCAGGTATACAAGGGTTGTTGCGTTCTGTATTAGTGGAAAACAACTGCTGCACGTCTCCAAAGTTATTGCCGCTTCCTCTGGAGATGGTCCGTCAACTCGACAATGCTGTTTGTCATGGAGTGGTGGCTTTACGAAATTACGGCATGAAAGACCGTGCTATTGCTCGGCAGTATGGCATCACTCAAGGTCAGGTGTCAAAGATCCTGAAACGAAATGCTCAGAGGGGTGTCCCTACTCCAATACCGAGGCCAGGACATCCCCGCAGAACCACAAGGAGGGATGATCGCCAGCTGCACCGGTTAGTCCGCAATGGCCGTACCAAGTCAGCTAATCGGCTTAGGGCTGAGTGGCAGCAACTGACAAATGTGCCTGTATCCAGAAGGCTAGTCAACCAACGACTGGTTCAAGCAGGCTATCGTGCCAGGCGTCCCCTGAGAAAGCCACGCCTGACCAGACAACACCGCCAGCGCCGATTGCAGTGGGCCAGAGAGCACCGTCAATGGCAGCCAGGACACTGGAATCACGTGATCTTCAGTGACGAGTCTAGATTTCTGGTCTATCGTCAAGATGGCCGCGTCCGAGTGCGCAGACAAGTGCATGAAGCCTACAACAAAGATTGTATAGTGCCAAGAGTCCAAGCTGGAGGTGGTGGGGTGACCGTTTGGGCTGCTTTTCATGCAGGGGGCAAAACTGACATGGTTGTTTTGAATGGAAATCTGAACCAGTTCAAGTACAGGGCCATTCTGGAAGAAACATTGCTTCCATTTGCTCGTGCAGCCTTTCGAGGAAACTTTGTCTTCCAAGATGACAATGCACGGCCTCATCGTGCTCGCATGATCCAACACTTTCTTGCTGACCGTGGTGTAGAGCATATGGAGTGGCTTGCCATGTCCCCGGATATGAATCCGATAGAGAACTTGTGGGCAGAATTAACGTGTCAAATCGACCACTTGGACCAGCAGCCGACCTCTGTGCGTGAATTGCAGCAGGCTATTGTCACTGCATGGCAGGCAATTCCTGTCCAAACCTTGGCAAATCTCGTGAACAGCATGCCTCAACGTGTACGTGCTCTCCTGAATGCTCGTGGGGGTTACACAAAGTACTGAACTGTAATTTTACTGTCCGTAATCCCAGTCGTAATTGAACTTTTGTTTTTGTTAAAAACATTTTTGGCTAATGTGCAAAATAAAGAGATACTTCTGGAAAACGTACAGAAGTTTAACACAGTACTGTCCATGAGTTGAGTTCGATATCAGTTTACATCACTTTCAAGGATCAATTTATTTGTTTCGAAATGTCAAATATGGTTTTTGTTTCTTTTAAAGGTCACATTAACAAAATCTAGAATAATTTCAACATAATTCCAATGAACTTTTGGTTCTAGGACATCTTGAAAAGTAAGTTCACCCCCACAAAAAAAAAATTCCATATTAAATGCCAAGTCTGTATATACGGTATATTTATATACAGGTGTATTTATTTTAAAGCAAAAACTATAGCACTTATGTGGAATTTATTTTGAAAGCCATTAACTAGACCTATTACTCAGGGCCCTGATAGTCTAGTAGGAAGACTAGGTCCCCCTGCACCCCCCGGAGATATACTTCTAATCAGTGTTTCTAGATTGGAAAAAATGTGTAGAAAATGACTAGCTATGGCCCCAAGCTGAAAAAATGTCCCACATACCATTTTTATGCAAATTACTGCTGCCATTATCAAAAAAACGATTTTTGACATATCTCAGCCAATATTGCAGATAATTGAAAAATGAAGGTGTCTAGACCCATGTTTTGAAGGGCATAGATCATGATAGAACTATTCATAACATGATTACATGTGTCTATGGTATACTAGTATGCTAATTAGTGCTTTATTTACAAAATAATCACAGTTTTACGAAATAATAGACTCATATTAAGGTCCGTCTACACAGACGTTAACACAAAGTTTTATTTTTCTAAATATTACAACTGTCAAAATAGTCTTAGCACTCAATGTGACCACTCTTCTCTTGCTTGTTTTAGATAAACATCATTAGCATTAGTGATTCTACACTGAGTCAGTCATCATCATTTTCATCGAAATCGTCAGAGTCAAACTCTTCTTCTCCTTCCTCTTCCTCCTCCTCTTCGTGCTCTCCTGTGTTCAGAAGATCCACCAGTGAGGTTGGTAGGATGGGACCACTGGACCACATTGGTTTCAACAGTCCTTCATCAGTCCTTATCCATCCTTGCTCCTCATAAGGTTTTGGCTTTTCGATGATAGGTTGATCGGCTCTTTTGTACAATGCTACGCGGTGGTTCACACGCTGGATGTGCGGCTTCAGGGCAGACTGGCATGGAGGAAGGCGAGCCAGATCAACCTTGGACTTGGATGTGAGGGTCTTGTCCTCTCCCACCATTTTTCCTGCACCATGATTCCTCCAGCACTGTTTACAATTTTCTCCAGCATTTTCTTTGTTTTTAAAGGATGGGAAGGTTGTAGGCCTCTCAGTATTGCGATGAGCATCTTTGGTCTCAACTTTCTCACAAAATATACACTCTGGCGGGAAGATGGGTTCAGCAGAACCTCCTGGTTTACGAGGAGAGTGATGCCATGATGAGGTTGATGGCCCTGGTTCTGTATCATCTCCCAGACGATGAAAGTGGCGGACAAAGTGCTTATAACACTTGCTGTGATATCCTACTCTTTCTAGGTCATCAGGAAGAGTTGCCGGGATCTGATCACATACTGATTGCATACGACATGGGGAGTCATGCGGTTGGTTGAGACGTCTATCCCGGATCTTTTGAAGCAGTTGCAGTTTTTCTGAAGCAGATCCTTTAATTTTACGGAGGGGCGTGAAATCCCCATGATCAGACATGGATGGTACATGAAGGATGCATGTAGGAGGAGAGCTTTGGGCTGCAGGTTCTACACTCCGTTTTCTTTTGGGCATGCTTGCTGTCGATGTCTACCATCACTGTTAAATGACAAATAAGAAATCACGAATGATGTTAAAAGTGCCTGTGAAAGGAGGCTCTGAGTTTTCAGTGAGGTAACAGAGGTTCTGAGTCATGTTCTACACTAGGGTACTTTTTAGCTGACTAAACCATGTTTAGTGGCATCAAAAGTGCTAATAGCTAAAACATCTAAATTCTTCCACACTAACGTTAGCTATCTAGGCCAATGAAACATTGTGCTAAGTTACTGTAGCTAGCTCAGCTGTCGTGCCTCTTTCTGGTTCAATTCATATACAGAAGTCAACAGATATGTCTCATGTTTGGCATTAACAAAAGTTTAAGTTACACCGACATTAGGAACATACTGTACATAGATGAGGCTAGCTTTAACGTTAGCTAACATGGTGCTAGCTGGCTCAGCTGTTATTCTGCCTGTTTATGATTTCATGCAGAAACTGAAGTCAAGAGTGTGAGTAACATTATAGTTAGCATCTTACCTGGCTAGATTGGAGGATGAATACCAAGAACAACACACAGATGGAATGGAAGACTGAACTTTCAACTGAGGTATTCAATAACATCAACGTTACCAATTGATACGAGCGCGCGACATTACCAATTGATACGAGCGCGCGAGCGCGCATGTTACATGGATGGAAATGTAAAATGGCAGCTATAGCAGCACTAATTTGGATCTCTAGTCTGTCATTTCTGCACTGTGATTGGATAACATAAAAAAATATGTTTGGGAGTTAACAGCAGGAGTTGGTAGATTTTACGTGGGCTGGGTGAGAAACCTTTAAATAAGCAAGTGAAAATCTCTCGCAATACAAAGTCAATGGTGGGAAGAAAAGTTGAGTGGTACCAATGTTACTGCCAATGTCCCGCCCCTATGCAAGACTCAGGAGCATCTTGTTGACATTTAACCTTGAAAATACCTGGGTTTAGACCCCTTATGTACCATGTTAAGTTATCTGCAGTATTAACGTATCCTTATCATTTGTAAAACTGATTATTTTGTAATTACAGCATTAATATGCATACTAGTATACCATAGACACATGTAATCATGTTATGAATAGTTCTATCATGATCTATGCCCTTCAAAACATGGGTCTAGACACCTTCATTTTTCAATTATCTGCAATATTGGCTGAGATATGTCAAAAATCGTTTTTTTGATAATGGCAGCAGTAATTTGCATACAAATGGTATGTGGGACATTTTTTCAGCTTGGGGCCATAGCTAGTCATTTTCTACACATTTTTTCCAATCTAGAAACACTGATTAGAAGTATATCTCCGGGGGGTGCAGGGGGACCTAGTCTTCCTACTAGACTATGAGGGATATTTTGGTTCAAATTCTTCCAAAAGCATCAAATTTGGCGCAGATGTTGCCCATGCCATACTCTTTCGATTTTTGATGGGCGCCAAGGGCGGTATGATCCGGGGACCATACCGGTCCATCCCGCCATGTCACCTGACCTATGACGTCATAATTAGGATATGCATCCAATCACATGGCGTACTATAAGTGGTGAAAGTTCAAAATGAATCGATCGAAAAATGAAGGCAGGGATCCATTTTTAAGGTTTTCATAAAATCCAATATGGCCGCCAAGTCACATGACCTATGACGTCATATTTATGATGTATACAATCATGTATACATGAACCCGGATCATGATCGCACAAAAAATTAAACACAAGGATATGGCATACAGTTCATAAAACATCAAAATCCGTACCTTTGTAATTAGACTGATGAACTGCATATGCCTGAAAATTAGGAAATAGACATGTAAATATTTCCTCTAATTGTCAAAAATAAGGTCAGAGTTCGATTACCCAACCCAGAAACATAAAATGGTGAACCTCGTGTAAATCTCGACAAAAAACTCAAAAACCGACATGTTTGACTCAAAAATGACCTTTAAGATGACCTTGAGGGTTGACCTTGACCTCGAATCATCAAAAGAACATCATAATTGGATTCCTCGACCTCGAAAACCCCTGAAAAGTGGTATCATACATGATTCCAACCCTTTTGGTTATTTAACTGATTTTCCTCTAATCCGGGTGGCGGCCATTTAGTATTTCGCCAATATGGGGCCCCCGGGGGGCGCCCGTCTTGGCACCCGTCTAAAATCGAAAGAGTATGGCATGGGCAACATCTGGGCCAAATTTGGTGCTTTTGGAAGAATTTGAACCAAACGGCCCCAAAATATCCCTAAGGGCCCTGACTATATTGGCCGATGTATATTCCAAGTTTCAGCTCGTTTCAATTTATAGCCTTTGAGATATGAGCGCCAACACTTTTTGGGCGGGCGGGCGGGCGGATGGACGGACAGACACCAACGTGATTTCGAGGGTTTTCTTAATATAACTCAAGAATGCGGAAACAGGAGTTGCTGAAATTTGGAACATATTACCTCGATGTACAAAGCATTTACTTCTGAAATTTGCAGCCGATTTCGTCCAGTAGAAGCCAAGAAACTAATTTTCAGTCCCAATGTTAAAGCTGCAAACAGAGAAACTATCCCTTGTATAAAGGGAGAGGCGCTTTGCTCTTACCTTTGCTAATGCAGATGAGAAAGCATTATCTTCTATATTTCAGCGTTTCCAAGTGTTTGCAGGTGATGTACAGCCAACAGTCTTTCAAAATATTGCTACAAAAGATCTTGCCAGTGAAAAAACACAAGAGTCTTTACTTGGTGCCAGAGGACTTGGCTAACAGCAGCTAGATCGGTTTGTGAAAGACAGGTTTTCTGGACAACTAGGAACACCAACAACTCAATCCATATATGACACTTAGGAAGAACAACACTTCTACATTTGAAATCCTCTATGATATTGAATAGGATAGCACTGAAAGGAACAAGAGATCTGTAATGAAAGCAGACAAAATGTTCTACAGCGTCTTGTGACATCATATGCTGCTGCATGTACTGTTGATCTGGATAACATTCTGAAGCATGAACTTCTGCCAGTGCCAGTTGCTTTGGCAGAGATGAATGCTAGTCTGAAAACAGGGAGCAAATCAATGTTGGCTGACATATTGACTTCAGATGTTGAATGTCCTGTGACAATTGACCTCAATGGTGGGTTGGCATGTCTTGTGATAGATGGTCAGGGCCGGGTTGTTTCTATTGGAAAACCAGTTTGCGGCAAAACATTTGGCGATTTCGTGGATATGTTTATTACAAGTTCTATCTTCCATTCAGGTACAGCATGTGGTCGAGTAGATGTCATATTTGGCATGACAAAATCATATCAGAAACATGACAAAGATGAACAAAAACTACTCGTCCAACATGACGCATAGTTAAAGGAAGAGATGTGTCACTTCCAAATTATTGGTCAAACTTCTTTGCCTTACCAGAAAGCAAAGCAGACCTTGCTCAATTTCTCTCTGAGTTGCTATTATCAAATGCACCACATGATAAAGAAGTTGCTATCGCATGTCCTGTGACCGTAAAACATTGCTTCATGCATCCGGCCGTAACATGCATCCGGCCGTAAAACATTGCTTCAAAAAGGGGACCAAAAAAACAACAACAACCACGGTCCCCGAAAAAGGCCAACCCCCGCTTGCGGGGAAAAATGGCCTCTAAAGGTGGTTTTTATTGCAGGTGGCTTTACAGGTGAACAGGAAGTCAGGTCATCTCGTGATACCACAAATCTTATCTCACTTGGAGCGACCCATTAGGAAGCAGATACATGTCTTGTTCTTCATGTTATTGGTATAAATTTTGACACTATTGTTGTATCTGCAAGAGACACCGATGTCTTTCTGCTATTTGTGTCACATTTCACTTGTGTGAATTGTGAACATTTTTGGATGATGATTGGAACTGCCAAGAAGAGAAAGTAAATACCCATTGGTGTATCATAAGTTTCCACCAAGTTCTGCTGTTGCACTGCTGCCTTTCCATGCCCTTATAGGGTGTGGTACCACATCTTACATCTGTGGTCACACCAAGCGATCAGCCTGGAAAATATTTCTGCTTCATCATCACCTTCTTTGTGATTTCGGAGTCGGAATCCTGACGAAGCTCAAGTCAACAGAAGCATTTGTTTGTAAAATGTACTCAGTCGATGATGTACAGCCAGTTGAAACTGTGTGTAAGATAATGTTTGAAAAATATTGCAGACCAGAAATGCTGCCACCTACAGCAATGCCATTATCTTCCACATACAGCGTGTGCATTACCAATGCATGATATGGAAGAAAACTCATTGTCCAGTTCCACATCTCTTGGATGTTACTGAGATGGGGTGCAAAAGAGGAAACACAAGATTACAACCTCTTCTGATGACGGTTTATCCAATTCCAGAAACTTGTCTTGAACTTGAATCATGCTCTTGTCAGACAAGATGCCGAACCTTGTGCTGCAAATTTCGGAAAGCAAAGCTTACATGTACTACTGCATGTGGATGCAGACAGCCTGGTGACCTGGATGGTTGTTTCAAAAGCATTGAACAACTTTAATCATTTGTTGTCGAACTGTACATGTATAAGTTACAACTGATCCCTTGCATTATTGCCATGTTGCCATTCTATGGCATGTGAAGGTTACATAGAACTTTATTATGTCCATCTAATGTAGACACTGTGTTTGAATAGTTTTCATGTATTCTTACATCTGAAAATAAATTTAACCCAAAAGCTCACTTTTCATTTGTATATACATATATATATATATAGAATGATCGTTTTAAGGCCATTTTCCCCGCTAGAGCAGGGGTTAGCCTTGCGGGCCCCATGACAATCATGGTTCCCTGTTTGAGGCAATGTTTTTATGGCCGGATGCCCTTCCTGACGCCAACCCTTGGTCGCCTCTTACGATGCACAGGGATACGGTGTACCTATTCTAAATTGGGGTACACACCGTGATCATTCATCCCAGCAAGCTGGTACTCAATTTGCCGACCTCGGAAGGATGACAGGCTGAGTCAACCCCCCTGGCGTTAATTCAGCGATCGACCCGGATTCAAACCCAGGATCCTAGGATCCCAAGCCGGCACCCTAACCGCTAAGCCAATGCCAGGATTGTATATACATATACAATGTCTTTATATATCATGTATGAGTACATATGTATTTTGGGCAGGATCAACTTTCGGAAAATGGTTCATTTTCAATTCAGAAAGGCATGGAATATTGTTATGTTTGTGGGGGGTAGGAATGACATACCATAGAGGAGATAAACCGTGTAGATTAGCATGGACCACGTGCGAGTAGGGAGACATTTCGATGTACATAAGTAGAAAAAAAACTGTGAGCTAAACATTCTTTATGTGTTCTTCACATGGGGTGAGGACATGTTAATTAGTTATGGTTTAAAGATAATTTTCCCAGTGTGTACTTTCCCCTGTGATTTTCCCTATGTTTTTATATCCACTTGGCCAGCCATTAAATCACCGCCGTCCATTAACCAACAACCACCACCGCAGACAGTGTCGACCAGAATGGGACAAGGGGCGTGGAAACTATTGTGGCCGGCAGACCACGCCCCGAGCTTTGTCATTTGTCGAGCCGACCAGGGAGCAATTGGGTGAAACTCGGTGATTGGTTGGTGTGATGTCAGAGTGAAGGTTCGAGCTAGGAAGAGGAAGAATCCATCTCTGTCTCTCTCTCTCTCTCTCTCTCTCTCTCTCTCTCTCTCTCTCTCTCTCTGGTGCTGGCAGTGGGATTGGGCGGTCATGCTTTGTCCTTTGTCTCTCGGGTGGCTCATGAGGAGAACTCTGCGGAGCTTTGGGAACTCTCATCGTGAAAGAAGGGGTGTTGGTGAACTGTGGTGTTTCTCATGGTAGCTGGAGCTGCATTGTGGTTCGGAGGGAGTGGAGAGCGGGGCAGGACCAGCCGCACGAATTGCCTCATGTTCGTGGCACAGTGAGGAGGAACTTCGCACCATCTTGTGTGCTTCCCGCGCGGGCGGCTGTGGGCCACATCGGACTGCCGACGTTATTCAACGACTTAGTCAAGACCAGAGCTGAGTGCCGGCAAATAAACCTGGGGGGTTTTCTTTTTATTTGCTTTAATCATTCCCCTGTCTGTTTTCGTGTCTGAGTGGAGACGTCTCAAGTTAGGATTATAGATGTACCTCACCATTCATTTTATTTCCGTGCTTTACTTCATCAAACCATTATTTGTTGCATTTCATTTGGTGTATTGGTGATTTTCCTTGTCTCGTTTCTGTGTTTGTGGGTTCGAGCAATGACCCCATATGGCGGCCGTCCGTAAAGGTAAGAACTTTGTTCCCCTCACTCATGCACGATGGACCATCCGCCAGTTTCGGCCAATGCCTCGCTCAAAGTTAAAGCAAACCCTTCGGCTATCTGCCGCCCGTAATCTTAATCACCTGTACTTTTGCCAGTAGCGTGCTCTGCATGACGTCTGTTTGTTTGCAATTTCTTGAGCATCATCAAGGAATAAATTAGTTTAGAAAACAAATAATGATGACGTCATCGGTCACGTGGCTCGGCCGCCATATTTGTCCAAAATGGATGATAAGAAAGTACATTCCGGCAAGTCCTCGGTCTCTGACCGATTTTTCATTTATTTGTTTGTCTGTCTGTTTGTCTGCACAGAACAAATATGATTTCCTCTGCAACCGTTGGTCTGATTGACAGGAAATTTTCACCATAGGTGCACCTCCTCCGGTATAATTTTTAATGACAATTATGAAGTCCTAGGTCACGTGTTATGGGCGCCATCTTGGAAAAACTGGAAAAAAAATCACCACTATATCTTCGAAACCGCTGCATAGAAAAAAATGAGCATGCCTCATTGTAAAGAACTCACCATGTTGAATAACACATATTAATAATGATGTCATAGGTTCCTCCATTATGACGTCATAATTCGGCAAGTACAAAACTTTATCCGATCAAGATGAGCTTCATCTATGGATAAATTGGTGGAGAAAAAAATGATGACATCATCAGTCACGTGTTTCGGACGACATATTTGTTTTAACACAAAACAAACAACAACAACATGCATTTTAAAGGCCATTTTCCCTGCTAGAGCAGGGGTTAGCCTTGCGGTCCCCATGACGATCTTCTCCATTTTGCCCTATTTTCTGCATCTCTCCTTGTTAACCCCCCTGCCCGCATTTCTTCTTCCACCATCTTTAGCCAAGTCTTTCTCGGTCTTCCCCGTCCTCTGCTTCCTTCCACATTCATTTCCATCACTCTTCTCAACCAGTCACTTTCATCCTTCCTCAACACATGACCAAACCATCTCAACCTGTTCCTCTTCACAGCATCAATCACAGGCTCTATTCCCATCATCTTTCGCAATTCATCATTTGTCTTCCTCTCTCTCAACGATACTCCACACATCCGTCAAACCATTCGCATTTCCACCCTTTCCAACCTTCGTTGCTGCTCTACGTTCATTACCCATGTCTCGCTCCCATAAATCATAACACTTCTCACACATGATAACACTTCTCACACATGCAGCATACACCTTTCCCTTCAGCTTCAACGACACTCCCCTCATCATCAGCACGCCACTCAGTTCCCGAAACTTCTTCCATGCACATCTCACTCGAGCAACCGTTGCCGAGTCTGATCCACCTTCTCCATTCAGCATGTCTCCGAGGTAGCAAAATGTTTTCACACCTTCCAGCTTCACGCCGTCTCCAAGATCCAACTCAACATCTCCTCCATCTGCAGCTCCCTCTGTGCACACCTTACACTTGAATGTAGCTGCCACACTGGTTAATGACCCTCTCTGACCACTACATTTTTGATGAACCCACTCAGCGCACATTGTACATTGAATGGAGTTCACTCCGACACCCTTCCTACACACAGCACAGGGCCACTTTCCTGTTCTTTCCACCTCACCACATGCTTTACCACTTGCCATCACCTTCGTCTTTCCGATATTCACCTTCAGACCTTTTGTCTCCATACATTCCTTCCACGTGTTCATCTTTTCCTTCAGTCCATCCATACTTTCCGCAATCAACACCAGATCATCTGCATACAACAACTCCCACGGTAAACCCTCCTTTACGTTCTGAGCCAGCACCTCCATCACAGCTACAAATAGTAGTGGACTTAGTACTGACCCCTGATGCACTCCCACCTTCACCTCAAACTCACCACTGTTCCCGTCCTTCGTCCTTACAGCTGTGCGCGCTCTTTTGTACATTGCCATCACTACTCTGATCAACCATTCCTCCACTCCTAACTTCCTCAATGCCCATGTCAATACTTTGCGTGGTACCCTATCGAATGCTTTCTCCAGATCAACAAACCCAAGAAACAACTTCTTCCTCTTCTCCATGTACTTCTCCTGCAACTGCCTCACAATGAAAAGCGCATCTGTCGTTCCTCTTCCTGGCATGAATCCAAACTGCATTTCGTCGATCTTCACTTTCTTCCTTATCCTCCTCTCCAACACCCTTTCCAATACCTTCATTCCATGCTCCAATAACTTTATCGCTCGTTACGAGCCACACTCCAGAGGGTCACCTTTCCCCTTGTATAGAGGGATGAGGGTACTCAGTTCCCAATCCACTGGAATGCGGCCTTCCTTCACCACCAGATTACAGATCTCTGTCATTCTCTTCACACCCCAACTTCCTGCTGCCTTCAACATATCTCCCACAACTCCCGTCGGCCCTCCCGCTTTTCTACCCTTCATTGCTTTTATCGCTTCCTCAACTTCCTTCTCAGTTATCTTCTCTGCCGGTCCTAAAACTGGGTTACTCTCTATGTTGCCATCCCATTCATTCTCTGTATTCAACAGCATTTCCATATATCTTTTCCATCTTCCTTTAATTCCATCTGGGTCGACAACCATTTGTCCCACTTCATCCTTCAAGCAACTCACCCCCATCACATCACACCTCTCTTTCGCTATCTGCTTTGCAATCCTGAATACCGCTCTCTGACCCTCTTCCGAATCCAAGCGTTCTCCGAACATTTTCCTACATGCCTCCTGTGCCTTTGCTACCTCTTTCTTTGCAGCCTTCCTGGCTGCCTTATAACTTTCATGCTCTGCTGTTTCTGCTCCCGTACCCTTCACCTTCTGCCACTCCTTGAACTTCTTCCTCTTCACGTCAATCCTCTTTCCAACTTCATCATCCCACCACCATGTTTCCGAGTGCCTCGGTGGTCCTTTTGTCCATCCACATACCTCACCAACGGCTCCCAACAGACTAGCTTTCATTGACATCCAACCACTTTCAAGCTCAACCACATCATCCTCGACCCTACTCAGCCTCTCTTTTAATGCCTCCCTTACTGTCACCTCTTTCAACCTCCACACCTTCATTCTCGGTTGGTACTTCACCCGCCGAGCTCTCCTCGCACCTTTCACCCTTACGTCGCAGACAACCAAGTGGTGCTGTGAAACAGCCTCCTCCCCCGGATCACCTTTGTGTCCCGGAGGTGCCCCCTATCTCGCCTATGCACCATCAGGTAGTCAACGGTTGTCGTCGACCCACCTGATGTGTATGTAACAAGCTTATTATCCTCTTTCTGGAACTGAGTATTACAAATCAAATCAGCTCCATCAGCAAACTCCAAAATCCTTTCACCTTCTCCATTTCTCACACCATATCCGTAACCCCCATGAACTCCGTCAAAACCATCCATACTCCTTCCCACATGTCCATTTAGGTCTCCTCCTACCACAACAACTTCCTCATCTTTCACGTTTTCCATCAGCTTCTCTAACGCACACCAGAACTTGTCCTTTTCCTCATCGCTTCGACCAACCTGCGAGCATATCCCGAGATGACGTTCACCAAGAGCTTTCCAATCATCATTTTCACCATCATCAACCTATCACTCACTCTAGTCACACTCACCACACTGTCTACAAACTCCTCAGAAAACAGGACACCAACACCATTCACGCCATCCGGGCACCCTTGCCACACAAACTTGTATTTCTGTCCCTGCCTACCCTTCACCATTCTCACACCACTTCCCTTCCATCTTGTCTCTTGCACACAACATATGTCTACTCTTCTTCTGACCAATACTTCCACCACTTCTCCTGATCTCCCTGTCATTGTCCCTACATTCCATGTCCCAAACCTCAGAAACCGATCTCCACTTCGGGCTGTACCCTGCCCATATGTAGTTGTAATTGTCATGGTTCCCTTTTTGAGGCAATGTTTTTATGGCCGGATGCCCTTCCTGACGCCAACCCTCTTAGTCGTCTTTTACGACACGCAGGGATACGGTGTACCTATTCTTATCCAGGGTACACACCGGGAAACGTTTAAAACATGGAAATTCTGGGAGGTGGGGCGTTGGGGGGGGGTGGGGGGGTGTTAAGGGAAAGATAAAATGAAAATAAACCCCTTCAGCCGGCACTTAGCTTGGCGTCCCAAAGAGTACTTTCAGGAGCTTGGCGGCTGTTGAAACTGGGGTAGCCACTCATGCGGGATGTGGTCCAAAATGGCGGTGTCGAACACCGCGCGTCGAAGACACAACACGCGTGAGGCGAGCAGATTAGACGGCCTCCTTTCGATTCTCTACCGTCAAGTCCAAATGCGGCCTTCAGCTTCCAAGAGCCCAGCAGTTGTCCAAAACCTCGTGTGGGGAAATGTGGTATCTGTCCGTCGTCTTGTCCACCGTCCACACACGGCTCCAAGCTCCGGCGTGAGGAAGCCCTCCGTCCGCCCGGACGCTTCGCCAGGCCCCGATGCTTTATACGACTTGCTTTATACGCATTGTTAAAAGTAAATAATGACAGTTGTTTTCTTTCACAATCCTGCGAGATTTCCAGAACTCCTCGGCGTCAAGGGCATCCTGTTTTAACACAAAAGCCTTAAAAACTACTAAAAGCACGTCCTGGCAAGGGTCTGCAATCTGATTGCTCTTTCTTGTTTGTATATTTTTCAGGTATATATTATGCACTTTCTGAATATTTACGTCTTCAAATTTTAAAGCTAGCACCAATACTTTCAGGGTTATAGTTGACCCCATTTTGTTGGTCATTGATACATATACATGTACGAGTATGTGGATTTGGTGGCCATTTTGTTTTTCAATTTTGACGGTCAAAAACCAAAATTTCAGCTTGGTATCCTTTTTTCATAATCAGCACCCTCGAAATAGGTTTTAAAAATCTTGTTACCGACTTCTCAAAATCCCCCGATAAGTTATAAATGAGCCTTTTTCAGAAATTTGGCCTTGTCTATTTGGAAAATTCAAGTACATTTGTTGTGAGTTTTTAGCAAGTTGGTGTCAACAAGATCAAAAAAGCAATATAATATTGACACAGATGCTGCCAAACATTAAAGCTGGGTTTTTTTTTTTCATGTAAATGCTTTGCTGAAAGAGAAGTTGTAAAAAAAAAAGAAAAGTAAGAGCCTCAAGGAATTTCCAGCAAAGGTGTTACTCAAACGTTCATTGGTTTGTGTCATATGCAATCTGGGTAAGAAAACAATTACGAGTTGACCCTACAGACTCAATCATCTCCTAGGGGTGCAACTATACAACTGATGCAGTGTTGCTATCCTGTCAGGGTGACAGAGATACCTCGCCTACTCTTCGTTAAAACACACCATGCATTCCTTAACGTCCACCAAAGAGACACCCAGTTTATTTTCTGTCCGAGGGACTTTGTGATGCAATGTAGTGCCTACAAAACACCAATCTCTCAGTTTTTGTTGTTCTTGTTGTTGTTGTTCTTGTTGTATAGCCCCTGACAATGCTCTCGAACAATCCCGCAGCACGGAGACATCCGATGGATCTTGCGTCGCGACCCAGAGATCTCCCACATTCAGGATGGTGTACCCCCGCCTTCACAAAGTTAGGAGAGAGAGAGAGAGAGAGAGAGAGAGAGAGAGACAGAGACAGAGACAGACTTGACTTTTGTGTCCTTTTATTATAAAAAAAAATGTAAAGCCATTTCACAAAGCAGTTGTAAAAAAAAACAAAGCAACCAGTTTAAAGAAATTGCATAAGGATCATGAAGACACCACAAAAAGAGCAAAGGGTATTTAAAAGAAACCAGCAAATATACAAAAATATATATTTTACAAACCAAAGGTGAAGCCACAAACAAACCCACAACCAATTTTAAAGGAAATGCTCATGCAAGAGCTATGAATACATCAAGAGCAAATTAAGTGAAAAACTAAGCGAGAGAGAGAGAGAGAGAAATGTATTCAAGGACACAGGAAGAAACATATATGCAAGCAATCAGTTCCAAAGAAAAAAAGTCAAATCATTCAGGAATTATAAAGTAATTACCACTTTTGAATCATCGACTGAGCACAAAACATTGACAATACACCACTTTCTCTCAAAAAGTTGGACGTTTCCATTACTGACAAAGAAATCAAATTCTAGCTTGAGTCGTGTTGAGACAAACCCTTTAAAAATAGAAATAGCATCAGAGCCAGAGCCGTTATCTATTTTAATTTTCCGAGATTTATATATTGCATATTTTGTAACAGCAACCAAAAAATTGAGAAGATCACCCACATCTCTACATGTGGGCCTGAAAGACACACCAAATATAAACATATGCATATTGAAAGGGAAGGACAGTTGGTGAAAAAGATATTCAAGGAACAAGAAAAGCGATGTCAGTCTACGACACTGTACATAAGCATGAAACAAATCCTCCTTCTGATCACAGAAAGGACAAGTTTCCAGCAGTGAGCTGTTAATACGGTGAACAAAAATATTGGAGGGAAGTGCCCAGTGTGCTAACCTCCATTGTATATCCGTTAACACACCATGTATTGGTAAGGTGTACATGTGAGGCCAAAGGGGAGTAGACGGAGACCCCGACCCTAACCGCTCTGACCACAAAGCTACTCGTGTTCTCCCAGAGAGGGGTACATTATTATTTTGTCGAGAGAGATCACAGATTCCAATCTTAGTTACAAGATGAAAAGGGGGGGTGTGTTCAATCTCCGGCTGAAGAGAAGAAGAAAGGAGCACTTTGATTTCAGGGAAACCTAACCGAAAGTCCTCAATGTTACCAACACCGTCCCAGCCGATGTTTAGCTGTCTAAATTTTCTAATGACTATACGTACAACTTGGTCTACAAGTCGGACAGACCGAGATCCAACTGAGGTTGCCACCAAACCAGCAGGTTTCCACTTAACTCCAGATGAATCTCTCAGATCACATACTTTGTTAATGCCTCCTTGGATAAATTTTTTAATCAGGGCATGGCTATGAGGGATACCAGGAAAAAAGTTATTGAAGAAAAGGGGTTCTTGAAGGAACATTCGACAATTATAGCCCTCAAGGAAGCGGTGGACGTCAAACCTTTTCCAAGTGTCCAATAAACTCTGATAGAATCTCGGAAGAGAGGCAAAATTTATATGCTCGAGGTCTATCAGAAGAAGCTGCCGATCATATCTCAGTCTACCAGCCTGTTGTAACAGAAAAAATGCAAAGGGCCGCCAGGGCAGCTGTTCAGCGAACAGTAGTCTCTGCAGAGACTGCAGCCGAAAGGCCACAACCCGGCCAGAGATATCAACAATGCACTGGCCACCTTCCTTCCGGGGGTAGTACAATATCTCAGGCCTCAGCCAATGGTAGCCACTCCAAAAGAAGTTTACCAGCATTCGCTGAGTAGCCATAATTAGTTGGTTTGATGGCTGTAAAGCAATAATTCTGTGCCATAATTTTGTTGCAACCAGATTGTTTATGACAAGGGTACGGCCTCGATAGGAGATGGACCTCAGCAGTCCTTCCCATGCTTTCAATCTGTGCATAATTTGTTCCAGCACTCCTTCCCAATTTTTCATTTCTGTTTCACGATTACCAATTTGCACTCCAAGATATTTAACCCCATCCGTTCTCCAGACCAGGTTGTGTGGGAGTGAGGGTGGTGATACACAAGAGAGATTGCCTTTGCCACACCATAATGCTGTACTTTTATTCCAATTTATCCCACCGGAAGAGGCTGCAGAGAAATCTCGCATACAACGTTGTAAAGGAGAGACATCATTGGAGCTTCTAATCAAAACACAGACATCATCAGCATAAGCTGTCTGCACAAATTCTGCTCCTTCTATACTTCGCATTCCCTGAGGTATTTGCTGTCTAATAGACCGAAGGAGTGGTTCAAGGGCGACTATATATAAAAGCCCAGAGAGGGGGCAACCTTGGTGAATACCCCATTGGAAAGGAAAGGGAGAGCATAACCTATTGTTGATCTTTATCATACATTGAGTATTAGTATACAGGAGTTTCACATAAGAGGTGAAAGTTTCACCAAACCACATTCCTTTCAGGACAGAAAAAAGGTACTTGTGGTCAACACGATCGAAGGCCTTAGTTTGATCAAGAAACAGCAATCCAAAATCGTCATGCAGGAAATTATTGCATGAAATAACATCTCTTACCAAAAAAATATTATCATAAATAGATTTTCCAGGCACACAGTAGGTCTGGTCCGTGTGTATAACTGAACTGATCACAGTCTTCATACGATTAGCAAGTACTTTAGAGAGAATCTTGTAATCAACACACAATAAGGAGACAGGTCGCCAGTTATCAACCAGTTGAAGATTCCCAGCTTTTGGTAGCAAACAAACGACTGCTCGTCTACAAGACATTGGAAGTTCTCCGGCACGTATGCTTTCATCGAGTACATCGAGTAAGTCAGGTCCCACAAGGGCCCAAAAGGTCTTGTAGAATTCTGCGGGCAGGCCATCTATTCCAGAAGCTTTCCCATCTTTCAAGCTCCGCACAGCTGCTTCAAGTTCATCAGCCGAAATTGGGGAATCGAGCATGCATCGCTCATCCTCCTCGACACTCGGAAGCCCAGCAGTTAACTCTCGTATCACCTCATTGTCCACGTTCTGAGGAGAATACAAGTTAGAATAGAACCCTTTCAGAGTACACCTGATCGCCTGCTGGGAGGTCACCAGCGACCCATTGGGAGTGAGTAAAGTATGAATTTGTTGTGACCTTTTGAGGGAAGACTCTAACTTAAAGAACTCTTTGTTTGGCATGTCCAGAGTTAAATAGCTCATTCGCATTCGGACCAAGGCACCCATCGCCCGTTGCCGTACCGCTTCCTCCAGCACTGCTTTCTTTTCCCATATTAGTTGGTCACGTGCACCTCTCCCAACCTCGTCAACATTCTGTTCTAACGATATAATTTCAGATTTTAACTGATCGATTGATATTGATTGGATTTTAGTGGTGTATGCACTATATTGTTGACAGAAATTCTTAATTTGGGATTTTGCAATGTCCCACCACAGCCGGAGACTATCATACTCAGGTCTGGAGGAGCGAATTTTCTCCCACACGACGTGAAAGGCCTCATTAAATTCCTTGTCATGTAAGAGACGAGTATTCAAAGACCAGTAAGCACTACCACCGGGTGGAAAGGGTAACTTAAAGGACATTGAGATTAAACTGTGGTCTGTGAATCCAGTTGGTAAAATTTTGGAGACAGACACCACATTAAACATTGGCTTGTTCACATAAAATCTGTCCAGCCTTGCCATTGACATAATACCATCATTCCATCTACACCATGTATAACAGCGTGAGAGTGGGTGTTGTGATCTCCACACATCCTTAAACCGAAAGATGTTGATGGTGTCCTCTAGAGCTTTCGTAGAGGCAACATGAGGCTCATGACCATTCCTATCAATCGACGGACAAATTGTGCAATTAAAATCTCCCGCGATACAAATAAAGGCTGTTGCGTCCAGAGTTTTTACAAAATCCCGCAGAGTGGAAAAGAAAATTTTCCTCTCCATTGGGTCACACGGTGCATAAACATTCACTACTATAATCTTTTGGGTATTATAAAGAAAATCTACGGAGATCAAATGCCCTTTATAGATTTCTTTAAATGAAACCTGTTGAGCACAAATCTTATGACTTAGGCAAATGGCAACACCGGCCCGAGGTGTAGGGAACCATTGCCCTTTAAAAAGTTTCCCCCAATCGGCTACTTGAGCACTAGTAGCGTGGGTCTCTTGTAAGAGAATAATGTCAGCCTTTTCTTTTCCAACTGCTTGAATGGTTTGCACCCTCCATAAGGGGGCACGACCCCCATTGATATTTAAGGATACTACATTTAGTTCCATAGTTGATTCTTCTGGGGGGTGAAGTCCTCTTCCTCATTTAATTCCTTGTTTGCCTTCGTGATGGATTTCCTCAGCCGCTGAAATTCAGGTTCGGAGATTTCCACATGCTCACTCCTTTGCAGCAAAGGTTTTGCGGCTGCAAGGAAGGCCTGGATATTAGGAAAATGATCCTTAATTCGTACATGCCTTTGTCTGAAAGTTTCCTTCAAAAATCTGACAATATTTTCTTTTGAGATCTCCAAAGGCTGCTCTTCCTCCTGAGGGGGGGGGGGGGGGGGAGCCCTGTCAACCATTGCCACTGGTTCCTCGTGGCCGATCAGTGTCTCTGTAGTTAGAATTCCCTCCGTGACGCTAGTAACGAGTTCCTCCTGAACCAGAAACACCTGTTCCATCCCCATCTACCTTAGGTTCTTCATCCTCTTTATCCTCATGCATCATTGCAATGGGGGGGGGGGGGGGGGGGAGGAGTCGTTATTAGCAGTAATGGGTATTTTGCATTCCCCATTAGAATTGATATGGTCATCAGTAGGCTGTTGGGTTTAGCAGGTTGATTTACAACCTTCAGGAAAAAGTTCCCCTTCATTCTGAGCAGGTGGTATCATGTCAGCCATAGTTTCACCACCTTGCTGATCTTCATGTGAAGGACTGTCTGAATCGTTTAAACTGCTTCCTGTCTGCACCACCAACACTTTAACACCTTTGTCCTCATTCCTCGTACTTACAAGTGACCGTTTCAGATTTTTCCGAGACGCCGCATCGACAATCTGCTGCTCCTCACAAATCATTCCCTCTACAGGTAGAGGCTTCTCCCTTACATTTTCTGACTCATCGGTTGCACGATGGCCAGCTGTACTGGATGACTCATCGCTTACACGAAGCACATCCGTATGAGTCTCATCAGCACCACTCATAGCCGTACCTTGATGGTCCGACGTAGATTCCCGCACTGAAGGCGAAACATCTATAGAATCATCCGTAGTGGTCACGGGGGTAGCTGGTCCGGCTGCTGTGGCATACGTTTTCTCCCCATCAGGACAATACTGCCGAGTGTATCCATGTGCACCACACCCGTAACAAATCAACCTCTCCGTTGCCGCAAAAATCCTGTGCCCACGTTTTGACGACTTAAACACGAGAGAGACATTCAATTGCGTCAAACCATCCTTCAAAACAACATAACAAAACCGTCTAAACGTTTCGATATGCTTAAGCTTCCCGTCTGTGGTGCGAATGGAGGCTTGGATAATTCTCGACACCACAGTACCGTACTGACCGAGCTTCTGAAGAATCTCCTCATTAGACAGCGTCGGTAGAACGTTTGATAGTATTACCTTCGAGGCCGGAGTGTTCCATGGTGAAACCGGAACAAACTGGTCATTACCCTAGGTGAGTCCGTTCTGCACGACGCTGCGCGCGAAACGGACACGTGAAACGAAAACAACCACCTTGTGGTGCATTCGGGACGCTGCCCGTATGTTCTCACAACCAATCAATTCTCCGATTGCGAGGAGCGTCTCCTCCGGTGGGACAAAACACACAAATTGCGACATCTTCCGGTGGGACAAAACACATGCCGTGTTCATCTGTTAACACCTCATCGGCGTCACGACCGGCATTACTTCGACTATTCTTGCTAGCCATTGAAGTAACTAAACGAAAAATAACCAATAAATGGGACAAAGGTTTATAAAGCCTAAATAAATGAAAAAAAATAAACAACAACAACAATAACTGGGAAATAAATAAATAAATCCCGTTAACCACCTAAAGTGGATAACTTTAACCGCGCTGTCTCTCCCTCTCTCGCTCAGTAGACAAGACGATAGAAAGGGACCTCGACACTCGGACAGCAGAAAGGACCAAAAGGTAGGAAGAAAGGAAAAAGCAACAAGAGACACAGCACGTACCACCAGTGACTGAGCAACAGACCTGGCGCTCGCACGTGCGTGCTGAGCGAGCGGCAGCTGTACAAAGTGGGAAGAGAGAGAGAGAGAGACAGAGAGAGAGACAGAGAGAGAGAGAGAGAGACAGAGACAGACAGAGAGAAAAAAAGAAAAAAAAGGGAAAGGGCTGGTCCATGGGAACCGATCAGCACTCTGACCGTGACCGCGCTGCCCTGACGAATCCGGGCAGCAGGGAAAAATGGGGAAGATTTGGCCCCCGGCTTGCGTTGGAGGGTACAACCACCACAAAGAGGCATCCCCGATAGTTGTCTAATCTCACAGTTTAGTCAGATTGAGAATCGAACTCAATAGCTCACAGGTAAATGCATAAATTCTGCAGCATCCTGTCAAGATACTTTTCACTGACAGGAAATGAAGAAAATGAAAATATTGTGGCGGACACAAGCAAGGTACACAAATTCAGCGCACCAGCAGGTGGCGCGAACGTCCAGGCAGGGAACCGGAATGTATGCCCCGCCTATCGACCGATCGGCCATGCCCGGGGACGAGGCGTGGCCTCGGCACATATATGCGGGCTCTAAGCTAGGGGCCCGCTCAGTGCTGCAGTTCGAGCTTTCACAATAAAGACTCTTGGTTTATCAAACGCGTTGTGGCCTACCTCTTTGGCAAGCAAGTTGTGTGCACAGCACCACACTTCACTGGTGACCCCGATTGGTTCAGCCGTCGCTGACCACCGATCGCGCCATGGCCAACAACGCTGTCGCGGTAAAACTCCCAGAGTTTTGGGAAGCACAGGCCGATGTGTGGTTCGTGCAGGCCGAAGCGCAATTCCAGCTTCGAGGCATAACGGCGGACGAGACCCGTTACTACCACGTGGTCGCCTCCCTCGGGCCCGGCACTGCCGCGTGTGTCGTGTCCATCCTGCGGCACCCGCCGGCCGACCACAAGTACGGGGCGATCAAACGTCTCCTCATCGCCACGTTCGGCCTCACTGAGATCGAACGGGCCGACCGCCTCCCGGACCTTCCCGAACTCGGCGACACACGACCATCCGTGCGGATGGATTATATGCTGTCGCTGCTGGGTGACCAAGCCCCGGATTTCTTATTCCGGGCGCTTTTCCTACGCCAGCTACCTCTACAGGTACGCCTCGCGCTGGCCGGTTCCAACATAAGGGAACCCCGCGCCCTGGCCGTAGAGGCCGACAAGTTCTTCGCGGCTTACGACACGCGGGTGAGTTACGGTGCGGCTGTCGTGGATCCCGAGGCTGATGCTACTGCATCCCTCGTGGCCGCTGCCGCGCCCCGCCCACCACCACCGCCACCGAGAAAACCGCGGCCGCCACCGCCCTCGCCGCCGCAAGCCTGGTGCTATTTCCACGCCAGGTTCGGCCACAAGGCTAAGAAGTGTTCCCCGCCATGCTCGTTTGGCAGGTCGGGAAACGACCAGGCCGGCGCTCGGTCGCGGCACTGAGCGTCGGCCATTCCGGCAGCCTCCTCTTTATCACGGACACCTTGTCCGGGTGCCGTTTCCTCTGCGATACAGGAGCGCAGGTAAGCGTCATCCCAGCCTACACGTCCGACAAGCGAACCGCGGGCCGAGGCCCCCGCTTTGCTTGCCGCCAACGGTACACCCATCCGCACGTTCGGGAAGCGCTGCCTCTCCCTGCGGTTCGGAGGGCAGCGCTTTCAATGGTCGTTCGTGACCGCTGGCGTGCCCATGGCATTGCTCGGTGCGGACTTCCTATGTGCGCATGGGTTGTTGGTCGACGTAAAGCGCACACGGCTCATCCAAGCCGAAACCTTTAGCTCGCTCGCTTGTTCGCTGAGCAGCTCTTAGAGCGGCTCACTGAGCGGCTCACCGAGCGGCTTGCCAAGCGGCTTGCTGGACGGTTCCGTCCCGGCGAGTTTGGTTTGCACGCTTCCGGCAGCGGACGACTTTACCCGCCTCCTCGCCAGTTTCCCGGCCCTCACGCGCCCCACCTTTTCAGCGGTGGCCGTTAAACAAGGGGTGGAGCACCACATCCCCACGGTCGGGCCGCCGGTCTATGCCCGGGCACGCCGGCTCGAGCCCACGAAGCTCGCGGTGGCAAAAGCGGGGTTCGCCACGCTGGAGCGGCTGGGGATCGTGCGGCGCTCCAACAGCACGTGGGCTTCCCCGCTGCACATCGTGGCGGGGGATGGCGGCCGTGTGGGGACTACCACCGGCTCAACGATGCCACCACCCCCGACCGCTACCCGGTCCCACACATTCAGGACTTTTCCACCCGGTTGGCCAACACGACCATGTTTTCTAAGGTGGACCTCACCCGGGGCTACCAACAGGTCCCCGTCCAACCGGACGACGTCCCGAAGACGGCCGTCATCACCCCTTTCGGCCTCTTCGAATTTCTAAGGATGCCCTTCGGGTTGAAGAATGCGGCTCAGGCGTTCCAGCGGCTTATGGATAGCGTCTTGCGTGACTTACCTTTCCTGTTCGTCTACCTGGACGACATCCTAGTCGCGAGCGCATCCCGGGAGGAGCACCTGCTCCACCTCCGCACGCTGTTCGAACGCCTGGGCCAGCATGGCCTAATCATCAACCCTGCCAAGTGCCGTTTCGGTGTCACCACCATCGACTTCTTGGGGCACCGCATCACCGAGCACGGGGCCGTCCCTTTACCGGCCAAGGTGGAGGCGGTCAGGGATTTCCCGCGGCCCCGCACGATCAAGGGGCTCCAGGAGTTCCTGGGCATGGTAAACTTTTACCACCGCTTCGTGCCCCACGTCGCCCGGCTCCTCCGCCCCTTGCACGAGGCCCTTCGGGGCAAGCCAGGCAAAGGTGACATTGCATGGTCGGAGCCGATGGCCGCGGCGTTCGCGGGCGCAAAGCTGGCTCTGGCCGACGCCACCATGCTGGCGCACCCGGCGCCCGATGCACCGATCGCCCTCACCACCGACGCGTCGGATTATGCGGTGGGCGCGGTGCACGAGCAATGGGTGCGTGGTGCTTGGCAACCGCTGGCGTTTTTCAGCCGGCAGCTTCGCCCGCACGAACGCCGGTACAGCACCTTCGACCGCGAGTTGCTCGGACTCCACCTGGCGGTCCGACACTTCCGCCATCTGCTGGAGGGCCGCCCGTTCACGGCCTTCGTTGACCACAAGCTCCTTGTGTTCGCGATGGCCAAGGTCGCCGAGCCATGGTCGGCACGGCAGCAGCGCCACCTCTCTGCCGTGTCCGAGTACACGACGGACATCCGTCACGTGGCGGGTAAGGACAACCCGGTGGCGGATTGCCTTTCCCGGTCCGTCGTGCACGTGGTCCACCTCGGGGTCGACTATGCCCGGATGGCGGAGGCCCAGACCGCCGACCCCGGCGTCCAGGCCTTGCGGACCGCCGTCACGGGCCTCCGCGTCACCAAGGTGTCTTTCGACGCCGCGGGCACGGCCCTCCTATGCGACGTCTCCCTCAGCCGGCCTCGCCCCATCGTGCCCGCTGGCTGGCAGCGCCCGGTGTTCGACGCCATCCAGGGCCTGTCCCACCCTGGCGCGAGGGCATCCCAGAAACTCGTCGGGGCAAAGTTCGTCTGGCATGGCCTCCGGAAGGACGTCCGCGACTGGGCCAGGACGTGCCTCGCGTGCCAGCGCGCAAAGGTCCACTGCCACACCCAGGCACCGTTGGCCCTGTTTACGGTGCCCGAGCGGCGGTTCGACCACGTGCACGTCGACTTGGTGGGACCTCTGCCCCCCTCGCGAGGGTTCACCCACCTCCTCACCATGGTCGACCGGACCACACGGTGGCCGGAGGCCGTCCCATTGGCGGCGACGTCTGAGGCTGAGGTGGCGCAAGCCTTTATCGCCACTTGGGTTGCCCGGTTCGGTGCCCCCTCGGACATCTCGTCCGACCGCGGCCCCCAGTTCACCTCGGAGCTCTGGGCCGCGGTGGCGCAAGGACTCGGGGTGAAGCTACACCACACCACGGCCTACCACCCCCAGGCCAATGGCCTGTGCGAGCGCTATCATCGCTCCATGAAGGCCGCACTCCGGGCCAGCCTCTGCGACGGCGGCTGGGTCGACAGACTCCCCTGGGTCCTGCTGGGCCTCAGGACGGCGCCCAAGGACGACCTGCGCGCGTCCTCGGCGGAGCTGGTCTTCGGGCAACCACTGCGGGTACCGGGTGAATTTATCCCCGACTCCACAGCTCCTTGGTCCGCGGCACTACAGCGCTCCGCCCTTCAGGAGACCGCCCGGAGGTTCGCCCCGGTGCCAACGGCACACCACGGTTGCCCGCCTTCCCACGTCGCCCCGGAGCTTCGCACGGCAAAGTACGTGTTCATCCGGCACGACGCCCACCAGGCACCGCTACGGCCCCCGTACGACGGGCCCTTCCGCGTGTTGGAGGCCGGGGACAAGTTTTTCACCGTCGACACCGGCGGTGCCCCGGATCGCATTTCCGTGGACCACCTCAAGCCGGCCCACCTCGATCCGGACCACCCCCCGCCAGCGGCTCTGCCTCCGCGTCGAGGCCGCCCCCCGGCACCCCCGCCAGCAGCTCTGCCTCCGCGTCGAGGCCGCCGCCCGGCGGTCGGACCCCCAGCACCCCCCAGCCCTGCCGTCCCACCACCCCCCAGACCGGCACCCATCGCCAGGGGGCGTTTCGGCCGGGTCATCCAGCTTCCCCGCAAACTCACCCTTCAGGTGCGCGGGAATTCTGGGGGGGGCGCGTGTGGCGGACACAAGCAAGGTACACAAATTCAGCACACCAGCAGGTGGCGAGAACGTCCAGGTGGGGAACCGGAATGCATGCCCCGCCTATCGACCGATCGGCCACGCCCGGGGACGAGGCGTGGCCTCGGCACATATATACGGGCTCTAAGCTCGGGCCCGCTCAGTGCTGCAGTTCGAGCTTTCACAATAAAGACTCTTGGTTTATCAAACGCGTTGTGGCCTACCTCTTTGGCAAGCAAGTTGTGTGCGCAGCACCACACTTCACGGTAGGAAGAAAAAGCAACAAGAGACACAGCACGTACCGCCAGTGACTGAGCAACAGACCTGGCGCTCGCACGTGCGTGCTAAGCGAGCGGCAGCTGTGCAAAGTGGGAGGAGAGAGAGAGAGAGATAGAGAGAGAGAGAGAGAGAGAGAGAGAGAGAGAGAGAGAGAGACAGAGACAGAGACAGAGACAGAGACAGACAGAGAGAAAAAACGAAAAAAAAGAGGGAAAGGGCTGGTCCATGGGGACCGATCAGCACTCTGACCGTGACCGCGCTGCCCTGACGAATCCGGGCAGCAGCCAAGAATGGGGAAGATTTGGCCCCCGACTTGCGTTGGAGGGTACAACCACCACAAAGAGGCATCCCCGATAGTTGTCCAATCTCACAGTTTAGTCAGATTGAGAATCGAACTCAATAGCTCACAGATAAATGCACAAATTCTGCAGCATCCTGTCAAGATACTTTTCACTGACAGGAAATGAAGAAAATGAAAATATCATCAAATGGAGAAACCCAATATATTTGGCGACCAAGTAAGTACAGTTCCATGATGACTTGGGAGTCTGGTTTGCAACTGGCGGCATTGATGCTGCGAGTGGCATTTATTCTGCCACGATATGATGCAGAATTTTATAAAGGGAGATATAAAAAGTTTTTGAAAAACATTTATTGGAACTGTCCTGTGAATTTTATTGTATTTCCATCCGATAAATCATCTCGTCAATCACACTGATGATGGTTATGCCGGCAAAGCTATTTTTCGACTTCTTTTCCATGTACCTTGACAGGAAGTTTAATAAAAAAGTTTAAAAGGTTACAGTTACCTTTGAAAGAATATTCCAGCATCAGCCCCTTCATCCTCATACAATGAACAACTGTACAAATCGCTCTAAATACTGGAATATTTAAATTGCTGTTAGCATTATTATTATTTCAAATGCAACTACATTTATTTTCAAGAAATTTATGCCAATCATTTTTTTTTTGTGGCAGCTGACAAACAAAACGGAGGGGAGACAGGCAGCTTGGATACATTCGCCAATTGAAAACCTCAACAATAACTTAATAAGTCTTGCCTAGAAGGGGAAACAGACGTGTGTGTGTGTGTGTGTGTGTGTGTGTGTGTGTGTGTGTGTGTGTGTGTGTGTGTGTGTGTGTGTGTGTGTGTGTGTGTGTGTGTGTGTGTGTGTGTGTGTGTGTGTGTGTGTGTGTGTGTGTGTTTTGTGGCAGCTGACAAACAAAACGGAGGGGAGACAGGCAGTTTGGATACATTCGCCAATCTTGCCTAGAAGGGGAAACAGACGTGTGTGTGTGTGTGTGTGTGTGTGTGTGTGTGTGTGTGTGTGTGTGTGTGTGTGTGTGTGTGTTTTGTGGCAGCTGACAAACAAAACGGAGGGGAGACAGGCAGCTTGGATACATTCGCCAATTGTAAACCTCAACAATAACTTAATAAGTCTTGCCTAGAAGGGGAAACAGACTGGTGTGTGTGTGTGTGTGTGTGTGTGTGTGTGTGTGTGTGTGTGTGTGTGTGTGTGTGTGTGTGTGTGTGTGTGTGTGTGTGTTTTTTTTGTGGCAGCTGACAAACAAAACTGAGGGGAGACAGGCAGTTTGGATACATTCGCCAATCTTGCCTAGAAGGGGAAACAGACGTGTGTGTGTGTGTGTGTGTGTGTGTGTGTGTGTGTGTGTGTGTGTGTGTTTTGTGGCAGCTGACAAACAAAACGGAGGGGAGACAGGCAGTTTGGATACATCAGCCAATTGTAAACCTCAACAATAACTTAATAAGTCTTGCCTACAAGGGGAAACGAGACTATTGTGTGTGTGTGTGTGTGTGTGTGTGTGTGTGTGTGTGTGTGTGTGTGTGTGTGTGTGTGTGTGTGTGTGTGTGTGTGTGTGTGTGTGTTTGCCCATATGTATGTGTGTATGCATGCAAGTTGTTAATGCCTCCTATCCCCACACCTGGGTGGGCCTCCGGAGATGAGACAGAGATATACCAGGGCCCGTATTCATAAACGTACTTAAGTCTAAGTATAACACTTAAGTACCTCCTAAATTAGGTTTTACGAACAAGTGGTATTCAATATTATGCTACTTACCTTATGTATTACACTCAACTTCATCCTTATATTTGAGATACCTCCAGTGGTGTCTCAAGTGAACGTAAGTTGGCCACACACTGTATATTCTGTCCACTTTTGACCAGACAGCGAAGAGGAATGGCTGCATTGCTTCTGATAGCACAAGAACGGCAGGTTCGACCGCGTGCAATTCGTCGAGAACGAGTATTTCGTGACCGACTTCATCCGCTAGATGAGTACGATGATGTCGAACTCTACCGACGACACCGCCTTGACCGGCAAACGATTTCGGATGTTATTGATGTTATTGGTGATAATCTTGATCCATTGACATTGCGAAACCACGCATTGCCAAGGGAACTTAAGGTTTTGGCAGCTATACGTTTCCATGCGACAGGAACCTTTCAGCTGACAGCAGGAGATACAGTGCATGTATCACAACCAACGATGAGTCGAGTTGTCTCTCAAGTCACCCATGCATTGCCAAGGGAACTTAAGGCTTTGGCAGCTATACGTTTCCATGCGACCGGACATGCGACCTTTCAGCTGACAGCAGGAGATACATAGCATGTACCAACGATGAGTCGAGTTGTCTCTCAAGTCACCCATGCATTGCTTCCTTTACTGCAGGCTGTCGTGAAATTTCCAAAGGATCGAGACATTCCCACCATAGTTGAAGAGTTTCATGAAATTGCAAATTTTCCCGGTGTTCTTGGCCTCGTTGACGGGACACACGTTTGGATTTTAGGTCCCACCCAGCACGAGTGGTGATATGTTAACCGGAAAAACTATGATTCAATAAACACTCAAGTAGTGATGGATGCTAGATACCGATTCATCAGTGCCGTTGCCAAGTGGCCGGGAAGTACCCACGACTTAGTTATTCTGAGGGAAAGTGGACTTTCCACAATATTCGAGGAACGGAATGGTGATGAAGTGCTATTAGGTGACAGTGGGTACCCCGTGCGACCATGGTTAATGACGCCATTTCTCAACCCAAATACGCCGCAGCAACTTAGATACAATAGAGCTCACAAGAAAACAAGGTGTTTGGTGGAAGGAGGAATGGGACTGTGGAAAAGACGCTTTCATTGTCTTCACGGGATGTTGAGATACTCGCCACAAAAATCTTGTGAAATCATTGCAGTGTGTGCACTTCTTCACGATATTGCAATTGACAGAGCTTTGCCTGATTTCGATGAAGAGCCAATCGCACTGCGGCCGCAACCCGAAGATGACCCGGAAAGTGGCAGCAACACACTCTAAAGCGAGTAAGGAAGGGGTGGGGGGGCGGGGGGGCGTGGGTGATGATTTGTAGAGTAAACAAATAAACACTCACCGGTACTTTTGAATGGTACTGGGAACAGCCGATGTCGATTTCGAAGGAGCATCCCATGTCAAAGGAGCATCCGGTGACAAAGGAGAATTCGGTGTCAAAGGAGCATCCAGTGATTGGGCGTGGTGGGCAGATCCTTCATCTTTTCTTGAACTGTCCACACCACCGTCTATACCGTGTACAGTTGGATCGTCTTCTCCTAGGATCGCGCATACCTTCTGCGATATTAGGGACGGCTCCGCTGGTGCTGGTCCACCTCCTATAAAAGGGAAAATGATTTTGTAACAATAAAAAATTATTTTGCAATTAATGTAAAATCAACTACAATACAGAAACCAACTGAATAAAAATGGCATAACAGAAGATTGAAACCATTCTCACCTGCTTCAGCAAGTTCTTTTCTGTACGCGGTATTCATCCTTCATAACTGAGCACATGTACTGCCATTTTTTCTGGTAGTCCTTGTCACTCCTTACCACGGTAAGATTTCTTCTATTCATGGCCTCGGTTATCTTAACCCATTCGTCATGCTTCTTTCTGTTCGAAACGGCGGCAGAAAACTTCGATACGATGACACCAATATGCTTTTCATACTGTTCGCACAGCCGAAATTTTTCAGCATCAGTGAAATTTTTCTTTCGCTTCGTAGACGTAGTGTTCCCTGCCATGATGAAGGGTGGAAAGAATGCCTAAGGTCTTCCTAGCGACTTAAAACAGCATTAAATAATAGTATTTGGTTTTGAACCCAGTTATGTAGTCCCGTTCTTATGTCATGGCACTCAGCCAAACCACAGAAACTGACACAATCGTACAAGAAATGTGATCATTAACCCTAGCAATGGCCAGTCAAAACGGTTAGGTGTTCTGTCTATATTTAGGTGTCACACTGAGTGAGGTGTAACACTTAAGGTCATTTATGAATACCGACATAAGTCTTAGTCCGAGGTAAGTGTCACACTTGGAGTTAAAGTGTACTTAACATAAGAACGTTTATGAATACAGGCCCAGGTCTCAAGGTATCCACCTCCATTGTATATGTGTCTGTGTGTGTCCGCATCTATATATTTTTGCTTTAAAAATGTTTTTCTCTGCAGCCGCCTGTCCGATCAATGCAAAACTTTAAACATAGGAGGAACTCCCCATGGAGAATATTTTATTGATAACTCTGACATCATAGGCCACATGGCATGGCAGCCATATTGGATTAAAGGAAAAAAAATTGGACATACTTTTCTTCAAAACCTCTCACCGACAAAATTTGAAACTTGGCAAATTGTATCAATTCCCCATGGGCTATATAGTATGACAATGATTACGTCATTGGTGAAGTGGTATTCCAGCCATAATTGGTTGAAACAAACTTCTTATCCAAAAAATCTGAAACTTCATATACAGTCAAGTGAAAAAGTAAGTACACCCCATGTAAAGTTTTGACTTTTTCAACATATTTCAACATACAGCTATTTGATCTTCATTTCAACAATATTGATAGATAAAGGTGATATAATATAACAAATATCATGAAACATTTACATTTTGTAGTCCATTGTATAATTTAAATAAACATAAATGCAAATTTCGCATGTGGAAAAAGTAAGTACACCCCGACATTTATCACTACTTCAAATACCTAAAATTAGAATCAGGTACACCAACTCAGGTGCAAATGATTAGAACATCGTTAGAGAGGATCTTGGAGGAACCTGTCTTATTTAAACCTCAGACATTTAGTTTGGTTTGCTCTTTGTTGTTGAAGTGTGCGGCGTCACCATGCCGAGATCAAAAGAGCTCTCTGAGGCCTCCAGAAAGAAGGTTATAGATGCCTACGAGTCTGGGGAGGGATTTAAAAAGATCTCCAAACAATTTGAAATCAATCATTCGACTGTCCGGAAGATCATCTACAAATGGAGAAGATTCCAAACAACTGCCAACTTGTTCAGGCCAGGCCGCCCCAGCAAGTTCAGCCCGAGAGCAGAGCGCAAGATGCTGAACGAAGTCTCGAAGAACCACAGAATGTCATCACTGGACCTACAGGTAGCTCTTGCCACTGTTGTCAAAGTGAACGAATCTACCATTAGAAAAAGGCTGCACAAATTTGATCTACATGGGAGGTGTGCCAGGAGGAAACCTTTCCTGTCCAGAAAGAACATCAGGGCAAGACTAAAGTTTGCCAATGAACACCAAGGCAAAGACCAGCACTTCTGGAACAATGTGCTCTGGACAGATGAGTCAAAGGCAGAGCTATTTGGCCACAGCACCAGAAGACATGCTTGGCGAAAACCAAAGACAGCGTTTGACCACAAGAACCTGATACCAACTGTAAAGCATGGTGGTGGAAATATTATGGTTTTGAGCAGCTTTGCTGCATCAGGGCCTGGGCAGCTCACCATCATAGAATCCACTATGAATTCTTCATTGTACCAGAGGGTGCTTGAGGATAATGTGAGGCCATCTGTCAACTGAAAGTGGACCTTGCAACATGACAATGACCCTAAACATAACAGTAAATCCACCAAGGAATGGCCGAAAAGAAAGAAATGGAGGGTTCTGGAATGGTCAAGTCAAAGCCCGGATCTAAATCCCATCGAGATGTTGTGGGGGGATTTGAACCGAGCTGTGCATGCAAGAAACCCCTCAAACATCGCACAGCTGAAAGAATTCTGCATGGAGGAGTGGGCAAAAATTTCTCCCAGTCGATGTCAGAGACTGGTAGACAGTTATAAGAAATGCCTACTTGAGGTTGTTTCTGCCAAAGGGGTCAATACCACCTATTAGAGCCAAGGGTGTACTTACTTTTTCCACATGCGAAATTTGCATTTATGTTTTTTTAAATTATACAATGGACTACAAAATGTAAATGTTTCATGATATTTGTTACATTATATCACCTTTATCTATCAATATTGTTGAAACTAGGGCATGCCCGTACTATATATAAGCTAGGACGTGCCCGTACGTGGGTGCCCGTTCCTTGCCAAAAAAAAAAAAAAAAAAAAATTTGTGTAGGGGTGTGTGTGTGTAAACATCCTAGGGCGTGCCCGTACGTGGGTGCAAAAAAACATGCGTGCAAACAACAACAACAAAAAAAAACTTTGAAACCACGTGGCAGTAACGACCACAGAACCCCCCCCCCCCCTCTATTTACATGAATGGTTTGGTCCATTCGCAAAGCCAAAGCGAACGACCACAGAACCCCCCCCCTCTATTTACATGAATGGTTTGGTCCATTCGCAACGACCACAGAACCCCCCCCCCCCTCTATTTACATGAATGGTTTGGTCCATTCGCAAAGCCAAAGCGAACGACCACAGAACCCCCCCCTCTATTTACATGAATGGTTTGGTCCATTCGCAAAGCCAAAGCGAACGACCACAGAACACCCCCCCCCCCCCCCCCCTCTATTTACATGAATGGTTTGGTCCATTCGCAAAGCCAAAGCGAACGGCGAACGGCTAAATCGCCATAGCTCGGTAAGTACTTGTCCGATTAATTTCAAACCTTGAAAAGGCACATCCTCGGGTCCCCAGCAATATACCTGGCAAGTTTAAAGTATATCGGACCGGTAGTTGTCGAGAAACAGCGGTCACAGACAAACAAACAAACGTACAAACGTACAAACGTACAAACAAACACACAGAGATTACTGGAATTATAGATAGATGAAGATCAAATAGCTGTATGTTGAAATATGTTGAAAAAGTCAAAACTTTACATGGGGTGTACTTACTTTTTCACGTGACTGTATCTGATCTACAACCCGATGTGAGTGAAGAATTAAACTTATGACGTCATCGGCCACGTGATCTGGTGGCCATATTGGATTAAAAATAAAAACATTAAAAATCTGCTTCTCCAGAACCGCAAACAGATCGTTGTAAAACTTCAGAAATATGAGCCTATAGGTTTTCGACTACCATTGGGGAATATAGTTTAATTTTTTGGCATATTCCCCTTCATTGACGCAATTTAGCCATGAAGTGCACAAAAGCGGTTGTTAAATATCCTAATAATCAATCAATAATTATGAAGGAAATAATTTTAAGGAAAAAAATAATCAAAATTTTTGTTTTTTTAATTAGCATTTTTCTTAATTCAAAATCAGACTTACATTGACAGAAAATGTACAAACTATATATAAAATGACGCACAAGTACCGTTAATGTGAAATTCAACATTAAAAAGACGAAGGAAAACAATTAATGCGGAATAAATGGCTTTCGCAAAGATTTTCGTCTGTGTGTCGCATCTGTAAAATCTCTCTTGAGGCACCAACAGTAGTCTGCAAGCATGTTGACATCCCAACGGCCCTGGTACCTCTCTTCCATCACTCGAATATCCTGGTGAAACCGTTCTCCTTGCTCCTCGCTGACATCACCACAGTTTTCCGGAAAGTAGTCTAAATGCGAGCTGAGAAAATGCATCTTTATGGACATGTGTGCACCAAGAGCCTGGAAGCTCTGCAGGAGCCCTTCCACAACACATTCATACTCTGGACTTCGGTGATTGCCCAGAAAGTTCGTCGCAATGGATTTGAATGAGAGCCAGGCATTCCTCTCATTGCTCTCCATACTTTCGTCGAATTTAGGATCTTTCATAAGCTCCCTAATCTGAGGGCCATCAAAAATGCCTGCTTTCAGTTTGGCCTCACTTACGTGAGGAAATTTCTTGTTCAGGAAAGCGAAAGCTCGACCTTCTTTGTTCAGTGCTTTGACAAAATTCTTCATAAGTCCGAGCTTGATGTGCAGTGGCGGAAATAGAATCTTCTGAGGATTCACAAGAGCGTGTGACACAACGTTGTGGGAACCTGGTTCCAGGCCAGATCTTTCTGGCCAGTTGCGTTGTACATAGTGCTGCTTGTCTGCTCGGCTGTCCCAAAGACAGAGAAAGCAGGGGTATTTGGTGTAGCCGCCTTGTAGACCCAGCACCATGGACACAACCTATAAATAAAAATAAAGAACACATATTTGTTTTAAAATTTGTTATTCCAGTTTATTAAAAATATATATTTTAATCCATGTTAAGAATAATTCAATAAATAAAGTAGAAAAATATATGTAACTAGGTTGACACCAACATACCTTTAGGTCTCCGCAAATCATCCAATTGTGATCTTTGTCCTTCAAAGCAGTTAGCAAATGCTCCATGTTACTATAGTTCTCAGTCATCTGTACCGAGTGACCCACCGGAACAGACGCGATCTTGTTGCCATTGAAGAGTAGTACTGCTTCCAAGCTTCTACTTGAGGAGTCGATGAAGAGCCGCCATTCTGTAGGATCATACGCTAAACCCATAGCTGCAGTGAGGCCGGTGATGTTGCTACAGTAAACCAGAGAAACTTCATCGTCCGAACTAAAATATTCTCGAAACTCTTCTTCACGGCTGCGGTACCAGGAGAATGTAGTTTCAGGAGCTAACAAACGATTTTCACGAAGTCGCAACCCTAGCAACTGAGCAGATTCTTTGGACAAACACAAATCTCGTGTCAAATCGTTCAACTCCGCTTGGCTAAAGAGTTTGGGTTGACTTGTCTCGCCCGTAGGTTGATATGTACCAGATATGTCACCATCTTCCATTTGTTCATCGGAATCGGACGCCGAATGTCTGCAATTTTCGGGCGGTGCTGGAATTGGAATTCCTGGTCCATGAGGCACTGGTTTAATGGCAGATGGCACGTCTGGATACTTTAAGTGTTGCTTGTTTTTTCGATTTATGCCTAAAATGAAAGAGATAGACATACCGTCAAGGGGGTGACATGATATATAAAGTTAAACAATTTAGAATGTTTGGGAATTTATTAAACATAAAGTTAAACTCAAACAAAATTGATAAACTCACCTTGTAGGTTTGTCATACAGAAATAACAGTCATTAGTATGATCTCTTCCCTCCCTCCACACCATTGGGATACCAAAAGGCAGACACTCAATCTTCTTGTGGCTCCAGCGCCGCAGACTCTCAACGCACGTTTTGCAGCATATGTGAGGGGCAAAGGCTTTGTCCTGGTCACCAAGTTTCATTCCAAAGTATGCGTGATAGCTTTTCCTTACAAAACGTGTGATGTTAGACTGCCGGTTTGGCATGGTCACTTTACCACAGATATAGCAGAACTTGTTTGGGTCATTCTTGCACTTTCGATTCATCATGAATCACAGTAATGTTATAGTAAGGAGGACACTACGCAGGACGTACTGCTGCTCACGTGCACCTAAGTGGACAGGAGACACCAGACTGAGCCACGCAGCTGCTGGAGCGACTGAAGTTGGGTGTTGCCAGAAACAACGATTTATCTATATTTTTCTGAAATTGAAATGAAAGTAATTGAGAAAGCACTTTCTTCCACATTAAGTGTACTTGTGTGTCATTATATGTTTAGTTTGTACATTTTCTGTCAATGTAAGTCTGATTTTGAATTTAAAAAATGCTAATTAAAAAAACAAAAATGTTGATTATTTTTTTCCTAATTAATTCCTAATTACTAAAAATTAATTCCTAATTAATTTTTCCTAAAAATTAGGAAAAATGTTTCCTAATTTTTCCTAATTAAAACATAAAAACTTGACCTGATTGAGCGAAATTAGATACATTTCTGAATTTAGCATGCAAAAAACATATAAGAAACGTTGAGATAACCTAGACCTCTGAAAAAAATATTTCAAATGCAGCCCAGTGTAATTAATAAAGCTATGGATAGTGGCAATGTGTGTGACATAATAGGGTGCATGGATGATATGGGTATACAGTGGCCTGCAAAAGTATTCACCTCCCCCCCCCCCTCCCCCTCCCCCCTCCAAAGTTTTCATATTTTGATGCCAGCTGAGCTTATATTTCATGATGCTTTCAAATCAAACTTAATATATATCGGGTCTTCACAAACTACTCCAATGATTAAGCTAAAAATGCAGATAAAATGTGAATAAGTTAGATTAACAGAGGAAAATCGAAAATCACATGATGCCTCACACCTAGCTCCTGCCTCACACCTAGCTCGGCTTCACTCGTTTGGAACCAAAGCATTCAGGATCTTTGGATTCTCCTGCGATGAAGCTGATTCTGAGGGCCTTTCTCTCTCTCACCGCAGGCAGGTTGGTGGTCTTTCTGTCTTCTACCGACTCCTCTCCGGCCTTGCTCCCCCTGCTCTATCTGTGCTCTGTCCCCCAAATATTCCTGCAGGTCGCACAAGATCTACCAGAAACCCTTTTCTGGTGAAACTGCCAAAATCAAGACTCTCTGCTCACCTTCACTCCTTCAGTCCTCTTTTCACCCGCCTCTGGAACAAACTCCCACACTCTCTTCAATCCCTCTCCTCCCTCCAGGTCTTTAAAACAGCTGTTCACCACCATCTCTTATTTTCCCCCATCGAAAACCTTGATCTTTTCTACCCCCGTTAAAACGCCCCAAATCCGCCTCTTTGAATCCCCAACTTCTTTCCTGAAATTCCTAGAAGTGTTCATTTGCTTTATACCGTGTACCCTTCCCTCCTCCCCCAGCCCTCCTCTTCCACAGATCCATCGACATCCCTGTTCTCTACTGTTGTTGTGCTTGTGTGCTTCCCTCTCCCCCCCCCCACCCCCACTCTTGTCTCCCGCTCCCTTCATTGGATGTTTTATGTGTCTGTGCATGTTTTCCTGTTCAATGTGTTAGCTCTTACACAAGCCTCGATTCTGTATACAAAAAAGAAAAGGAAAGGATTCTCATTTGCATAGGTATTCAAACCCCTTGCCTAATTAACCCTAAATCACTTCAGGAATCAAATTATTTGTTTGATCGGTTCCAAAATAAGTGTAATAGGTTTCACCTGTATGGAACCACTGGTTTAACTTAAAAAGCTTCCCCACTTATCTAAGCAGTGTTAAGGTGTAACTCACTTTGTCAACCAACAAGGCGAGCATGAAGACTCAGGAGCATTCCAAATAAGTCAGACATAAAGTGGTGGAGAATCACCATGCAGGAGAGGGTTACAATAAAATTTCAAAGGCACTCATTTTCCCTTTGAGTACGATGAAATCCATCATTAACAAGTGGAAGGCATATCATAACACCCAGACTCTATAAATATCAGGTCACCTATCCAAACTCAGCAACTGGGCAAGCAGGAAACTAGTTTGGGATGTCATAGTAAATGCAGCAATGACATTGAAATATTTACAAGGCTCTAAGTCCAAGATGAGGGTCAGTGTTCATCGATCAACAATATCCCGACTTCTTCACAAAGTGGGCCTTTATGGAACAGGTGGCATGAAAAAAGCCATTACTGAAAAAGACACATCAAGAAGCTCATATGGAGTTTGCGACAAAGCATCTTAATGTTAATGCGGGCATGTGGAGAAAGGTTTTGTGGTTAGATGAGACTTTTTGGTCTAAATTCAATGCAATACGTCCAGCACAAGCCTGACACTGCACATCAGCCAGTCAACATCATCCCTACTGTCAAGTATGGTGGTGGCAGCATCATGTTATGGGGCTGCTTTTCATTTGCAGAAACTGGCAAGGTTGTCAGGATAGAAGGGACAATGGACAATCCAAAGTATAGGAGAATCCTTGATGAAAACCTCCTCGAATCAGCCATGAATCAGAAACTGGGTAGGAAATTCACATTTCAGCAGGACAATGATCCGAAGCACAAAGGTAAAGTCACACTGGAGTGGCTGAATAAGAATAAAATAAATGTTATTGTGTGGCCCAGTCAAAGTCCTAACTTGAACCCAATTGAACATTTCTGGCAAGACTTGAAGATTGCAGTCCATTGACGATCCCCATCAAACTTGACATACCTAGAGCAATTTTCATGTGAAGAATGGGCAAAGATGGCCCCATCTCACTGTGCAAAGATGGTAGAAGCCTACCAAAAAAGGCTCATATCAGTCATTGCTGCAAAAGGTGTTTCCACCAAGTACTGATCTAAGGGGCTGAATACTTTTGCAAACAGGGAATTTTGATTTGTACATGTTTTTGCAGGTATTCCTGACATGTATGTAACCCCCTTCAACTATAAGAATGTTTAGTTTGATCTCTTCAGTTGTAAATAACAAAGTTCATTTGGAAAAAATTGTTTCTACATAATTCATAATTCATCTAAATGTGGCATTATTGGTAGGTGGTGAATACTTTTGCAAGCCACTGTAGCTGCCCTAAAAAAAATTCTTTGGGGCAGCTTCCAAGTGAAATGGCTGAAATTGGCAGCGGAAATGAAACTGAGAGATGACCAAAGCTGGAAAGGTGCTCTATACAGATGATTCCAAGTTGGAGCTGTTTGTCAATAATCAATGGCAGTTTGTTCGAAGGCGGACCAAGGAGCTTTATAATAGTCAATGTAAAACAGCTACAGCAAAGTATGGGGGTGGATCAATACAAGTGTGGGGCTGCATCCTAGCCAAGGGTGCCTGAGATTTATATAAAATCGAAGGTATACTGACTGCTAACTGGTACACACAGGTTCTGATCCATCATGCCATTCCCTCATAAGCACGTCTCTTTGGGCACGGATTCATCTTCCAACATCACAATGACAAGCATAAAACCAATGTGGTGAAAAACTTTTGGGAATGTAAAAGGCTGGAGATGAAAACTGAAAAGAATGCCTTGGCCTGCACAAAGTCATAATATGAGTATCATTGGGGTGATATATGGTTGCATGGATACTGAGAAAGTGAAACGGCAAGCAGACACCTTGGATTAATTGTGGAAAATGTTACAGGATATTTTGAGCGACAATCCACAATCATACATTTACAGACTATCGGAGAGCATGAAATCAAGGTGCCATGCTCTATGGAAAACATATGGCTCACAAATCAACTAATAATACATTCATTTTCTGGAACAATGCATTACGTACATAGTATGTATGTCTCTTGAGTTGCAATTACTCATTAGTTGTTCATATCCTGTGTGTGTCCTTACACACTGTAAGCAATAACGAAACTGTGCTTCGTACATTGGTACATAATAGATAGAAGCTTCATGATTATAGGCAAGCATAACCGACCTGCTGCTACATATCAATTGAGGTTTTAATTTCACAGTTTACAGTTATAGGAATTACAATCTTCAAATGTAAACAGTTTCATTGGAACAATGATGACATTTGTTAGTATGAACATTCAATGAAACTGTCGGTAACAATGTTTGCAGTGCAGACAACATCGTTCTTTATTCTCCTTGTAGGTACCAGTACCTGAATGTTTTTCGAGTTTCTAACCTGTCTTAATCTTACATACAATTGTCCATATGAAAACACATCTTCTCAGAGGACAAGTTCCACATGACCCAACGTTTGTCCCTGTGATTTATTGATTGTAGGTACATACTCTAGTTTTTTGGGAAACTGCCTCCTCAGTACCTAAATTCCATTGTGCCCAGCCTGGAATTTCAAACATATTCTGGTTATAAGCATAAGCTGCGTCTCAGATGGATTGATTTGCCGGAGCGCTGCTCCAGTGTGCTCCAGCTGCACACAAAGAGAGTCCGGCAGCCAGCAGAGAGCAATGAATACGTGCAGATTGAGCAAAGTCCGAGGCGAAGATTAATACAGGCACGTACTGAGTGAGGCCGACAGAGAGAGAAAGTCATGCAGGCATGTGCTTGGTCAACAATGTCCAAAAACCAAGAGAGCGTATCATGCACACGTGCAGAGGAGGCAGAGAGGGAGAAAAACGTGTGCATGGCCTTTTGTCAGGACCTTGCTTAGGGTGGGGAGAGGAGGGGGATTTTGAGGGTGTCCTGGCTCCCGATTAGTGGAGCCCATTACTCCACCCCACAAGCTCCCCCAAAGTTCCTCAGGCTCTGATTGGTGGAGTGTCACTTCCCCTGCCCCCACAAACTCTCTCAAAGGAACTTTTACTTGGTGCTTGGATGGTGTGCCTTTGAACCAACAAGACAATTGCCGTCCTTGTCTAGACAATTCATGCACAGGAAAAAAATCAAAAACAATTAACTTTCTTTTGCTAATTTGTTCCATCTCTAAGGCTACTCATTCTATCACTATGCACTTCATTAAACAGTACTATATTCGGATAAACAGTACTATACTCACCAGTATTGATCTGATGTTTAACCAGGCCCATGCGTACAATATCCTCTGAAGACAAGGAAAAGATATCTAAATGGTGATTGATTAATTTGTATAAAGCCTCTCGTTGTGCCTCCTCTAAATATTGTACACCGCACCTTTCCTATGCCATCTCCAGGTGCTGCATAACGTCATTGCCGGGCACCGAAGGGGGCTCGGCAGTGACGCACGCTGAAAGGGAGTGCCCTGTCCTATAGTGTGTGGTTCCCTACTATCATTAATTATCCTGACTGCCACAACAGGCTCCTCAGTATTTAGGAGGGTATGCCCCATGACTAAGCCCTGGGTTGTTTGCCCCACCAGCAGTTCCATGAAGCCACAAGGCTCCTGTCAGGGTTACTAGAGTCTTTAAAGATTGAGATTAACCAAACCTTGCTTGGTCACAAGTGAACGATTTTGTTGGAATGCCATCCTGATGAGCCCAAATAAAGGCTTGCACACTTGCCGTTGCAATGCCGATGCGACAAAAGATCGTCAGCGACAATCCTGTTCAATTTTTGTTTTGTCAGAGTGTGCCATGCACCATGTGACTGTCGATGACACTGTTTAATTAAACAAAATGGCGTTGAAGAAGTAATGCAGGGAGAGTATGAGAATGGCGAAAGCTCTGGGCACTGCTGCTTTGGCAATACTGCTGATCCATCACCAACGGCGTGCCAGGAGAAAGAAGCAGCTGTGGGTAAAGCCCTGGCTGGAGAGAATGCCATCTCAGTGAGCATTCATCAATTTGCTTCTGGAATATCCAGTAGAAGTTCAGCGAATCATCCTTGTATTTATGAGTAAATACCCATTTCCTCTGGAAACGTGCCGCTGCATTAATCTCATATTCTCTCCTGCTTCTTCTTCTTCAATACTTTGTCACTGCAGGTCCTTACTTTTTTCACCCTCTAAACACTGGAGATCTAGCTATTTCCAAACTGAAATATTTCTGGCATCTATAATAGTCTGTGGGCTGAATAGGGTTTACATGCACCCCCCCCCCCCCCCCCACCCACACAACTTAACTTCCCGGGTATGTCCATGTACGCCCCACCATAGGGGTTAGGAAAAACCATGTTAACAGAAAAAAAACTCATTCCCTCATAGTTTGACCTCTGGTGACCTCATTAGTGATCTCATTTGCATATAACACATATCATTGTAAAGAGTGTCCCAGGACAAACATTTTGAGGGGTCATATGCAACCATAGGATGACTAGGTAAAAAGTTATGGCCATTTGAATTTCGCCTACCCCTAATTTTCGGAAATCACTGACACAGGTGGGGTAACATCAAAATATGCGTGGGAGGTACCTTGGGAATGAGTTTTTTTTCTGTTAACATGGTTTTTAACAGGCAGGTAGGTGGTCTTTCTGTCTTCTACCGACTCCTCTCCGGCCTTGCTCCCCCAGCTCTCTCTGTGCTCTGTCCCCCAAATATTCCTACAGGTCGCACAAGATCTGCCAGCAAGCCTCTGATGGTTAAACTGCCGAAATCTCGGCTCTCTGCTCACCTTCACTCCTTCATTCCTCTTTTCTCCCGCCTCTGGAACAAACTCCCACACTCCCTTCAATCCCACTCCTCCCTCCAGGTCTTTAAAACAGCTGTTCACCACCATCTCTTATCTTCCCCCATCCAAAACCTTGATCTTTTCTACCCCCGCTAATTCACCCCAGATCCACCTTGTTTGAAATTCCAACTTCTTTCCTGGAAGTCCTGGCAGTGTCCATATGTTTTATACCTCTCCCACCGCCCCCTTCCCATGCCCCCCCCCCCCCCAAAGCCCTCGCCCTCTCTCAGATCTCTCGATGTCTCCATGTCTCTCGGTCCCTGCTCTCAAATGTTGTGTTTGTGTCCTTCCCCCTCTCTCCCCATCTTGTCTACCGCTCCCGATGTTATATGTTTTATGTGTCAGTTTGTCTTTCTGTGTGATTAATGTTCGCTCTTTCACGAGCCTCGATGTTGTCTACAAAAAAAAAAAAAACCTCTATATCTCTGAAACCGCTCAATGGAAAAAAATGAAACATGGCTCAGTGTCAAGTACTCCCCATGGGGAATAAGATATGTTAATGATGATGTCATCGGTGCCTTCGTTATGACGTCATAATTCGACAAGTACAACGCTTGATCTGATCAGTATGAAAAAATAAAAAATTTCTGCTACTGTTAGTCCGATGGTCACTAACTTTTGACCATAGGAGTGCCTCCTTTTGTATAATTTTTTATAATAATTATGACATCATAGGTCATGTGGTGCAGGCGCCATCTTGGATAAATCGACAAAAGTTGCACCTCGATATCTCGGAAACCGCTCAATGGAAAAAAATTGAAACATGGTGTGTTGTCAAGTACTCAACATGGGAAATAAGATATGTTAATGATGATGTCATCGGTACCTTAATTATGACATCATAATTCAACAAGTACAATGCTTAGTTTGATCAGTTTGAAATTTCTTGAGCGTGATATACGCAACAATCCTATTAGAGAATATAAATTTATGATGTCATCGCTCGCGTGGTCTGGCAGCCATATTGGATCAAATTTTTTAAACCTTCAAAAACAGAAGAGTTGGCTCACACCAAGTTGACTCCACAGGGTAAGTATTCTATGAATACCATCTAGTTTTGATGCTGCAATCCCTTTGCTGTCTGCGGTAGCACGTTTCCCACTATTATATTTAATTGAATTGCTAAGGCAATGTTTGGCCTGTAATGATCTCATATTCATGAACTGATACACAGAATTCCAGAGTATGCCAATTGCAATTGCCAAAAATAACTATTTGTTTGCTATTGCCAAAAATAACTTTCACCAGCAGCACCATTCAACCACATGCTTTTGCAATGTGATTCTCTTATATTTCCTATTAATTATAGGAAAGACACAGCCACTGAACATGGTTTTAAAAGGAAATTTTGTAAAATATGAAACTGTAAAAGGAATAGGAACAATGGCATAACTGGATTGGCCTATTTGGCCTTCCATCTAAACTACTTTCTCATGATGCTAGGAATTACCCAATTGTTGAAATCTAATAATCTACATGTATTTGTCTGTTGTGTTACCCCATGCGTGCGAAGAGAAAAGCGGAGTTAAATAATTGGTTCATGTCCATCCATATGTTTGTCTACAAACGTCATTTTATGATTGAGGAACAACTTATTAAAATTGAATGTTATATTTTGAACACAAATTGGAGCATGAATCGGAAAATAAACCTGCTATTTAAAAGCACTTTGTCACTGAATTTGTTCCAATTGCGAAAGGAGTGAAATGATTTTTTTACTCTGTGCACTTGGTCGTCGAACAAAATTGAAAATAATTCCAAACAGGATACTTACTGCTGTTAAGGACGTTATAAAAGACACAAACAACAGGCACAAATAACTAATGTAACATGTTAAATAGGGTGGTGGAATCGACAGTGTCAATGGCGATAAATTCAGGATTTTTTTTTTTATATATATATATACTTAGGCTCAGGCTCGTAATAGAGATCACACACACACACACACACACACACACACACACACACACAAGGACATACTGACGAGACAAATGCTTAACACAGCCACTGAGCTTGGCAAGTGCCGTCACGACCATCACTTCCTGGGATACTCTGGGGACAAGCGAGGTCATAACAATGGCGCCGCTTTTCTCACCGTACTCAGTGGGGCATTTCCTCAATAGTAATTTCCTCCTCCCCGTGGATGCCAACTGAAGGGGATTGTCCGTGCTCTATCCTTTTCAAGCAAGGCAGCAGCACGTACCATTTTAAAAGTTTTTTTTGTACGACTTGAACCGGTCCAAACTGGATGGGTGTTTTTTTTAGGAGACAGCATCTCCTTACTGGATGGCCTATTGGCTGTGCCCTTTGCCATGTGTTGTTTTTGGTCCTGGCTGAGTGTCACAGCCACCTTCCCCTCTAACATTTACAATCTTACAATAATTTATATGACATTTACAAAATATCAATTCTATTTAAATTGAATTATATTCCTTGAACACTAGAACACAAATCGCCTTATTTGCACTTTCAAACCCCTCTGTTTAGCAGTACTTGGACATTTTAAATAAAGTGGTGTATAAGACTGCTTCAATCGCTCTTAACTTCCGGAATTTTTTTTCATGATCTTTAAAATCATTATTTTCTTACAATTGAAGTACGTACACACTTAAACATTGCAAGGGGTAACCTGTTCAATGAAGCCTCTAGTTTTGTAATGACCTTGTAATAAATGTAACGGTGTTCTTACATTTATTTCTTCATGTCCTTGTCCTCCAATGTTACTGTATATGTGACTTATGAACAAGCTCTTCCATCATAATTGAATTTGTGTTCCTATAGTAATGGTATTTTAATGAGTTTGTTAACATCCTGCCCTGTATATATGATGTACTAATATGGGCATAACTGCACATTGATAAGGTTATTGACAATCTGTACATGTACCTAGGACGAAAAGCAATACTTCAAAGAAAACGGAAATGTATGCCCTATACGCACCACTCGTTATCGTGGGTTTGTAATCACAGACATATTATATGCCAAAATAGCATTGGGGTTTTTTTTTTCCTTATTCTTTCAGTTTCTATAATATTCTTCATCGTAGAATTTGGGGATAAATTACATGCAGGAAAATAAAAATTAAAAAAAGGGGCAATACCCCATGGCACTCACCTTTTTATTTGTTTACTAATTTGAGGTTCATGTGCGAGCTAACAAATAGAACGTATAATAAGGGTAGCGGGAGACAAGAGGGAAAGACAACAACAGTGGAGAACAGGGACATCAGGAGATCTGTGGAAGGGAGAGGGCTGGGCCGTGGTACATGAGATAAACAAGATGGACACCACTAGGACTTTCATGAAAGAAAATGGAATTTGAAGGAGGTGGATTTAGGGTGGATTAGTGGGGGTAGAAAAGATCAAGGTTTTGGATGGGGGAAGATAAGAGATGGTGATGCACAGCTATTTTGGAGACCAGGAGGGATGAGTGGGATTGAAGAGAGTGAGGGAGTTTGTAGAATAAAACAGTATACTACACGGACTAAAGGTATTTTAAACCAATTTCAATAGTTTGCTGGGAGACAGGGCAGCATGTAGAATCATACTAACGTAATCATAAGACTTCAAACATACAAAGAAAAAAAATACTTATTTTGGGGGGAACCCCACACCGCACCTCCTCAGACCCCAAATAGACCTCCTCAGACCCCAAATTTGCTAATACGGTGAACAAGCTTTGGTGCATCACGGGTGATGAAGGTTGTGATCAAGTTTCATTAAAATCGTCTATATCGTTTCGGAGAAGAGAGCAAATACCTACTTTTAGGGGCTCAAGCTCTCCCGTCCTCTCCCCCCGTAGACCTCCTTAAACCCTGATATTTTTAATTGCCGTGAGCAAGCGTTGGTGCATCACGAGTGATGAAGGTTGTGGTCAAAAGGTTGTGGTAATGTTTCATCAGAATTGTATTCGTAGTTTCTGAGAAGAAAGCAAATACCTATTTTAGGGGGCAACCCCCTCTCCCCGCCCCCCCCCCTCGTAGACCGCCTTATGGTCCGATGTTTTTAATGCCATTAACAAACTTTGGTACAATACAGGTGATGAAGGTTGTGGTCAAGTTTCATCGAATTTCTGTGTGTAGTTTCAGAAAAGAAAGCAAATACCTATTTTGGGGGGTCAAACCTGGGCACAGACCCCCGATAGACCCTGATTTTTTTTTAATGCCGTCAACAAACTTGATTTGCAACATACCAAACATAATTTGTGCCAGGTTTGGCCACAATCCCATCAGCAGTTTCGGGGAAGATGCAAGTGCTTACGAACTGACAGACTGACGGACGGACGATGCTCCATCCCATAAGCTCCCCGGAACTCCCTTCCAGGTGAGCTAAAAAGTAGGAGATACTGGTAAGGTGTACTTTTTCATGACTTGCAAGAGCATTACTCGACAATGCATTTCATCTGTTGTACATCATGCCTCAGTGCGCATCGCATTTGTTTGCAAAATTGTAAATTTTTCATACTGTTTGTAAATTATTTGTTATTTTTGAATAATTCGTATGTATTTGTGCTCAAGGTATGTTCTAGTTAGTTAGTACATGTACTGTAAGATTGTGAACTTTTTGTGAACTTTGTTAAGATATTTGTTAGTTATGCCCATACAGTTTTACTCAATTTGACACTTTTGCCACCATGCATGTTTTTGGCAGTCATTCATTTATTGATGTGTTAATTGTCTTTTTGTTGCACCTTTGTTCAATGTCTTACTTTTATTGGTAATGTATGTATGTATGTATGTATATATATATATATATATATATATATATATAAGTTCAAAACACACCTGGTCACAAGTGTGCCGCACTGACCGGGTCCTCAGTCGAGGTCCTCAGCATCATCCCGTTTCGGCCCTTCAACCTCGATACGGTCAGCTAAGGTGGGCCAGCAGGGGCACATACACATCCACATGCAGCAACTGCACCTGGATGCGTACATACCCCCACCCCCAGCCAGTGCGAACAACAACAACAACACCTCCACAACCAGAATCCACAGCACCAAACAAACATGGTAGAACACTCAAACACCCACCTTTATACCCTTCACCACTCACCAACAAAACACACCAGATCATTCATACACACACATACACACCCATACACACATACACACACATACACACACATACACACACAACACCAACCAACCAACGACCTATCCTTACATCATACACCACTCAACACACAAAAACACACACTCATGCAAAAATTAATTCATGCAAAAACACACACCCTCACCCACTCACTCATATACACAAAATAAGAAATAATAATGGTAATAAAAAATAATTAAAAAATGAAGAAAACACACACAACCTGTCGTGAAAATCAAGCTCAGACACGACTTGACCTCTGGGTAGGTTTAATATCATTTCGATCTGCAGTACATCCTGTAAGAATACATGCATGCAACAGGCATTAAATCAGAGCATTTCATGAGCAGCAATGGTTGATTCAATATAACAATGGTTAGCGCAGCGCATTGTCAGCGCAGCATTTGGGGCGTACATACCATTCAAACTACTGGATTATGTCACAGTGAGTTCCGCTGAAGTGTCCGCGCGCCCCGGTTGTCCCGGGTTTTATAGACGCCCCCCTTCCGTAGCGAGCACCCCTGGGTTCACCTTGGTATAATTTCACTACATTCTCCCCGCCGTTAGAACTATACTGCCGCTCGGCAGGTTGCAAGCAAGCATCAGCAATAAACGAATGGGTCACGTCAATCCACGTCAGTCGGTCCACCCGTAGCGGTCGGGGCGGCGAACCTCCCTGCCAGTTCGTGTTCGGAATCTACCGGGCACGGCGTCCCCTAGCCCGGAGTCCCCCGCGTCGGAATAGCCGCCGGAGGTTGGAGTCGGAGGGGGCGCCCCTGCGCCTTCGGGCACGGGAGCGGGGGACGACGGAATAACAGTGGTAGTTCCATAGGGGAAGCTTCGATAGAGTCCATAGACTCGTAGACGGGTTCGTCGATATCCCTGTCGTCGTCCCCACATGGGGCGAGATGGCGTACGGAGACAGTAGACTCGCGGCCATCCGCCGTTAACACGCGAGCATGCTCGGGATTAGCCTGGAGGACCTGCACCTTGTCAACAAGGGGGTCGTACTTGCTAGCGCGAACCGCTCATTTGAGATAGGCGGGCCCCGGTTCAGCGAGCCAGCTGGGTAAAGATTGGATACTGCCGGAGCTTCTAGGGTGGTGGAACAGTCGTTCGTGAGGAGTCTGGTTGGTGGCAGTACATAGGAGAGCCCGGATCGAGTTTAGAGCGGCAGGTAGTGACCACGCCCATTTATCGAGGCCTCGGCCGAGGGTCCGAAGGCTTCGCATGACGGCCCGCCATATAATCCCATTAAAGCGTTCGATCTGTCCATTCGCTTGGGGCCGGTACAGGGTAGTGTAGCTCGAAGCGACATTATGCTGGAGCAAGTAGCCCCTCACCTCCTGGGACAGGAAGACCGCACCCCGATCGGTATGCACGTAGGCCGGATACCCGAACATAGAAAACAAATTCTGCAGGCACCGAATAACCGTGGCAGCCGACATATCCCCGCACGTGTAAGCAAAGGGGAATCGGGAATACTCATCGACGATAGTGAGCAGATAGCGAGAGTTGCTCGACATTGGCAGCGGCCCTTTGAAGTCCATCGCCAAGCGCTCCCACGGTCTAGTAGCCTTAACGAGTGTCCCCAGAGGGGGGCTATAAAAACGCGGTTTGAGTTCCGCACAGATCGCGCAATCACGGCAGATGCGGCGGATGTCCTCCATCGAGTACGGCAGATTGCCCGCGCGCACAAAATGCGCGAAGCGCGTTACCCCGGGATGACACATAGTGCTGTGCAAAGTGCGCAGCCCCTCCAAAGTTACAACCCCCGCGCAAGTGGCCGGCCTTGATAAGGCGTCAGCGACCAGGTTATCCTTCCCCGGGCGGTATTTGATGGTGTAGCAGAAGTCGGCGAGTTCGATACGCCAACGGGTGATTTTCTCATTCTTAATGCGCTGAGCATGTAAGGTGTCGTACATAAACGCAACACTCTGTTGGTCCGTGATGATTTGGAAACTCCGCCCAAGCAGATACGGCCGCCATCGCCGAATTGATTCGACGATCGCGTACGCTTCCTTTTCGACAGACGAATGCCTCCGCTCGGCGGAGGTGAGAGTCCGCGAGAAGAAAGCCACAGGGCGGCCTCCTTGGGAGAGAGTCGCCGCTATCGCATGATCCGAGGCATCACTCTCCAAAACGAAAGAGGCACTCTCGTCAATCGTCGCGACAGCGGCGCCAGCAATGTCGACTTTAAGGCCCTCGAAGGCTGCCAGGGCGGCCGGGCCCATGGGGAAAGTGTCGCAGGCCACGAGGGGGCGGAGCTTCGCGGAGAAATTTTGCACCCACTTTGAGTAGTGGGCGAACAGCCCTAGAGCGCGTTTCAGCGAAGCCCGATCGCTAGGCGGAGCCATATCGAGCAAAGGGCGCAGACGCTCCTTATCCGGAGAGACGGAGCCATGGGTCACGGTGTACCCCAAAAGGTCTACCGTGCGTAGAGAGTATTGACACTTCGCCGCATTCATGGTTAAGCGATATTTCCGCGCGACCTCGAGGAAGCGTTTCAGATTAGCGTCGTGATGCTCCTGGTCATACCCACAAACCGTAAGATTGTCCAGATAGACAAAGACATCGGTCAAATTCTCCTTCGCAACGAGGTCATCCATAGCTCTCTGAAAACAAGGGACGCCGTTCGTTACCCCAAAGGGAAGTCTCGTGAACTGGTACAACCGCTGACCCGATTCAAAGGCTGTAAAGACGCGATCAGCCCTAGAGATGGGGACTTGATGATACGCACTACACAGATCGAGAGTGCTATAAACGGAATACAGGGCCACCTGGCGTACCAGGGCGTCCATCCCCGGTAAGGGGTAGGCATCCAGTTGTGTAAAACGATTAATCGTCTGCGAATAGTCGATTACCATACGCCGGCGGTGGGCCTCACTCCGCACCACTAAGACTTGGGCCCGCCACGGTGACCTACTGTGTTCTATGATACCGTCCTTCAAGAGCAGGGCCGTTTCTTCCGCAATGAATTGCGCGTCCACGCGAGAGTAACGCCGCGATTTGACGGCTACAGGGGTACAATCAGTGGTCAGGTTGGGGAACAGTGAGAGTGGCTCCATGTCCATTTGAGCGAGGGCGCACACAGCGAGCGTGTCCGGCCCTCCGAAGTCAATTTCCAAACGTCCATGCCGCTTAAGGAAATCAAGTCCTAACAGAACGTCAGCGCATAAGGCCGGTAATACCATGAGATACACGTCCGGGAACGTGCGTCCGTTTATCACAAGTTTCAATCGACACGCCCCTTTTGTGCTCAACCGAAGTCCCTGAGAGGCCATGAAGATCCGGCGGGTTGTCCCGAGAACCGGCCACCCATGTTGATGCACGAGTCGCTGATCAATAAAACTATCCGTGGACCCCGTGTCAATCAAAGCTTGCGCAAAAACGCCCGCGACCGTGAGCGGAATGAAGGCCTGCGCTAGGCCGGCAGACCCGGCAGGTATAGTTCCGGCCGGGCGAGAAGATCGCGCCTCGCGGGTGGATCCCACGCCGGCTGCAATCCTTCGGGCAGCGTCGGCAGGTTGGGCCTCAGCAGGAGCATTGAAGTGAGTTGGCTCATCAGCAGTTTCAATTGCCAGAGTGGGTGTGGGTTGGTCGTAAGAGCAGCCGCCAGATGGCGCTCGAGCCACGTGAGAAAGGTCTCTGCCGTCTGCAGAGTCATTTGCCAGAGTGGGTGTGGGTTGGTCGTAAGAGCAGCCGCCAGATGGCACTCGAGCCACGTGAGAAAGGTCTCTGCCGTCTGCAGAGTCATATGCCAAAGTGGGTGCATGTAATTCATAAAAGCTGCCGTCAGATGGGGCTCGAGTCACGTGAGAAAGATTTCTGCCGTCTGCAGATTCACATGCCAAAGTGGGTGCATGTAATTCGCAAAAGCTGCCGTCAGATGGGGCTCGTGTCACGTGCTGCATTTGCCGCACTTCGAGAGGAGTTTCCAAAGCAGGAGCATGTCGCTTGTTTGAAGTAGGCGTTCGAACGCCAGTCAAGGTCGGACGCGCTGTGACCGGTCGCGTTCGCGCCATTTGTTTCGGCGGCCCGATGTATCTCACCAAGGTCGGGCGGGTAGCCAGAGGCCCGCGAGGAGGAGAGCGGCTCTTCAAAGCCGAGCGAGGCGCCCCGTCCGGCGCTCGATCCGTTGGCTCCGCGATGAGCCCATTCAAGGTCGCGCGAGGATGCGTGCCCCGAGCGGCCTTTCTGCAGACCTTTGCAAAATGGCCCTTGGTGGAGCACAGGTGACATGTCGCCTCCCGGGCCGGGCATTCAGAGCGAGGATGCTGCCGATTACCACAAAAATAACATTTTGCATACCGGGCAGGCCGTGGCCGGGCAGCGGCGGCAGCAGTGAGGCCGGAAGCAGAGGCCGCTTCAGGAGCTCCCAGAGACTCGGCCATAGTGGTGGTCGGGTCCCCCTCCGTATCCTCGGCGGTAGCCCTCTCAGGTCGCGCGAGTTGCGAGGTCCCCGCCACGACTCGTGGGTGATCATATGCGGTCAATTGTTCTCGGGCATCTGTGTATACGCGTGCCAGCCGTAGTGCTTCTGTAAATGTCAGATCCGTGACCTCCAAGAGTCGGAGCCGCAAGACTCCAGAACTAATTCCGGAGATGAATGCATCTCGGAGCAAATCGTCCTGCACTTGCTCGTGGGTCCGGACGTCCTGCACGCAGTCTGCCAACAGGTAGCGCAACTCCTGCGCAAAGCGATCGATCGATTCAGATGGTTGCTGTCGCCGCTGGGAGAGTTGATGCCGGCCGTGCACAGCGCTCCGTGTCTTTACGTAGAGGCGCTTCAGCTCGGCTAGAGCCGTAGCGTACGTCCCAAGTCGAGAAATGTTCCGGAAAACAGTGTGATAGACCTTCGACTGTAACACGGACAGCTTTATCGCAGCGGTGGGCTCAGTTTCGTGAGCAGCAAAGTAATTCTCCAGCGTGTTGAGCCAGTGAGCGAACTCCGATGCTGATCCCTCAGCTTGAGGGTCGGCTCCGAGAATCGGTACCACGATCATCTTGTGGTCAGCCATTCCGGCGATCTAAATGATATTAAATGTCGTGAAAATCAAGCTCAGACACGACTTGACCTCTGGGTAGGTTTAATATCATTTAGATCTGCAGTACATCCTGTAAGAATACATGCATGCAACAGGCATTAAATCAGAGCATTTCATGAGCAGCAATGGTTGATTCAATATAACAATGGTTAGTGCAGCGCATTGTCAGCGCAGCATTTGGGGCGTACATACCATTCAAACTACTGGATTATGTCACAGTGAGTTCCGCTGAAGTGTCCGCGCGCCCCGGTTGTCCCGGGTCTTATAGACGCCCCCCTTCCGTAGCGAGCACCCCTGGGTTCACCTTGGTATAATTTCACTACACAACCAACCTACACTGTTCGACGTGCCTCCATAAACTTCCTCCATATATATATTGAGTGTTTTCCTCATCCACCCTACTCGCCAGACTTCGCCCCTTCAGATTACCACTTCTTGGGGCCACTTAAAGAGGCGCTTAGTTGAATCATTTTCCGATCCGACGAAGAGGTCCAAGAGGCGGTGCACGAATGGCTACACAAGCAGCCAATTTTTTTTTCTAGAGGAATCCAGGCCTTAGTAAAGCGCTGGAAAAATGCATTGAATGCAATGAAGATTAAATTGAAAAATAACAGTTGTTGCAGCACGTACACTACCGGTCAAAAGTTTTAGAACACCTCAATTTTTCCAGTTTTTATTGAAATTTACGCAGTTTAATGTCTCATTGTACTATGAAATTAAGCAGAGAACAAATAAACAATTGGAGATAAAAAAGAAATCATAGAATCATTTTGTTTAACAAAATTTAATTTTGACTCAGCAAAGTAGCCACCTTTTGCAGATATAACCGCCGAACACACTCGTGGCATTCTTTCTGCAATGGAAATCAAATATTGTTCGGAAAGTTCTTCCCAACACTGTTGCAGAAGTTCCCACAAATGTGTTGCACTTGTAGGGTGCTTTGCTTTCACCCTTCTGTCCAGTTCATCCCAAACCAGCTTGATGGTGTATAAGTCTGGAGACTGTGCTGGCCATTCCATGATTTGAAGCCTACCGTCTTGTTCTTTTCCTCGAAGGTAGTTTTGACATAGCCTGGAGGTGTGTTTAGGGTCATTATCTTGCTGTAGGATGAACCCCTGACCAACTAGGCGTATACCAGAGGGTATTGCATGGCGCTGCAAAATGCTGTGGTAGCCCTTTTGGTTCAGGGTGCCAGTCACTCTGTGCAAGTCGCCGACTCTGGATCGAGCAAAAGAGCCCCAGACCATCACGCTTCCTCCTCCATGTTTGACAGTTGGTGTCACACACTGAGGAACCATCCTTTCGCCGACTCGATGGCGTACAAAAACCCTGCGTGATGAACCAAAGATTTCAAATTTTGATTCATCGGTCCATAAGACCTTCTTCCAGTCTTCAGTAGTCCACTGGCGGTGCTTCATGGCCCAGGCAAGCCTCTTTTTCTTATTTTGCCATCTTAGCAATGGCTTTCTTACTGCCACTCGACCTGTCAAACCTGCAGCTCGAAGTCTTCTCTTCACAGTTGAAACTGAGACTTGCTTACTTCGACCAGTGTTAAACTGTGCTTGAAGTTGTTGTCCTGTGAGCCGCCTATCACACAAGCTGTTGACTCTCAGAAACTTGTCTTCTGATTCTATTGTGGCTTTGGGTCTGCCAGACCTCTTCCTGTCAGAGTTTCCTCCAGTTTCCAATGTACTACTTCCTGCAGTGCAATATTGTCCAAATAATGCTTCAGAGAGTGTAATAACAGTCTGTTCCAATACTGCTTTTATACAGACAGGGCGTTTGTAATCAAGTAATCAGCAGAGGTTGGGACACCTGTAGGAATTGTTTGCATCAACGTTCAAGGCTTAATTTACTTACATTGCTGCAGAACAGCTGTAAGTTGTTAACCCATTACTTGTTCCCTAAAGAAGGCCTTTTTTTACAATATAACTGTGCAATTTACATTATTTTCCTGTTATTGCTAACATAAACTTTTTTTTTAACCTCAAGCAGTTTACTGCTTACCTTTGTACCATTTCAGGTTATTCACTGGACATTAAACTGCGTAAATTTCAATAAAAACTGGAAAAATTGAGGTGTTCTAAAACTTTTGACCGGCAGTGTACATGCAATAAACAAGTTGTGAAAAATAATTTAAGGTTACTTATTGACTGCCCCTCGTATATGTAACGTTTTCTCAATGGATAGTAAGCTTAGTTTATGGGATTTGAACCTGGATATTATGGAATCTAAAGCTTTCAACGTCATCTGTATCTCTCCCAAAGAGACAAATGTGCAGGCTGCATGTGTTGCTCTCTCACCACAAACATTTTTTTGTCCTTTGTTTTCCTCCACTTTCTATTCTGGACTTGCCATTTGAGACTTCCACCCCTTCCCAGCCTCTCCAGGTCAGAAGCATTCTGCCATTACCCCCTCTTGTTAACCTCCAAAATCCAGACTTGCTGTTCACCTCCACTCCTTTGTTCCCTGTGGAATTTCCTCACCAAGTCACCGCAAGCCCAAATTTCCCTCCAGTGCTTCAATACTGCATTACACGAGCATCTCTTGTTATCTTCCATTTTGCACTTGTCATCTTTTCCCGCACTCATGAACCTCCCTGCACCTCGGCCTTTTACCAGCAGGAGAGGTCTTTGTTGCCATCTCTTCTTTTCTTTCTCTCTCTCTCTCTCTCTCTCTCTCTCTCTCTCTCTCTCTCTCTCTTCTTCTCATTTCCCATTTATTATTACTTGCAAAATCGAAGATTTTTCAAGTATATTGGTCGGTTGCGTTTGTCATTCTGTCTGTCTGTCCGTTTGTCTGTCTGTTTGTCACCGGCCTACAGGTCACAATTCAAAACCGATCGTCACCAACCTTCACCAAGTTGTATAGGTCGTCACAATTGAGAAGCTTATTGATTTTGAGGTCAAAGGTCATCTCGAGGTCAAATTTCTAAAATCGCCATTTTAAATCTGATTGACTTGAAAATTGAATAGCATTTGTATATTGAGTCACTAAATTGGGAAATGAAGTATTTTTGAGGTCAAAACGTCAAAGGTCAACTCAAGGGCAAATTTTAAAAATCATCAATTTTCATCTGAAAAGCCGTCAATTTTCAACCGATTGACTTGAAAATTGAACAGCATCTGCATATCGAGGCACTAAATCGGGAAACGTACTATTTTTGAGGTCAAAAGGTCAAAGGTCAACTCAAGATCAAACTTCCACAATAATCACTTTACATCTGAAAACCGTCAATTTTCATCCAATTTACTTGAAAATTGAACAACATTTGCATATTGCCTCACTGAATTGGGAAACCAACGATTTTTGAGATCAAAAGGTCAAAAGTCAACTGAAGGTCAAACTTCCATAATCATAATTTTTATCTGAAAACCCATCAATTTTCATCCGATTGACTTGAAAATAGAACAGCATTTGTGTGTTGCCTTACTGAATTGGGAAACCAACTATTTTTGAGGTCGAGGTCAAAGGTCAACTCAAGGTCAAACTTCTAAAATCATCATTTTTCATCTGAAAAATAGTCACTTTTCATCCTGTTGACCCGAGCTTTGATCAAGATCGTAAATTTTAATCTTCATGAAATGGACAATTTGCTGTATCAATGGAAAGTTTTTTTGGGGGGGGGGGGGGCGGATTTTGCAAGTATCGTGCTCCGCATGACGTCTTCTTGTTTTATCTGTTTATCTGTGCTCGACCGCTTCCCCTCCATGCCGCTCTCCATGTATTACCCTTCAATGTTCCATACTTCTTCTCTGAATCGAGATTTTGTATTCTGAAAACCTTATAAATCCAGCATCATTAGCTATGGATTCAGATTGTAATGCTAAACAAGCCAGAAATTTAACTTCTTTCATTTCCAGCTGTAATACTTGGCAGCACTGTTCTATAATTGATGGGACATGTGATGGATTTATCCACTTTTGTGGCAAAATATCTTCAGTTAAATAACAATACGTGCATTTAATTGCATACGTTCATTGTAGATACTTGTTATAGCGTAATGCTATGGTATTATCATAGCTGATTATGATATAAATGAACTTTGCATGTCTCTTGCCTAAACATACAGCGCAGGGAAAGGTTTGGCCAAAATAGTTTAAATGAACTCAACCCTTCTGATGCATTCAGAATACATCTTAATGCAAATGTAGCCTCTTGTGGCCGGTCTGCAGAGCTGCTGCCCCTAATTCCAGGGAAACCTGCTGACTGCCTGCAGTTGGCCTCCTGCATCAGCTATACTCTCATCCTTTCACTCTAACTTTTAAATTTTCTTTGGAATGTTGTTTGCAAGCTTTGCTTTATAACCTTTTGACATTTTTTGTATCCTATTATTCCTACATTTGTTTGCGTTATTTCTCGTTGCTTGGTATCATAAATTTAAGAACAGCTGCAACTACCTTTTTAGGGCATCTTATTGAAACTCGTAAATTTAAGTGAACACAGAAAGCAGAAAAACTGTTTTGTTGGTGGCCGAAGCAATTCTTTTTTGCAGGCCTCTTGTACTAGAGGTGAGAAATGCCTTGCTTAATTTTGTGAAATTGCAGTTGGCCTATGCTTAGATTTTACAGGTACTTTTAGAAGTAAATATTTGATGTTCTACAATGTTGTTCTTCCATTATTTTTAAGACATTCAAATTAAAAACAGGATGTTTTCATGCAATTATGTTCAAGTTAAACTTCTGAAAACATGTTTCTGCATGGGTCATGGTTGTGAATGCCTTCGATGAACCGTATTTAAATATTGATAACTCCCCCGTCTGACACTTGACCCTCGCATTCCGCACCAAGGCGGGACTTGAGGATGTTTCTTGTGTTGAGCGTGCCACTGTGAGTGACACGGTTGGATCAATCGCCGCCTCCCAGAGGCGTTGCTTCAGCAACCAAGCCCGAGCTCTGTTTCTCTTTGAGACCTTTTCACCAGGCCACGGAATGGGCCCTCGTTTGTTCTGCTTGCCGGACCGTTGATGGCCATGCTGCCCAGCTGATAAATGACAGCAGCTCTTCGAAAGTATAGAATGGAAAATTGCTCGATGCTATGGAGTGTGGGAGGTGTGTGGAGGCTTTGGTGTGTAGGTTCAGAAATTGAGGTGAAAATGTGAAGGAAGGTGGTGCTTTTAGGAACTTTATGGGGGATGGGAGGCCGTGGCAAAGAGAAGAAGAAACACAGAGTGAGAGAAGTATATTAAAATGTGGGATTAGGATGAAGCAGGAAAGGAAATCAGCAGCGCAGGCTAATGGGGAAGCATTGGGACACAAAAGATGTGGAAATAGAGCAGTGAAATTCGAGGGGTGTGACGGTTTAGTGGATATTTGGGGGACCTGCCATAGTGGGATACTTTCGGCTGTACTAACTGAAGCGACAGGAGTGTTTTGATTGATTGATTATTTCATTTGGCTCTGTTGTTGATTCCTACATGGCAATAAAATACAAGTGGATTGGCAGATAATGGGGATAAGTGTTTTTTGATATTTTATGACAAAGCGTTGCCTTCGAAGCCAAAAGCAGTGAAAGCATTCCGCTAATATTTTCAAAAAGACGCTCTGCGGGTAACATGCCAAGCCTTGCCCGAGTGGATGTTGCTTGGAGCCCAGGCATGTGGAGATAACTCACCTTTTGTTATGCTTACATACCTGGGAGCAGCCATTTTGGTGAGAGAAGGGTGGAGGGGTGGGCGGTGAGGGGAGGAGGATTGAAAACACTGACATAGGTGGGGGAGTGACCATTGTAGCTCATTGGCTAGGATGACCGCCTAATCCTCGGCCCATACACCATTGCACAAACTGCTTGATTCTTTAGGACCTACTGGAGCAAGTCACTGAGGACATATCATCGAGATCAACACAGCACAACGTGCCATTTTCCTGGACCTGTCCTCCCACACAGGTGTTTCACTGTCAAACCAAACTTTCATGGCGTACTGCGGATTGGTGAGTTTTGATGAAACTGTTACCAAGTAGCGTTTACTGATATAAGTAGTGGAATCACCATTAACGAAGGAGAAGATGCCAATTTTTCTTAATTATTATTTACTATTTGTTTGATTGCATTTGACAAGGTTTTTTTTATTGTTTTTTTTTTTTACTTTACATGACAAAACAAGAAACCTAAAACCTATGCAAGCATTCTGCAGGTGCTTCCATAACTTCATAAGATCACCAATACTTACAATCTTTTTTAGATGACTGTGCCGAGCTTGTAGCCGCACAGTTTGAGAGTGATCTTGACACTAGAAAACTTCCTGCTTTGGATTTTTGTTAGCCAAACATTTATTTAAACCACCATGGGTTTACACGAATACTTCAAAGTACATGATTTGAAAATTACATGAAAACATGATATCTGACTGTTTATAGTTGTAGTGAAGAAGACATTATACAAAATGTATTTGTGATTATTTTCCAACTCGTGTGGTCTCACCTTGTTATGAACACTGACACACACTGACACATACAGACACATACTGACACACACTGACACACACACAGATGCACACACACTGACACACACACACACACTGGCATACACTGACACACACTGATGCACAGTGACACACACACGCTGACACACACACACTGATACACACACACTGACACACACACACTGGCATACACTGACACACACTGATACACAGTGACACACACACGCTGGCATACACTGAAAAACACTGACATACAGTATATTGCCACATCCTGACACACATACACACACACATACACACACACACACACACACACACACACACACACACACACACACACACGCACTTTCTCTCTCTATTCCTTCTCAATGTATCCCTCTCTTTATTCTTTCTATTTATTTCTGTCGGTATATACGTATGTATACATACAAAATTAGGGTGGTCCTTATTTGTGGGTAAAAAAAATTTTGGTAAATGTTATCGGTCTGACCTTGCCAAAAGGCTCCATTTGCCACAAAAACACTCTGTTTAAAATATTTTTGAAAAATATCAATATTGAGAGGTCACCCAAGGCTCTTGAAGTTTTACCTTGAGCACTAGAGTCACGTGTTGGCATTAGCAGTTTCGATATGCGTGTCCATGTACCAATAAAAAACAAAATTGGCTCGCAAACATTCCCGGGTGTTACCTGAATCCACCGTAGTTGTATTTATTGAAATCAGTTAATCCGTTCTCAAGTTATAACACGACAAACAAACAGACAAACAAACAGACAGACGTGGCTCCTTTTACAATATAAGATATATATATATATATACATACATACACACAGTCACGTGAAAAAGTAAGTACACCCCATGTAAAGTTTTGATTTTTTCAACATATTTCAACATACAGCTATTTGATCTTCATTTCAACAATATTGATAGATAAAGGTGATATAATATAACAAATATCATGAAACATTTACATTTTGTAGTCCATTGTATAATTTAAATAAACATAAATGCAAATTTCGCATGTGGAAAAAGTAAGTACACCCTTTGCTCTAATAGGTGGTATTGCCCCCTTTGGCAGAAACAACCTCAAGTAGGCGTTTCTTACAACTGTCTAACAGTCTCTGATATCGACTGGGAGAAATTTTTGCCCACTCCTTCATGCAGAATTCTTTCAGCTGTGCGATGTTTGAGGGGTTTCTTGCATACACAGCTCGTTTCAAATCCCCCTGCAACATCTCGATGGGATTTAGATCCGGGCTTTGACTTGGCCATTCCAGAACCCTCCATTTCTTTCTTTTCAGCCATTCCTTGGTGGATTTACTGGTATGTTTAGGGTCATTGTCATGTTGCAAGATACACCTTCGGTTGAGCTTCAACTTTCTGACAGATGGCCTCACATTATCCTCAAGCAAGTACAATGAAGAATTCATAGTGGATTATATGATGGTGAGCTGCCCAGGCCCTGATGCAGCAAAGCTGCCCCAAACCATAATATTTCCACCACCATGCTTTACAGTTGGTATCAGGTTCTTGTGGTCAAATGCTGTCTTTGGTTTTCGCCAAACATGTCTTCTGGTACTGTGGCCAAATAGCTCTACCTTTGACTCATCTGTCCAGAGCACATTGTTCCAGAAGTGCTGGTCTTTGCCTCGGTGTTCATTGGCAAACTTTAGTCTTGCCCTGATGTTCTTTCTGGACAGCAAAGGTTTCCTCCTGGCACACCTCCCATGTTGATCAAAATTGTGCAGCCCTCTTTCTGATGGTAGACTCGTGCACTTTGACATCAACAGTGGCAAGAGCTACCTGGAGGTCCCATGATGACATTCTGGGGTTCTTAGAGACTTCTTTAAGCATCTTGTGGTCTGCTCTCGGGCTGAACTTGCTGGGGCGGCCTGGCCTGAACAAGTTGGCAGTTGTTTGGAATATTCTCCACTTGTAGATGATCTTCCACACAGTCGAATGATTGATTTTAAATTGTTTGGAAATCTTTTTAAATCCCTTCCCAAACTTGTAGGCATCTATAACCTTCTTTCTGAAGGCCTCAGAGAGCTCTTTTGATCTTGGCATGGTGACACCGCACACTTCAACAACATTGAGCAAACCAAACGAAATGCTTGAGGTTTAAATGAAACAGGTTCCTTCAAGATCCTCTCTAACGATGTTCCAATCATTTGCACCTGAGCTGGTGCACCTGATTCTAATTTTAGGTATTTGAAGTAGTGATAAATGTAGGTCTGTGAAGAGGAAGGTTGATGATGTGATGCTGTGAAGTTGTGATTGATGCTGTGAAGAGGAACAGGTTGAGATGGTTTGGTCATGTGTTGAGGAAGGATGAAAGTGACTGGTTGAGAAGAGTGATGGAAATGAATGTAGAAGGAAGTAGAAGACGGGGAAGACCGAGAAAGACTTGGCTAAAGATGGTGGAAGAAGAAATGCGGGCAAGGGGGTTAACAAGGAGAGATGCAGAAAATGGGGCAAAATGGAGAAGATTGTCATGGGGACCGCAAGGCTAACCCCCGCTCTAGCAGGGAAAATGGCCTTTAAAATGCATGTTGTTGTTGTTGTTGATAAATGTAGGGATGTACTTACTTTTTCCACATGCGAAATTTGCATTTGTATTTATTTAAATTATACAATGGACTACAAAATGTAAATGTTTCATGATATTTGTTATATTATATCACCTTTATCTATCAATATTGTTGAAATGAAGATCAAATAGCTGTAAGTTGAAATATGTTGAAAAAGTCAAAACTTTACATGGGGTGTACTTACTTTTTCACGTGACTGTATATGATCCTGTCACCGAGTTTGAGATGATGTTCTTCTGTAATGCTTTGGAAGTCAAATATCTATTGAGAATCATTTGGTGTGTGTGTGCGATTTAAGACGTCATAAGAATCGCAAGTCCCTTTCACAGACTTCCACTGGATTGGTGTCTGCATACAGGCCAAAATTCATCGGCAAGGCTTACCTCCCAGCGCAGTGCGGAGGCTTGACAAAACATGAAATAGCATGATATAAAGTCCGTGGAAAGTTACCCTATTTTCTTTTTCTTATGTGGTCGAGGAATTTTCAACCATCGTCAAGTCAAGAACGAGAGTTATTGATATTACTGACATTACAGATTGGGTGTTCAAATGAAAATTGGAGAAAACCAAGCCCATCAGGCCTTGTTACCACTGATGGGATGGAGTTGTACCCATGACTGCCACCATGCAGGTTGTTTGTACGCTACGCTCCAACACCCTGAGCACTAGAGAATACCAATATGTTGGGAAAATCGCTGGGGTATAAGAGACGATGGAAAAGCAATTTGGGGCCAATTGGAATTCACAAGAACTTAATCAAGTGATTTACTTGGAAAGCAATGTGATTTGAGGGTAACTTGTTCTTGGCTATGAGTTTCGACATCGCGTTCCTCCATACTGACATCCTGCACCAGCTTCCTTAGAGACCGAATAGATTCATTGTGATCCATCGCGAACCTTTTGTGAGTCAATTTGATAAAGTTGTTGTATCTACAAGGGAACTTGATTTGGAATTTATTTTTTTCTGATTATTTTACGAAAATACCAAAAGCTCTTTTTGAAGAAATTAGACTTTCTCAGGTGAACCTTTTTTTTGTCTTTTGCCTATTTTTTTATTTGTTTGTTTTGACTTTATTTCCAACTGTATCGTCGTGTATCATGTATTGTGTATGTGTGTATGTGTATCGTGTATGTGTATTGGTGGTCGGCATTGTTTTGAAATTTTACAACTTGCTATAAATGTTTTCAACTTTGTCTTTGATTCCGTTTGTTTTCTATCTCTCTTTTTACCTTAGACGTGTCACAGGTCCACAAGAGCTCTGCATGGTTGTTGGTGCTTTTGTTGTTGTTGTTGTTGTTGTTGTTGTAGTTCATGTTGTGGGTCGATTTTTGAAATGTGCACCCATTGGTAGGACAGCTGCTGGACCCCACCCAAATTTGTTGCTTGCCTCCACCACCTTGGACCCAGACGACATAATATGGCTGCCATCTTGGTTTTTTTGGTGGGCCTAAGACATCAGGCATGTACGACTCTATTGATTATCCAATGCCCAGATTTGTTTCATCAGATTTCCTTTGGCTTTGTTTGGGTCGAGTTTTACCACGATGAGGAACCCCAAAAATCGAATTAATGTTGAATAAAAATAATTTGTGAGCTTCAATCAAGCACATAGCATTGCGTAGTTTTTGAACGGTCCCATATTTAGGTCAATCAATGTGACGAATGAGCTTCTTTTGATATAACTGTGGTGGAGGGTGACATGGATGAGGTGTCGAGTTAATGTCGAGTTAAATAGCGCTTATTCATGATTGTTGAGTCAATCTTTAAAATTAAAATAAAACTTTTTTATTTGTGATGTGAATGTTAAAAATATAATGAAAATAAAGTCTTGTAAAAGTTATCCTATTAATTGTAGCACATTTCCTCTTGTTAAAGAGATATTTGATTTTAAATTCATTCCTTATCTTTGGAAATATGGCTTTCACAAATGAGTGTGAAAAACTTTTCCCTTTACAAAAAAGTTTAATCGCCAAAAAGATTATTTTTTTCCATCAAAAGATATCTCACTCACTACTGGGAAAATGTGTGACTGGCTGGAAACTACATTTAAAAGGACTAACATATTGTCACGTCTGCCTTGTAGTGAAGACCTCAGGGTGACGGATGACCAAAACGAACTTTAACTCCGATGCGTATACCCCAAAATATGGCGGTGTTATCTCTTTGGCACGTGCGGGGGAGGGATACCGAGGTCCTTACCTGCACGGATGGACACGATGGGGGTTTATCCGAACTCACGAACAAATAAATGTACAAGACAGGCACGACAAAGAAATGCAATAAATAATGGGTTTAATGAAAACTAGGGCATGCCCGTACTATATCTATATCTAAAATTATATCCCCCCCCTCTATTTACATGAAATGGTTTGGTCCAAAGCGAACGGCTTGCGAGTGGTGACAATCCCCCCCCCCTCTATTTACATGCAATGGTTTGGTCCAAAGCGAACGGCTTCCGGAGTTTGGTAAAGAAATCGCCATCGCGTGCACAAACGCGCAGGAAAGCGAATGAATCGCAAATTCGTTTTTATTAGTTGTAAAACATAGTTTAACGCCAACATAGTTTGCAAACGTGAAATAAATGAATACGCTCTCAAATGTGCCATCCGAGGCAGAGTGTGTCCGCCACGTTCGGCACACGCGATCGTTCGCTGCTCTCTGATTGGTTGAATCGTTTTTTGGACATAGCTCGGTAAGTAATTGTCCGATTAATATGAAACCTTGAAAAGGCACATCCTCGGGTCCCCAGCAATATACCTGGCAAGTTAAAAGTATATCGGACCCGTGGTTGTCGAGAAACAGCGGTCACAGACAAACGTACAGACAGAGATTACTGGAATTATAGATAGATAATGCAGGCAATAAAAATGAATGCACGGTAAACTAAAATTCCTAAATGAGGGACCCTCCATATAGACTCATATACAGACACAGGGAGAAATAAAATAAAAGAGAATGGTGTGGTGAGGTGGCCGATACTCAGCCTGCTCCAACAAGCGCGGGTGGTCCCTGAGTCTCCGCGAGGGAGCGCACAAGATGGCGTGAATCGCCACATGGCACCCTAAGCCGTGAAGCGGCGGAAACCCGTCCTCCTCCTCCGGTCGTTCCACGCGCCACAAAGCTCCACAAAGCTCCCCTCACGATAGCAACTCTATCCCGAACCGCTCTTGCCCAGCCTTTTCTTTCACAAGTGCGCACGAGCCAATTTTGTAATCTAAAAAGTGGACGAAAGGCATATTCCAACACTACATAATTAATAGACTATGTAATTAATAGATAGTACGCAACCAACATTCAAACAGTACGTAATTAATAGATATATAGTCACACGGCTTCATCGCCTCACCACCTCACAGCTTCACGGACCATGTTTTTCAGTTATATATATATATATATATTTTTTTTTGCAGTAAAAAGGGTAATTTCTAATTAAAGTATTCAGTTAGATCACAGTTGGGCTAGCGTTGGGCTAGCGGCTAGGGTGGTGTTGGCCTAGCGGCTAGGGTGGTGTTGGGCTAGCGGCTATGGTGCCGGCTTAGGATCCAAGGATCCTGGGTTCGAATCCCGGTCGATTGCTGAATTAACGCCAGGGGGGTTGACTCAGCCTGTCATCCTTCCGAGGTCGGCTAATTGAGTACCAGTTCACTGGTAATTCCCTGTTTGTCGTTAAAAGGCGGCAAAAAGGGTTGGTGTCAGGAAGGGCATCCGGCCGTAAAACATTGCTTCAAAAAGGGGACCGAAAAACAACAACAACCACGGTTCCCGAAAAAAGGCCAACCCCCGCTTTGCGGGGAAAAATGGCCTCTAAAGGTGGTTATATATTTTAGTTACATCACAGTAAAAAGGCAGTTATCAGATGCATTGGATATGTACAGTCGTTTGCCAAAAATATTGGCACCCTTGCACTTTTTTCAAATAACTCACAATTTTCTCTAAAAATAAGTTGAAATTGACGAAAGTATTTGGTCTCCACAATTCTTTATTTCACTGTCAACATTACAGAACCTTTGTTTTTGATTCAGAACGTAATATATCCTTATAAATCAGAAAATAAAAAGAAATGGCATTGACAAAATTATTGACATCCTCGACTTAATATTTGGTAGCACAGTCTTTGGACAAAATAATGCAGTCAAGTGCTTCCTAAAGCCATGAATGAGCTTCCTACAATTCTCTACTGGCAGTATGGCCCACTCTTCTTGTGCAAACTGCTCCAGTCCTCCCAGATTTGAAGGGTGCCTTCTCCCAACTGCTGTTTTCAGATCTCCCCACAGGTGTCCAATGGGATTTACATCTGGACTCATTGCTGGCTACTTCAAAACAGTCCAGCGTTTTGTCTTGAACCATTCCTGTGTGCTTTTTGAAGTGTGTTTGGGGTCATTGTCCTGTTGCAAGACCCATGACCTTCGACGAAGACCCAGATTTCTGACAATGGGTTGAACATTGTGCTCCAAAATGCCTTGGTAATCTACTGATTTCATGATGCCATGCACACATTCAAGGCTCCCAGCGCCAGAGGCAGCACAGCAACCACAAAACATCAGTGAACCTCCTCCATGTTTGACTGTAGGGAAGGTGTTCTTTTCTTTGAACGCATTATTTTGTTTTCTATAAACGATGATGCGCTTCATCAAAAAGCTCTAATTTGGTCTCATCTGCCCACAGGACATTTTCCCAGAAGGATTTTGGCTTGTTCAGGTGTGTTTTGGCAAACTCCAGTCGGGCTTACTCAGCAGTGGGTCCTCCTGGGTCTCCTACCATAGAACCCCCTTTCATCAAGTTGGCAACGAATAATGTGAGTTGAAACTATCGTACCTTGTGTCTGAAGGTCAGCTTGAATCTGTTTGGTAGTTAATCAAGGTGCTTTCTCCACCAATCAAACAATCCTTTGCTGCAATCTTCAATCAAGTTTTCTCTTGCGGCCACATCCAGGGAGGTTGGATACAGTGCCATGGGTCTTAAACTTCCTGATAACATTGTGTACGGTGGACCCAGGAGCATCAAGGGCTCTGGAGATGGACTTAGAGCCTTGAGATTGTCCATGCCTGGCTACAATCTTGTGTCTGACCTCCTCAGACAATTCTCTGATTTTATATCTTTTCTCCATGCTCATTGCGGTACACACAGTGACACAAAACAGCAGAATACCTACTTTTCTCTTTTCAAACTGGTTAAATGAGTGGTTTTTATATTGCAGGCATCTGTAACTCACCACAGGTGAGTTCAATTCCAAAGTAACGGAGAATCGCCTGTTTGAAATCTAATTATTTCTAACAACTTCTAAAAGGTGCCAATAATAGTCAGGGCCATTTATGGATTTCTGTGTGGAATAAACTTAGATTTAGTGATTTTTTAAAGCTTTTTTTGCTTTGTTCTAGCGTAAACCAAAGAAATACATAAGTGGACAGCAAAATGTTTTTTTCATTTCAACAATTTTCTGGAAGAAATGGTGAATTATTTGAAAAAAGGGCAAGGGTGCCAATATTTTTGGCCACGACCGTATATACATACATATATATATATATATATATATATATATATATATATATATATATATATATATATATATATATATATATATATATATATGTATACTAGCGAGGTACCAGTGGGGACCCGAAAGCAAACAACGAATGCTGAAGCAGTGAATCCATGGAACTGGAATCCATGGAACCAATAAATTCCACATTCCTGTGGCACCTTCAGTCGCACATCAGATATGGACAGCAGGTTTGTGAAAGACTTGGGTTAAAAAAACAGCGAATGGGAAACCAGGAACCAATAAATTCCACATTCCTGTGCCACCTGTAGTCAAATATCAAGCATGGACAGCAGAATAGCGAAGGACTTCCACGAAAAACGTACCCGTTTGAATGGTTCTATACCAAGTCAATGACGAATCTGCATATAGTGATCTGTGAATGTCACGGTTAGAAAGTAGAAACCCTCACGTCACTTTGTCATTCACTTGAACTCAATATCTCTATTTTCATTCCAAACAGCATAACTCCAATCACAAACTAGAACGCCACTCAGTCAAGAGCATACCTCTGCCAAGTTGGCCATATCACTCAATGGTGAAGAATCACCAAAATTGAATCTTTTCTTCCTTGACACACACAACCTGTCCAACAAGTTTCGTCCAAATCCATCCATACCTTTTTGAGATATCCTGCTATGTATCGTTTTGGCCCTGTCTCCCAATGATGAAGAATCACTTCATATAATTAAATAATTCTCATATCCGAATCCATATTCAGATCTTCACCAAAATTGAATCGAATCGTCCTTGTCAGACAATCAACCGGTCCACCAAGTTTCGTCCAAATCCGTCAACAACCTTTTGAGATATCCTGCTATGCATCGTTTTTGGACCTGTCTCCCAATGGTGAAGAATTACTTTTAAAATTCTAGTAGCCGAATCCGCATCTTTACCAAAATCTAATCATTTCGTCCTTGTCACATACGCTACATCTCTGCCAAATTTCGTCCGAATCCATGCATACGTTTTTGAGATATTTTGTTCACAGACAAACGGACAGACACACGGACAGACAAACAGATAGGGGTGAAAACATAACCTCGATCCACCTTTGTAGTCCAAGCCATTTAGCCCAAATATGGGGCCAGATAGGAAAAAACTGCAACACTACATATCAGTGCGAAATTGTATGCAGTAATATATACCAGATAACATATCAAAAGTCTAAAGCTCTAAAAATATGGGGTGTCTGTCAAAATCACTGGTACATGGACCCCCCTTTTCATCCTTTTGCGGTACGATTTGTTCACATTTTGCGATACATTCCGAGCACATGGTATATAATTATACTTTTAATATCAGGAATTACAGCATGTTACAGCCCCAGTACGGCCCGTACGGAACAAAAAAATAAGCACGTAAACAAAATTCCCAATAGCTAAATACTGATCACTGATATGCAAATACATGAATCACTTGTCATGACTGTTTCAGAATTATGGCACATTTTGTTGATTAAAATCACAAACTCATAATAAAATCACATATAGAGAAACTAATAATACTGACTCATAAAATACTGTCGGAAGTCAAGGATTCGCTTAAAAGTAAAAAAATGTCCACAATTAACTAATTCAGCTGCATGTAACAGTCTATAACAACAGTCCACTACCTAATCATCATTTTCCTCGTCATCGTCGTCGCTGAAACTGTCCAGGACGGAGTTGGTGCAGCCAGATCCACGGCACTGACCACAAGCAGGAGAACACTCCAAGTTGTTCTTGCGGCATGTACACCGTGCGGAACCACAATCGGTCGAACAGTTGCACCGGATAACATTCAACAAATCCTGAGGTGCTGGAGGGAGGTCGGTCATAACAGGAACAAGATTGCCGTCGCTCATTCTCCAGCCCCAATCCACTGGTTGTAGGCTGTTGTTTCCTTTCCACTGCTGTATTTGCAGATACACCCGTCTGCTGTGATATCTCGCTGCAGCAGATGTGGGCGGTAAGGTCTGTGGGAGTATCTTCGAAGTCTTGACTGCGACCTGTTCACAAAACCGCTTGTACCTGAGGGAATCCAAACTTTCATCAGGTTTACCCTTGTAGAGACACACGAGTGCTATCTCTCCTGCAGCCTCGACCACATCTGGTGATGCATCCTCAGCCAAGAACTGTTGGGATTGAGTTTGGAAGAGTGTGCTCATCATGAATTTCTTCAGTGACGCTCCTTTGCCAAGGCCATACAGTCGAGACGTCGTGTCACATCCCAATACTGCGTGTATGAATAGGATGCTTTCACACACAGCTGCACCTAGCTGACGTTTCATGGACTTCACATTCCAGATGTGGTTTGGTTTTGTAGTGGATTTTGCCTGACTATACATAAACAAGTCGTGTGCTTCTAGGTTTGCGTAGAAGCAGAGTAGGACGATCAGATCTGTGTCTTCTCCTATAAGGGCTGTGTTCCTCATGTTCGCCGAACTGACTGCGGTCTGGACGATTAGCAGGTCAGCATCTTCCTGGGAATGATGGGTCTGGCATCCAGAAAGCCAGAGGTATCTGCTCAACATGTTGATGAAGTTCTGTTTGTTGTTGAGGTTTCCCAGGAAGATGTCTTTCTTCATGGTCAACTTCATGTCATCAGTGAAAGTCACTTCTGGTCCACCTCTACCTGCTGCTCGCCTCTGGTGGGTCATGTGCTTGGTTGATTGACCAAGATATCCATCAAATATTACGATGGCCTTTCCGTACTTTCTTGTAACATAGTCACAGTGGAGCATGCAGATCTCTCGATATGTTGGTGAACCACGTGGCCATGGTATACGGTGCAGCAGACTTCCACCATCCAAGACATACTGGATTTCGCTGATTGACTCTATGGTACCTGGTTCAAGTTTAGACCAGATAGCATCTCCGAGTACGGACTTCTGGGCTTCACGTAGCATCAGCTTTTCATCAAACAGCGCAGGTGGATGAGGGCATAACTCAAAGCGAAACATCTCTTCCTTATCTTCAGCAGATTTTGAGATGATGATGGGACGCTGGAATAGCAGTTCTGGGTCTATCTGTACCTGGTCTTTACCAACTCGCACAGATGATCTGGCCTTCAGAAATGTGGTGGCTTGGGCTTTGCGCTTGAACGTGTAGTGGACAACTGACTGATTTGTAATGGAGTGCATGATCTTGTCTCCAATGAGCTTGGCATTGTTGACATCAACCTTACTGCCAGCGTTGACACCAGTCATTATGTTCCTGAGGGATGGATGACACTTGAAAGGATTTCTGTCAACTAGAGCGACCTGTAGTGTACTTGTATCTTGCATGTCGCGATGCTGCCTGGTTTTGCCCATCTCTTTGTTCTGTTCACCTGTGCTGTACTTCACTCCAGTGAGCTCTTGCATCGATCTGTTCGTCTCCGAACAAGCCGGCATGGACAAAAGCCACGTTAACCGTTGTTGCTCTGTCATTCCTCTTCCTCTTGTTAACCCCCCGCTGGTCTTCATACTTCTCATGAGTACTTGCTCAATCATCAGGTCTGAGGAAATTCCAGCCCAAGCTCTACTACTTCTTCGGGCGACATGGAAGCCCTGAGTAAACTTACGGTGCACATCTGGATCGTCCTGTTCTAAGCTGTGCATTATTTGCAGGTAAATCCTGGCAGACTTAGCATAGAGTGAATGACCTGAGGCTGCTACATATGGTAACATATCAGATACAGCTTCGAGGTGCAGGGACCAGTTTCCCATACGCTCGGCTTTGATGAATTTTCTTAAGATCTTCACCATATCCATATACTGTAACCACAGTTTCGCTGTTCGGTCTTTGGTCAATGATTCTGTCTGTGTTTGAAAGACTTTGCTGATCTTGTCAAGGATTGGATCACTTGCTACATCGTTGGAAGATCGTGTGCCTTTCATCAACGCATCATACAGGGTCCTTGCTTTACTCACATCTGGATGAATCACATCATCATCGGCCAAGCCACTCATTGCATCTTCATCCCGAACTGGCAAGTCTTCTGCAGTTCTGTATTGTGTTCCTCCAAGAGGATCAGACAGGAGGAGTGCATTCAGGACAGCATCCAGGAGGATGTGTGCCCGTACAGCCCTGGAAATTGCTTTTCCTGTTAGGATGTGATCCACTGCATTTGGTGCGTATATGAGTTCTAGCAGCTCCTTCAACCCAGAACCACCCATGAGGTGCCCTATGCTGCCAAGGAAGCTCATTTCCATATGAAAGGCACCTAGCCTTACCACAATACGTCGCATGGGGCTTCCATCTGGCTCCGAGAGAATGATCGCCAATGCCTTCCACCATAGTGGCTGATCAAAGGTGATGATGGTAGGTACATCATGTTGTTTAGCATGTTGCGCAATGTAGTTGAGAGTGGAGTAGTTGCATGTAGTGTCGCTCGAGCTCAAATCAATCATTGGGAGAAACCGGACAGATTCATTGCAGAACACACACGAATTGGCCGCCATTCTTCAGGGTTGGATTACCTGCAAATATAGAAAAGTTGAATATACTATTACTGTATGTTATTGCCAATAGACCTAAACATACCAAATACATGTCATTGATGGGATTAAAAACTAAGATATATATGGTTCACAAACAAATAATGATGTACCGTCGCTTGCTGTGGAGTGAGCAGTCTTTGTAAAACGGGGTGTGGTTAAATAAGACACTAAAACAGTAAAAACTTCACTTATATATACAATATTGTACAGTA